>NC_041384.1:281153335-281254725 GCF_002162155.2 Triticum dicoccoides | reverse complement strand
ATGGCACCTGCCGCCACACCGTGAGGCGGCCGGCCCCGCCGCCACGCTGCCAGGCGGCAGCCTGCGCATCAGCCCCTCGCCACACAGGACGGAACGGAGCTGGGTATGGTGGACCCTGCCACCACTGTATGAGGCGGCCGGAACTGTAGTTGCTGCCACCATTGCATGCACGGGTTGGGTCACTGAGTGGCATCATTGCATTGCTAGCTAAGATCATCTCTAGTGATTACGCTAATTGGACGACCAAAAAGCTGCTATGTCCGGTTCAAGCAAATGCGCTCCAGTGTGTGGTACACATAATACGGTGCCAGCAGCTACAGTGCCGGCCGCCTCACACGGTGGCGGCAGGGCCCACCCGTCCCGCGTGCAGCAGCAGCAGCGTGTCGGACCGAGCACAGCAGGTACAGTGGTGGCCGCCTCAAACAGTGGCGGCGTGGCCCATCAGACCAGTCCCGTTCCGTTGCCGCCTGGAATCCTCTTGCAGCGACTCGCCGCCTGGCAGCATGGGGCGGCAGGGCCGGCCGCCTCACGGCGTGGCGGCAGGTGCCACGTGTTGCCTGATGCGCCTGCCGCCACAGCCATGGGGGTCTCTTTTGTCAATCTGATCCAGAGGTGGTCTTTTTTGTCATTTCAATCCGGCAGGTGGTCTCTTTTGACTAAAAATCGATGAAGTAGACCCACAGGCGTACGGCAGAACCATACCACACGGCGCCCTTGCCGTCCCAAAATATGTCCGTGAAGCTAGGCGGAGAGCACGCAGGCCATAGCCTCCATGGCACGGTTGGCAGGGAGGCAATGGCCCTGGTCTGTCACGATTGGGGGAAGCAGTTGGAACGCCTGCATGGTGCCCCGCAGCAGTGTCACCAGGTGTACGTCTAGCTGATCGGCCTTTTCATCGTGCTCGTGCCACAACATGTACGCAGAGCACGGCCGATCGATCCTGCTTTCTCTAGGAAAAGGGAAATAAAGTGAATCTGTTGTCGCCGGCAACCCGGATGTTGCTAGAAAATAGAGCAGGCAGCAGAAGGCCAGGGACAGCAAGGACAAGAGGTCGCAGGCTCGAAGCTGATGACAGCTGCTTTAGCATTTTGCGGGATATGCAGCCGCTCTAGAACACAGCGGACGCACCCGCATGAATAACGCACTTGGCCCATGGGAGAATTAGCGGGACTTATTTGTGGGGCAGGCTAACGGCTAGCTAGCGGAAAGGCCCGCCCCAGTTGCACCCTTAAAGTCAGGTACGATTTCTTATGTCTTGGCTTGCCCTGATGTTGTCATGTTGCCTTCATGATTACTGATTACATCACTGTCTTGGCTTGCCCTGATGTGGTCATGTTGCCCTCATGATTACTGAATACATCACTATAGTGTGGGAGTTCATGACCGTTCATTGGTCTGGTTATCGGCCTTGGAGTCTAAGCAGCATGAGGCAGGTCTAAGAAAAAAAAAAGCAAGGAGGGTCCAATAAACCAAATTTGCTCCAGCGTTTAGCACCGATTGGGGACACACCGGTCAGATTTTTTTTCTCTGACCTGTGACTTTCCCCATTGAACTTCCCGCCACCAATTCAGAAACCGGCAGCAGCAGATGTGAGGTGGGGGTGCTACCGCTAGTCTCCCTCACAGTGAGGGACAAGCGCTGTGATCCACACGTGGGCCTCATCAAAGGGGAGGACTGGCACGCAGTTCCTGCTGCTCCTTATGGGGTTGAGACGAGGCTTCTGGGATTGAGATGAGGCTATCTTGCTTGAATTAATGAGATAAGGGCATCTCCAACACTGTGCATCAAAACACCCGTGAACGTCCAGCACAGACCGGACACTTTGTGCCATCCAACGCCATGCATCAAATGTCCGCGGACCAGTCCGTACGTCCGAATTCTCGCAAACCGGAAGCAAAGCCAGGGAGGTTTGCGAATGTCCGGACAGCCGCTACATAGGCGTCCGACACCCACGGCCCACACAAAAAACCTACCCCAAGCCCTGCTTTTCTCACTCTGTCCCTCCCCTTTGTTCTGTATCCGTGTAATCCGAGACCCACGCCGCCGCTGAACCACCCACTCCGCCGTTCAGGCCTTGCTGGACCTCCGCCGCTCCAACCGAGCGCCAGCCCCAACTTGCCTACGCCGCCCTTCCATCCCTGGTCCGGCTACCGCCGAGGTACCCTCTGCCACATTGCCGTCCATGGTGGACACGGTGCCCAGCAAGTGTTTGGTCAAATGCCACAGCCAAATTTATTGACATTTTTATTGTTTACTTTGAAGCAAACACGATGCATTCGGCCACCGAGTACTTCTACGCCGAGTTCATAGATATGTCATCATTAGATGATGTGAAGCTGATGGACAACTACTTTGTCCCCAATGCGCTATTTGAGTCCTATTTTCTTCATCGATTGCAGATGAGCTGAAATGTGTTCGATCACCTCTACAATGGTGTTCGGGCCTATGATGACTACTTCATCCTGAAGAAGGATACCGTTGGAAAGATTGGATTATCTGGTTACCAAAAGTGCACGCTGCATTGAGGATGCTTGCCTATGGCACGGCCACAGATTCATGGGACGAGTACCTCCGGATGTCCGAAAGCATATGCGTCGAAGTCATGATCAGGTTTGCTACTATGGTGATCATGATGTTTGGACCGAAGTACTTGAGAGAACGAACTGCCCAAGACACTGCACGGCTCATGGCACTGGAAGCAAGAGGGTGACCAGGTATGCTCGGATTTCTGGATTGCATGCACTGACTATGGAAGAATTGCCCATATGCTCTACAAAGGCAATATCAAGGCCATTGTAAGAAGCCAGCCATCATTCTTGAAGAAGTTGCATCACAAGACCTCTAGATTTGCCACTCTTTCTTTGGGATGCCTGGGTCTAGCAATGACATCAACGTGTTGCAGCGGCCTCCATTGCTTGCAAGGTTGTGCAAGGGAGAAGCTCCTCCGTGCAAATATACCAACAATTTTCATGACTACAACATGGGCTATTATCTTTGTGATGATATCTATCCTTCATGAGCGACCTTCGTCAAGACCATCTCTGATCCAAGGGGTGAGAAAAGATCTCACTTTGCCCAAAGACAAGGAGCTAGAAAGGATGTGGAGAGGACATTTGGAGTGCTCCAAGCCCGTTTTGCAGTTGTTCGAGGACCTACAAAGGTATGAGATCCAAAAGCGTTGTGGGAGGTGATCATAGCTTGCATGATCATGCAAAACATGATTGTGGAGGATGAGTGTGACGAGTTTGCTACGGTCTAGAATTTGAGCACATGAGCCTTACTAATGTTGACTTCTCATGCGGATACAAGTTCAAATTGATATAGTTCCACACACCCTAGTTCTAGAATCTAGATGCTTGGTCACAGCAATGGATCAACAGTTACCTGGTTTTATCTTAAATTTGACAACATTTGGTTGCCTCACTGATATAAATTTTATCGGATGCTCTGTGCAATGCCTATGCCGATCAATCGCTGAAATCAGCTGCAAACAAGGAAACGAAACAACACGATATATCAAATGAAGGGAAAATTACTATCATGCACTTGAGTACGACAAATATCGAGAAGATAAACAAAGCCATGGAATGTCATAAAAATGATTTAGAAAGTGCAAGTTGGACACATCTAAACCAGTACTGTCATTACTCATCACGATGGAATCGCTCATATTGCATAGGTTAGCTTTGAGCTAAATTACTACAGCAATGAAAAAGCCATTAGTCCAAAACAAGTGCAGTGTTATACTATATATAAATAAAACAACTCGCACATTGTATAGGAACACGGATACTAAATTTCCAAGAAATACCTAGCCTACCCAGGCCTTCTGCGAAGTAGAAGGGGTTTAACTTACAACCTCAACCCAACCTCATGCAGGGGCTAAGCTTGCATTTTAGCAACAGTGCTTAGCACCCACTACTCTCTCCTTTGCTGGAACCCACAAAAGAAGTATTGCAGCCTGCTGACCCACCTCCCTGGTTTGAATCACCTGCCACTGCTTCTCTCAGTGCCAGTGGCCGAGCCAGCGCCTGGCGACCCTGGGCATTTGCCCGGGCTCGCTAGGTACGCGCCAGCTACGATGGCTCCGTTACATTGAGAAAAACCGTCAACACATCGTGCTTTACCCAGGCAGCTGGGCTCGTTCTGGTTTGCTAATCAAGGTTTCCTTTTCCTTCAAGTAATGGATCAGGCGAGACTTGCTTGACGCCCTGACGTTAAATCAGATGAGAACTGGGCCTACTGGGCTACTAACCTAGCAAGAGGTCTGTTCGGCTGTTGTTTACTTCAGACGAGAAGGACCACGATCTTTTTCTCAAACAAAAAAGAAGCACGATCGGTCGATCGTTCCACTCCCCACGACCCCGCTTGTTCAGCTGTTCCGGACGGCGCCACCCTAGATCGATCGAAGAAGGAATGGCGGCGAGTGGATGCAGGCCTAGGCTGGGTACATGGCCGGCGGAGGGTTGTGCCAAAACGGATACCAGGAACGGCTTGCATCATCGGCCGGCAGCTGCTTGTCCCCTCCTCCGAGATTAGGTGAGATTGCACTTTTGGAGATTGGTAGATTTATTTAGGTTCAAATTTTGAGGTTCGGCCATGGAGAATTGGTCATTGAGGTTATATTACTTCATTTCAAAATTACATTTGTATGACTGCTAATTCATAATTTCACTTCACTATTAATGTAGATTTGTGGTCTGGGATTTTGATGCTATTTTACATGTTGTCTATCTAAATGAAGGTTTTCTACTGGTCAAGTTTTTAAAGAACCGACCGGTTACCGGATATTTCTTCAGACCCTGAATTTATTTGCTACATGTTTAGTTAGTACTTCCTCCGTCCCGTAATGTAATATAAGAGCGTTTTTCACACTACTCCCTCCGTCCCGTAATATAAAAGAGCGTTAAACGGAGGGAGTATCAAATAGAATCTGTATGCATATTTTAACACAACATAGCCCCTAGCCTGGTGGAAGTGCTTTCGAGGTCACAGGCCGACTACCAATTTCGCCAGCCTGATTTCTAATGTTATCAGTGTTTAAAAGAAAAATTTATGACCACAGTGGGTTAGGGAGGACTCAAACCCACGCATTAGGGAAAGGATTAACGCGTGTTCACTGCTAGAACACAAAGAGATTTGCGTATAAACTAAATGTTGATGCCGCTTTTTTTAAGATGGAACGGGTGCAGCAGTGGCAATTCTTCGAAACAACCGAGGAGAGGCTCTTGCGGGAGCATCCTGGCTGCTTCATCATCTCCTTGATGCAACGACAGCGGAAACAGTAGCCATTCAGCGAGGACTAGAGTTGGTTGAAGGACTTGGCTGTCATCAAGTCATTGTTGAATCTGACTCATTGGAAGTTATTCAAAAAGCATGCAATGGCGTGATCGAGATTTGGAGCCCCTATACTGCTATTTTGGCTGATTGTTTTCAAAAAGCATACCGTATTGGTGCGGTATCCTTCGCTCATTGCCCTAGGGAGGCTAATAGATTGGCGCACAATCTTGCTAGACATAGTTTCAATTTAAATTCTACTTTTGTTTGGGATGGTGATCCTCCCAGCTTTTTACTTTCGGACATTGTGGATGATGTAACTTTGATTTCAGTTTAATAAAGTGCGCCAAGTGGTTTTTAAAAAAAAAAAGATTTTCGTATACAAATGGTTAAATACTATATATTCTACTGCTAAATGAATTTGAAATAAAAATTTGTTTAAATAATTTCAGGCGAGAAAGCCAAAATGATTTTTCAAAAAATGGTTCTTTTGGCCCCTACCTGAAAAACCCGATATCAAGGAAAAAAACTTGATTCAAACCCCCGAATTTTTTTACATCATTCAGTTAGCTAGGCTCAAACTTGCCCGGGCTTCACAAAATTTCTGGCTCCGCCCCTGCTCAGCTCCGATCTCATCAAAATAAATTGAACTGAAATTTTAATACTGCACAACTCTTTCCCTTCACGCCAACCACACCTATACTCTCTCATTTTTCTTTAATCAGATCACCAGCAACCACCCCTCTAAATGGCAATGTAGCTGCATCTTCACTCTCCCAACAAATATGCAAAATCATCACCAAGTTACCAACATGCAAACAGGCAATCATCTCCCAGGCCAACAGGACCTCTGACTACAGTGCAATGCATAGTATCTATTTGCAGTAATAATGTCATAACAAGTGGATACATGAGAAAAAACATAGCGGCTCCATTTTCAAGTATAATCAATATGTGTAAGTCAGATGTTGATACTAACATTCTAAGTAGAAAAACATTTTATAAGATGCTGCTTTGTACTATGTATTATTTTTTGCCAATAACTCTGCACATATAATTTTTGTTTTGTTGTTATTTATTCAAAGAGGATAGAAGCTACACATATTACATGTCACAAATAGCAGGATATGAGAAGCTCTTCTGGGTGGAGTGATAGACAGCACAAAGGTTGCTGTCGCCGGCCCGGGTTTGAGTCTTGTCATCTCCTATATGAATAAGACATGGAGGAGTCTCCCCTCTGTTCTCATTTTTTTTTTACAAATAGCAGGATATACAATGTCCTGCTCAGAGTTTTCAAGAATCATTGGTTCAATGACAGACTTAAAGTAAGCCCAACGCAACAATATCAAATGTTTAGACATTCCAGTTAATAATGTATTAACGTGTGCTTCATGTTCAATTTTCTACCAAGACCATATTGGTTGTTTGCAAAAGCAAGAAAGAGGTTGGTGACTCAAGCCAGAAAACTAACCAAACTGGAACTACTGTATAACATATATTCAAACAAGTTGTAGAACAAACCTTCTCATCATAACGAAAAATCGACAGGTCAAAGTATGGTGAAGGACTTTGTGATTGGCAAGTGTAAGGCAGTGATGCCATCATCTTTTTCACAAACTGCTAAACAGAAAACAAATAGCAAACTAGCAATCATCAAAAGGTTCATTATTATTTTCGCAAAAAAAAAAAGGTTCATTATTACATCCTCTAACAAAAGAGGTAAATTGTTCACAAATCAGATGCCTTAAGCGTACACAAATGAGAAATATGTAGTAACTATAGTTATCAAGAAATAAGCCATCAGCAACTAGTGACCGTTTCACACCTCTAGTTTTTTCATTTGAAAGGTATGTGTCACACCTGCATCACCAGTGGTTGATGCGGTGGACGTGTGATGGTGGGACCCCCGCTGCCATGTGGCATGGGCCCACCCGCGTGTGTGAGTGGCTGGGTATATAGTCAGCTGTAGCCAGTAGGCAAGTCATGCGTGATTTGTATCTGAACTGGATTCCTCACCTACTCTCTGTATCTCATCTTCCTTGGCAAGAAACCCTTCTTCCAAGCCCGATCTCATCCCCTTCCCTTCCCCGATCCAGATCTGAGCAATTGGGTCTGTGACAGTTGGTAATCAGAGCCTCCATTCCCCACCACCAATTTTCTCCGCCGCCACTCTCACCCTCTCGATCAAGCTGTAACATCCACGATGGGGGTGTGGAACTTGCTCCGACGAGATCCACCCGAAATCCCCAGTGGGGTTGGCCTGATTTGGAGCGAGTGCAACTGCGCCGCCGACCAAACGTCTGCCCAAACCCGCCACATCATCGCCGCCATGTCCGAATCAACCGGAGAGCTGAAATCGATGCTCCAGTCGCTCTTGACGCGGTTCGATGAAAGCAAGCTCGCGGGCGACAAGCATCTCGAAGCGCAGCTCGCATTCAACACGCAGGTGTCGTTTGATCTGGCGCACCTCCGCAAGCAACTAGATCTCACTCAAGCAGACGTCCACGAGGTGCGGCAGCACCGCGATCCACCACCATCACCGACCGCCGTTGCGCTCCACTGACCGCACGCGGCCGACACCCAAGACGGCAAGCCCCAGGCGTCCTCGGTGACGTCTGTTGAGCAAACACGCGGCCCTCGTCCCCAAGGACCAACCGCTCGCCTCTCCAACAACGGGCCTCCTTTGATTCCCACGTGGCCATCTCCGCCATTCACGGGCATGGGCCAGGCCGCGGCATCTACTACGGGCAAGCCGAGGAGTACACGGTCAAGCCCCCCAAGCATGACTTTCCTCGCTTCGACGGCGACGCGCCCAACCTCCGGACCGACCGCTGCATCGCCTACTTTGATTTGTACCACATACCGTCACACAGTTGGGTTACCATGGCGTCGCTCTACACCGACGGTCACGCAGCACACTGGTTCCAGGCGTACCGTCAAACGCACCTTGCGCCAACCTGGGGGAGTTCACAGCGGCCCTCATCAGCGAGTTCGGTCCGGATGAGTTCGAGGTGGAGATGCATAAGCTGCTGCAGCTCAGGCAGACCAGCACCGTCGCAGAGTACTGGGTGGAGTTCGAGGCCCACATGTACCACTTGCTCGCCCTCGACACGACGCTCAACCCCAAGCTCTTCATCACGCAATTCCTGTTGGGCCTGCGCACGATCTCCGGGCCATGGTCCGCCTTCAAGAGCCGTCGAGCATTACTCGTGCTGCCGTGTTGGCCAGGATCATGGAAGAAGAGGCGGAAAATCAGTGTGCTCGTCCGCAAATCACTCCCACGAGTCAACCTCCACCACCCCTCTTGCCACAACCACCACGGGCCGTGGGGGCGCCACGGCCAGGGGGCGCTGTTGTGCCCAACGACGACCTGGCACGCGAGCGCCAGCAACGCGAGCATCGGTGTGCCAACGGCCTCTGCTTCAAATGTGGAGATCGGTACTCCCGCGAGCATCGGTGCAAGCCAGCCACCCAACTGCCTACGATCCATGTCGGCGACTACGGTGAGTTGCTCAGCGACGGCGCGGTCCACGCTTTGGACCTGCTCGGCGCACCGGCACAACCAGAGCCGACACCCGAGTGTTGCGTGCTCTCCACGCACGCTGTCACGGGGACCGAGACACCGCATACTATCCGTCTACGAGCGCTCGTCGGCAACCAAGTTATGTTGTTGTTGGTGGACTCTGGGAGCACGCACAACTTCATTTCCACGGCATTCGCAGACCGCATCAAAGCAACGCCAGTCGCTGTGCCGGCGGTCGAGGTACGCGTCGCCAATGAAGAGTGCATGTCCTGCAACAGCATGGTCCAAGGGCTGCAGTGGTGGATTCGAGGAGACACATTCCGCATGGACATGCGGCAACTGGCTTTGGGGGCTTACGATGGTGTGCTTGGCATGGACTAGCTTAAGCAGTTCAGCCGGATGAGCTGCCACTGGCTCGAGAAGACGCTGACCTTTGAGCACCAGGGCACCATGATCACGTTGAAAGGTGTTCAACCCAAGCAACAAGAGACGCTGGAAGAGATCGAGCCCGATCAGCTGCACAAATGGCAAGCCGGCAACGACATATGGTACATGGCCGTGCTGGACCTGCCCCGTGCCACGGAGCCCCAAGCCACCAAACCGCCTAGCATGCAGGGCATCCTGGACGACTTCGCCGACGTGTTCGCCAACCCAAAAGGCCTATCGCCTCATCGTCGCTACGACCACGCCATCACGCTGGTGGAGGACACGCGCCCCGCCAACTCCAGACCCTACCCTACCGCTACTCGCCGTTGCAGAAAGACGAGATCGAGCGTTAGGTCCAAGAGATGCTGCAGCCGGGCGTCATTGGGCACAGCATGAGCCCCTTCGCAGCGTCGATGCTTCTCGTCAAGAAGGACGGCACATGGCGTTTTTGCGTCGACTACCGGCGGCTCAACGACGCCATGGTCAAAAACAAGTTCCCGCTACCGATTGTAGACGAACTGCTCGACGAGCTGGCTCGCGCAGCATTCTTCTCCAAGCTCAATCTCCGCGCCGGCTATCATCAGATCAGAATGCGCACTGGGGACCAAGAGAAGACGGTGTTCAAGACGCATCATGGACACTTCCACTTCAAGGTCATGCCGTTCGGGCTGACGAATGCCCAGGCCACCTTCCAGTGCTTGATGAATGCCATCTTCGCCAAGTATGTTCGTAAATTCGTAATCATTTTTCTGGATGACATCTTAGTCTTCAGTGAGACATTGGAGGAGCACCTGGAACACCTGCGCCTCGTCCTCACCCTGTTGCGGGAGCACCAGTTGTACGCCAAGGAATCCAAGTGTTCGTTCACGCAAGACATCATCTCCTACCTCGGCCACATCATTTCCAAGGACGGCGTCGCGACTGGTCCGGAGAAGACACATGCCATGTTGGCATGGCCTACACCGACCACGGCGACCGAGCTCCGGGACTTCCTCGGCCTCACAGGCTACTACCGCAAGTTCTTCGCGCACTACGGCATCATCGCCAAGCCGCTGACCAGCCTTCTGACCAAGAAGGGCTTCGAGTGGACAGAGCGGGCTCAGATTGCGTTCGATCTGCTCAAACGAGCGATGGTGACCACGCCCGTGCTCGCGCTCCCCGACTTCGCGCGCTCGTTCTCCCTTGAGACGGACGCATGCAACACTAGTGTCGACGCGGTGCTGGCTCAGGAGGGCCACCCTGTAACGTTCTTCAGCAAGGCGCTCAGCATGCGCAAGCAAAAGCTATCGACGTACAAGGAGTTCATCGCCGTCATGATGGTCGTCGATAAATGGCGCGCCTACCTTCAACAAGGACCGTTCACCATCATCACAGATCACAAGAGTTTATGCAATCTTCAAGATCAACGGCTAGCTACCGGTTTGCAACGAAAGGCCATGGCGAAACTGGTAGGCCCCCAGTTCAAGTTCTGGTACCGTCGCGGCAGCGACAACGGTGCCGCTGACGCGCTGAACCTCGACGCACTCTCGATCTGCCAACCCGCATGGGTGCAAGAGGTGGCCAACTCCTACGCCACGGACGCCGATGCACAGGAGCGCTTGGCGCGTCTGGCAATCATCAGCCCCGATGACGACGGGTTCGAACTCTACAAGGGGCTCATTCGCAAGCAAGATCGGTTGTGGATTGGCAAGAACACGACACTACGCACCAAGATCATCAGCGCCTTGCACGACAGCGCGGTAGGTGGTCACTCCGGCACTACTGCCACCTACCAGCGCATCAAGAAGCTCTTCGTGTGGGAGGGCCTGAAGGGCGATGTCGCGGATTGCGTGCGTCAATGCCAAGTTTGTCAACACGCCAAGCACGAGCAAAGCAAGACGGCGGGTACGCTGGCCCCGCTGCCCGTACAAACAGCACCACGGCGCGACCTCACCATAGATTTCGTGGAGGGCTTGCCATCATCAGAAGGCTTCGACTCGATCATGGTAGTCGTGGACAGGCTCACCAAGTCCGCGCACTTCGTCCTGCTCCGGCATCCTTTCAAAGCACTGCAAGTGACCAAGGTCTTCTGGGATCACGTCGTCAAGCTCCACGGCATTTCGAGGTCCATCGTCTCCGACCGCGACCGCGTCTTCACCAGCGCGCTCTAGTGGGAGCTCTTCGCCAACGCGGGCACCAAGTTGCTCTACTCCACGGCGTACCACCCGCAGACGGACGGCCAGAGCGAGAGGGTCAACCAATGCATGGAGATGTTCCTGCGATGCGCGGTGCATGATGAGCCCTGGCAATGGAGGCGCTAGCTACCCACAGCGGAGTTCTGGTACAATTCGTCCTTTCACTCGTCCATCACATGCTCTCCGTTCAAGGCGCTCTACGGAGTCGATCCCAACCTTGGCGCCATGGCACTCTGGGACGACAAGTCTACGCCGGTCATCGACGGCGAGCCCTGGGACTGGGGAGTACACGGCGCGTCTGCGCGAGCACATTCTGGGCGCCCAGCACCGTTTCAAGAAGCAGGCCAATCAAAACCACACTGAGCGTTCCTTCGAAGTTGGAGACTCCGTCCTCCTCAAGCTTCAACCATATGCGCAGTCGTCCGTCCCAACCGTCCCTGTGCCAAGCTGGTATACAAGTTCTTCGGGCTGTTCACGGTGCTCGACAAGATTGGAAAGTTGGCATACAAATTGGAGCTCCCGACGGACAGCAAGATCCACCCCGTCTTTCACGTGTCGCAGCTCAAGCCGTTCACCCCCAACTACACGCCGGTCTTCTCCGAGCTCCCGCGGCCGCCAGATCTCGCTGGCCACGATAACGAGCCTGTGGAGATTGTGGAGCGACACATGGTCAAGCACGGCAACAGTGCTCTCATGTAGATCAAGGTCCGTTGGACGAACGACAACACATTGACAACCTGGGAGGACTACAAAACTCTTCGTCGCCGCTTTCCACAAGCTCTAGTGCGGGACGAACCTCCGGGCGACGACATCGAGCAACACGCATCTTCTGAAGAGGACGCCCGTTCTAAAGGAGTGGGGAATGTCACACCTGCATCACCAGTGGTTGATGCGGTGGACGTGTGAAGATGGGACCCCCGCTGCCATGTGGCATGGGCCCACCCGCGTGTGTGAGTGGCTGGGTATATAGTCAGCTGTAGCCAGTAGCAAGGCATGCGTGATTTGTATCTGAACTGGATTCCTCGCCTACTCTCTGTATCTCATCTTCCTTGGCAAGAAACCCTTCTTCCAAGCCCGATCTCATCCCCTTCCCTTCCCCGATCCAGATCCGAGCAATTGGGTCTGTGACGGTATGGGTTTCTAACATTTTCACAAGCATACCACGTCATCTGGAACTGCATGTAAGTTGGTATATATAACTGAAAAGGCATGACAAGCACCAGAAAATAAGCTTAAAGATAAAACAAAGTTTGCTTTTTCTTAGTTGATTCACTAAACCTGAAACAAATTGGACTTCTAGTACTACTAGAACTGACAGCATGCTCAGGGAAGCTAACCTGGAAGGCTAAAACTCAATTTCTAGCCCTACATTATTTGGAATTCTCCACATTATATCCAAGAATATCTCCTTATTATGCAATTAATTCTGAACATACATATCCAAGAAAACTGTTTTTTATATTGCATGTCATGTATGTTATATCCAAGAAAACCTCTTTCTTACAACATATGTGGAAATTGTGCATGCTATTACTAGAATACGTTGAAACATTTCAGTAGAGTCGACAATAAGAGCATCATTCTTGGAAATAAAGAGACCATTAGGGCCGCAACATGCACAAGTCCTCGCATCTTGTCGAGGCATTTGAATGGAACAGATCAATAGAATGGTTCACCAAAAATGCATCATAGTTCATACAACTTGCGTTAACAGCATTACCTGTGAGGAGCTGCTTGCTTTATTTTTAATGGTGCGAAGTTGATCAAGAGCATGAACACTATTGGAATGCGACGAGATAAATTTCTCATGTGAAGAATTTTGAGGATTTGCATGGAAATGATCATAATAATGTTCAAACAATGAATACAGCTCCTCCGAAGAATTCTGCTGACAAATTATGTATTATGTTCAAACACAAGGGAAAATATATCCAATAACTTGAACAGCATCTCTGATGATCATAGATACCTGATAGAGTGAGACAATATCTGTCGTCTCCATGTTGTACACAGCAAAGAATGCTAGGTTTTGATCAGTGCTTCGAGTAACCTAAAGAAATATATTAGAGTGTCTGCAATTAAATGGTGACAAGATGCGAATAAAATACTGGTAAGATGTCAGGAGAAAATAGATTTACCCCTCCATCGACACTACCAAACTTGATAAATAGGTGACGGCGATCCAAAAACTGTACCTGTTCCACTATCATGTTATAAACACCTCTTGCAAAAATTATTTAGCAGGAAACAATGTGTTCAGTTAACAGCATAGTCCCCGTAAATACTTAGGTTACTGATAGCTAGCTAAAATGAACAACAAAAACTGTAAGTGAAGAATATAAAACTTCAATCTAACATAAAAAAATGAAGGGATGACAGTCGGAGAAAAAAAAATCTCACATAAAAGACTGCAGAGAAGGCATAAGACTTCCAAAGTAAACCAGCCAAAACCAGGAACAAAAAGGAGACAAAACATAGGCTAGCCAATACTTAAGAATAACCAGAAGAGAGAAGAAAGAAAGAACCAAGGCAAAAGAAAAACAGAGCAAAATCCTACTGCTATTATGATTCATTTAAGCTAGTCTTGAAAGTATCTATAGATACCTTCCATATGATAAGATCCACATAGTCTTGAAAGTGAAAATAAAATTTCTTCTTCAGATGCTGGACCCTCTGCAAACAAAAAATACAATTTCAAACAAGTAGAGACAAAAACACTTTTCCTTCACAAGAAAGACCACACGACCAAGAAAGAAGGGAGAATAAGCAATTAAGCATAAGTTTGTTTCAACAATTCAAAAGATGCAAGATTAACTGTACACAATAATGACAGGGAGTGCGAATATTTCAGCAGTGGATGCAATAAATTAGAGATGATTTTAAGCATCATAATTGACGTTGTTAGAGTACTATACATATAGCCATGTAGTCTTTTATATTTACCCCATTGTATAAGGGGTTTCCTGCATCTTTATCTTTACCTAATAATAAAGGACGGAGGCTTTCATAGTTCTCCATCCGTCATCCCTTCCGTTAATTTCTGTGTCAAGCGCAAAGATCAATGACTCAGATCTATTACCTATTATTACAATGTATGCCACCGCCAAGCGACAAAACGGTTCGTTCGTTCTTTCTTCCTTTCTTTCCTTACTAAGTCTTTTTCTGCCACATCCCACGCACGACGCAGCCCATGCTGCCTAAAAAAACTCTCGATCCCCTCCTCTTCCTCTACCTACCATCGCCGCCACTGTTGACTAGATCGAGGTGCTAGCGGCCCGATGCACCTGGCGGCTACCGGATCCGTCCCCCCTTCGGATCCACTAGCTCAACGCTCTCCGCCACCGCTGTCACAACCCGATCATGGAATGGATCGAGATTGGACAAATCACCTAAGTACCTTGGTAGTTTGGGATAATTCGAGGAGAATTAGGGTGAGGAATCAGACAAGGGGCTGAGGAACAAGAGAACCGGGGGTGAGAAAGCTTCAGAATTCATTCATCTGCAACCTGAATCTCTTTGGTGTTACAACGTGATACATATACTCCTACTAGGCCCACACACAGATAACCCTTGGCCCATCTTGTAGCCCACACACAGGTACAAACCACATGGCAACAGCCCATACAGGGGGTGTTACACTCTCCCTCCCTTGAAAATCGGCTTGCCCCCAAGCCGATGATGATCAAGCTTGAATTCTGAATACCTCCAATCTCATCTAAGTGAAGAGCTAGTCCTCCTGGGTCATATGGCAGTAGCATATGCGTGCACCTGATCAGCTCATTGGGAGATGGCACTAATTCAGTTTCAAATGGAACTGTAGTTGAAAAGTGGGGCATGTTGTTCACACACAAGATAAATCTAAACCAACTAGAGGTCCCTTCCTTGACAGCAAGCAGGCGAGTGCAAGTTTTGGTCTCTCCCTTCACGGGCTCCCCAATGCGAATGATACAAACAAGCAGCTGGTTAGTAGAATGGCGCCACAACATGGCTGCAGTCTCTATGGTGCCTTGAGATCGATTCATCTCAAAACTGAGCCCTCCTAAGAACATCTGCACATGCGTATATATTGTGATCTGTGGTGTCCGCTCATGAATTGCTCTTCGATCAGACGAAAACCACCACGGAAAAAGTGAGCATTGGGTCCCAGAAGAATATATCTCAGTTCTGCTGGTGCGAAGAAATACAAGGAACTGAAGGGGTAAGTGGCTAGCTGAACGATCTCGAGAGAACTCAAGTGTTATCATCCAAAAGTTTAGTTCGAACATGGCTTGAGCAATATTTTCTGGAGGAAGCATCATGTAGTTCTCAGCTTGCTGCATTTTAGAGAGAGGCCACTTTGGAAACCAGAATAGAGTCGATGGTAGTATCACAACCATGTGTCCCAAATAACCAAGTTGCATATCACGGTCCAGCCAACAATAAATTTCAGATAAGTTGAGAATGCGTGTATGCAAGATGTTGCCACTAGATGATACCATCTTGCCACTAGATGATACCCAAGTTCCAAGGATAAATTGCAAAATCCCAGGGTCCCATTGCCTTCCTGAAAAATATAATATGTCCTCTTGTACGTGCAAGTTAGAGCACCAAAAGTGCCGAACACTGCAGTCACTTGAATCAAAATGGAATTTCCCTTGTCCCACAGCTGTAGATATTCAAATACAGTCACAACAAAGTTTGTATTGCCCAGGTGCACTACTGTACCAGCGCACACACCCGGTTTTCCCAAGAAGTAGCAAGGTAGAAGAATAAAGTGTCGAATTCCAGGATCCTGTTGTGTTGCAGCTGAAAGCTCAAGTCCATGACCAAGATAATCTTTCACATCAGGAACAAATAAGCATGAGACCCATGTGGTTGAAAGAAACTTAATAGCGCTGAGGCACTGAACATCAAAGAATCCTGGGTCCCATAGTCTGGTAGCTGAACTTGTTACCATAGGAAGCACCCATTGTTCCAAATTTTGAATTGCGAAGATGGAACTTGAATCCCCTATCAGAGAGCTCCATCGAGACAAGCTGGTAACTAGAAACACCGGAACCCATATCTTCAATGGCAAGTGAAAGGGAATAATGGGGTGAAGTACTCCTATAAACAATGCTCTTCCTTCTGTATACAGTGATGTTACTCTTCTTTTGTTAACAAAGGGTTCACAGGGTTGAGAAACATCCAAGAGGGTCTCAACTTGAAGTGTCACATAGCGAACAAGGAGAACCAGGTAAGCGGAATTAACGGCACCATTTCCATGTTGCCAAACTGTAACTTCCGCTAGGAATTCTTCAAACACAGAGGGCGATCTCCAAGTACACTTCCATTGGGCACTATCCTCCATAGAAGAGTCAAGAGACCATAAGAAGAATAGTTGTAGAACAACTTGGCAATTATTTCAGGACTTTAACTCCTCTCAAGGTGAACTGAGCACAAGTGAGCATAGCTTCACATCCTTCGCCGCGATCAGAAGGTTCAGCTGAAGCTAGAAGACAATAAAGATGAACCTGTTGCACAAGATAAAAATGCCATTCAATAGTCATCGGTTCAGTGTACTCGTCGAATAGGAGGTCCGTGGACAAAAGTGCAGCTTCCCAATTAAGCATTGAAGTGAAAACCTCACTGGTAGCACGAAACTGGATGTAAGCTTCAAAAATTGTACGGGCGAGCTGCACATATTTATTATGCGTGCACCATTTCTTAAGCATCTGGAATAGATCATTCTGCTTTAAGTGATCTTGTCGCCATGAGTTAAGTAAAGGAAGCGAAAAATGTTGTGCACCAATGGACAAATGTCAACTTCATGAGTCATATGCCAAATAGCCATGCATGCCTCACGTGAAGCTGTATTGGTATGCTTGCTGAAGAACAAAGGCCGCGGTGCTGGTCGGATCACCTGTCCTTGTGCCTTCCGACCCATTATCAGATCCGACATGAGCACGACTGTCAACACATAGGCAGCATCGACAGAGCTTTTGAACAAACAACTGGTGCGTATCATCGCGATGAGCTTAAAGTCAGGAATCACTCTCTGTGGTGGGGCTGGTATACTCCATAGGATCATGGACACTGACATGGGGTCGTAGTCATCTCTACCATGGGCCAGGTCACCCGTCGAGCAGATGGCGGGCGTTGGTGCAGTGACATGGTCGGTGTCGATGTCGAGGTCCTCGTCGCACATGGCAGGGGAGGCAAGCACAACAGGTGCAGCGACATGGGCGTTGTCAATGTCAAGGTCCTCGCCGCACACGGCAGGGGAGGCAAGCACGACAGGTGCAGCGACATGGACGGTGTCGTCGTAATCCGGGCACTCTGTCAAGCACATGGTCGGTGTCGGAGCAGCAAGCTTGCTCGCATCGATGTCGCGGTCCTGTACTCCATGGCCGTAGCCATCGCCACACTCCTCGGCGCATATCGACTCATCCTGCATGATCTCTTCCTCCCTTATCCGAGCAAGACACGATGCTCTGGTGATGCTAGACGGCGATTGCGACTGCATGACTGCTTGAATATCCTTGTGCAGCCCCTCGATGTACTGGTGGACGAAGCACTTGATGCTTAGGTTGGGGTTGATATCCAGTACGTGTTGTACGCATTCCTAGAACGCCGTCGTGTACTCGGCCACGGTTGTGGTCTGCTTCTGATCGAGCAGCGAGCACAAGTGCAGGTTGTACTCCGGCGACACGTCCTGGATGTCGAGGAGGCAGGCACGCTCATAGATGCACCGACCATGCATGGCGAGAGCCCGTGCTGCCGCGCTTCTTGATCGAAGTTGAACCACCGCCTCCACATGGTTGACTCTCTGGTACACAGAGATCTTCACCACGCCATACACTGTAAACACCTGCTGCAACGTCTCCTCATTGATCGAGTAGTACACATGGTGCACAGTGACGCGGAGAACACCGCCGGTGAACACCACTTGCTTGCTCGACATTTCGTCGAACACCTGTTAGGCAGGAAGTGGCAGGTGATTGTTTTCTTGTCTATGTGCTGAGGATTTGAATGTCGTTGTCGCTCCACTCCAAGCCGATCCAACCTAGCCCAGGGATTTTGTGCGATTCACGGAAGCAAACCGCACCCAGGGCAATGGATGTTACGAATCTGGCCGAGAGAGTTGAGGAACACACAGCGGAAGCAAAATTTCGAGGAAATTTTGGGGCTCTGATTACCAAATTGTCATGACCCGATCGTGGAATGGATCGAGATCGGACAGATCACCTGAGTGCCTTGGTAGTTTGAGATAATTCGAGGAGAATTAGGGTGAGGAATCAGACAAGGGGCTGAGGAACAAGAGAATCGAAGGTGATAAAGCTTCAGAGTTCATTCATCTACAACCTAAATCCCTTTGGTGTTACAACGTGATACATATACTCCTACTACGCCCACACACAGATAACCCTTGGCCCATCTTGTAGCCCACACACAGGTACAAACCACATGGCGACAGCCCATACAGGGGGTGTTACAACCGCCATGTCCAGGTGTCCCTTGGCGTTCGGCCGTCCCCATACGGTGGCATCATGTCGGCGCCCCACGTCCAGGTCTACACTCTTCGCCGTCGGCAGCCTCCACCATGTCACCACCTCCTTGCTGCCAGACGAGACATCCTCTGCATCATAGTCATCTTGGTTGCCAGTGAAAGCCTGCTCTTTCTCCTATGGGATCGATTTCACCTTCATCTTGCTCTGCCACGGGTGGATCTTCAGTCCCCTGGCATATGTGTTGTCCGTTCTATACTCCCACCGGCTGGCCGGCTGTGTGTGTGTGTCGTGGGTGGCTTGACGTGCGCGCTCTATTGGCATAGGAAGCGGGCAGTTGCAGCAGGGGAAAAGCTGTTGGCTACTTGCAGAGGAGGATTAGGATTGTATAGCACAATCAGGAGAGCTCGTTTGATTTGTTTTGGTCTAGATTAGTCAAACCGTGAATTGATATTTGTTTCTTGGTACAGGAGCTTCAAGGCAACAGGGGCAATAGGCTTTGACAACAACACATTCAATGAGTTTCTTCCCGAATCTGAAACTATTTGGCTCTAAGTTGTAATCCCCTTGAGAAAGTTAAGAGTATTTATGGACTGGTTTATGGATGTTGCAAATTTGATTGCAGCAGGGACCTGCAAAGAAAATGCAGTGCTCACCGTTGATAGATATATTCAGGGCAACATCAAACTTCAGTGAGAATGAACATGACCAGGCAGGGAGCTTCATGCATCATTGGATCTGAGAATTGTTTACTACTGTGAATTGTTTATGTTTCTTGGAGACACTAACCGTAGCTTCTTATTAGTGACCATGGTGGAAGAGCTATATTGCTGTGCCTTTCTTGGATTCAGGTTCTTCTATTCCAAATGGCTGCTTGTCATCCGCGAGCGCAGTGAGCAGTGCCTGCTGGAGTCGTAGCGCAGGACTCCTGCTACCCGCAGGAGTAATATTTACCGAGGAGGCTCAACTTGGCCGACCCTGCTGGCTGCGCCCGGTACACACTCACGCGCATCAACGGCGATCCGCACACGTATGCCGCGTCAGAGGCGTTGCTGCGTCTCATCGCCGAGCTGCACCAGTCCAACAACTCAGACCTATGAGCACATGTTCACACGCAAGTCCGCGCCTGACTGCCTTGGCCAGCTCATGGCCATCGCAGACACTGTCATCTTCCAAGGTTGATTGATGTGGCGCTCTGGATCATAGCTACACGTAGGAGGTATTTCTAGCGCCTGATTTCTCAAAAGTTTCAGAGGTTCTAGACATTACTTCTTGTTTTATACTTTGTCTGAATTGAGTTTTCATTCTCGTTTTTCAAAAGTTAGTTGTATCCAACAACAACATAATACATGCTCACTAGGATGTTTTCTTTTGAATTTTTAGACATTACTTGTGAAAGCAGTAGCAACTGAGTGCTCATTACATGTTCTTAGCGTAAAAGGTCCGGAACTTGCTCACTAAACTTTCTTAGTGTAAAAAGTCTAGAGCTGATAAACATGGAGTATGTTGGAGAATCAGAGAAGAATATCAGGGACATCTTTGAGAAGGTATATCCATCTGCACAAGCCATATAATTGCCATGAAATATCCACATATACTCAGATAATCAGTATTCACCATCAATTTTAGGCTAGATCAGCACGCCCATGAGTAATTTTCTTCGATGAGCTTGATTCCCTTGCTCCTGCACGAGTGTCCTCTGCAGATTCTGGAGATGTGATGGACATGGTTTCTCAGGTATAATGAACCTCATCAATGAGGTGGTGACTGTGTCTCAGTTTTCAATGTTTAAATGTTAGAGTAAACTAATTCAGTTTCCCTTTTTCTGTCTTTACTAGCACAAATGCTGACAGAGATGCATATGTTTGGCATTTTATCAGTAACATAAACTTGTGCTAGCTTGCAGCACTACATTTTGTGATTGTGTAGTATCCACACCACTACTGATTGTCTATGCTCTTGCCTGAGAGCACGTGTTGTGCTTTGTATCATATCGTCTAACAAAGATGTAAACTCTGCAAGTAGAAACAGACTTTAGCACTGTGATCCAGTATGTATTAAGTATGGATTAGTATTTGGTATGCTTGCAAATGCTTATTTATTGCTTGCACCAGAGATACCAACAAGTTACTATTGAAAATTCAAATATACTGTCAGGAAAATGTAAAAACACACACGCACTGGTCTCAACTAGCTCTGCCCTGCTGTCACCGCCCTCCCCTAAGAGCATTCAACCCCACGGCAGAGCTGGTTCTGCACCCCGAGCACTCAACCCTACGACGGAGCTGGTTCTGCATACTGTCATTTTCTCCCGTTGCAATGCACAGGCTCAAATCAACTTTGTTTGCCGGTGCAGTTTAGCAGCGCATGTTCTCATGATCGCATCTGTTGTTTATTCCACCAAAGAAACATGTACGCAGTTTTTGGATTTATCTTGGAAGTTCATGAGATATTGTTGGAATCGCGCGATCATGAACTTGATGCCATATCCAAGAAAGGTGAGGCTGCTTCGGGAGGGCGTGCATGAGCCGTACTTTGGTGAGCGGCAGTCACGCCAATTGATTAGCCGCATTTTGATTTGTATCACTACCACCGGCTTGATCTGCGGAGCCGTACTAAGTTTTGGATTAATATTGTTCTTTGTCAATGTGAACAAATTGTATTACCCTGTTGCTGAGTGGTTTCTCGATAAATCTCAGTTCGCTTCCAATGGGCAGATGATATTTTTTGTAGTAATATGTGTTGAACGGAAATGTGTATATCATTTGGTGATTTGTTAACAAATTTAGATTTCTGTTGGAAATAATTATGTTTCATCTACTATACTCCAAATTTGAAGGTTGATGTTATACAAATTTTACCGAATTAACACAAATATTGGTTGAGAACATTTTCATTATGTAACAGTGCACGAACATCAGGAAGCAAGTTGTGGAAGGCAGCCTTCAAGTCTAGCTCGACAAGATTACTTTTTTAAGTTATAAATGTTCTCTTGTACCGGTGTGGTTCAATGGCAATGCGGTGACCGAATCCATCGCCTTGACCGCGTCAAGACGTGTTATGACAAGGTGAACGGCCTACGTCCGTGACGGCGGAAATGAGGATCCCTACGAGACAAATGGATTACCTTCTTCAAGTGGATGAAGCAGATTATGTGTGGTGATGGGTTGTGATGTTGTTATTTTTCTCCCGTTGTGCACAGGAATGTTTGCTAGTATTTCCTACACCTGTACATGTATATATACTGGCCTATGGCCCCATTGGAATATAAGATGCATATTCCTAACATGGTATTAGAGCCCTAGGGTTTTTTTTTCGCACGCCGCAACTCATGCTCGATCCCGTCGTGTGCCGCCGCTTCTTCTCTGAACGGCTGCCGTTGTGTTCCTCTCCTCCCGATCCACTGCAGACTACGCCATGCCACCTCATCACGCGCTGCCCCGCCCCGCTCATCTACGCCCGAAGGCCTCCACGCGCCAGGTCACTGCTCCCTCACGGGAGCTTCATCTGGGCGCGCGTGTTCTGCTCAAAGCCTGGCCTGATTCCGTGACACCCATCCGCCCATGGAGTGTGCCTGCACATGACTTGTGCTTTGCTCACCTGCTGCTTCTGCACCACCCGTGAAGGGTGTGACGTGTGTTCACGCTCGTGCACTTGCCTAGACAAATTCTGCTGAAGCCTCCTGTGTCGTTGTGATCTGCTCTGCTCCGCAGCTGCCTGCTAACCCGGCTGTCTTAGCTTGGCTGTTGGGTCTTCGCGAGTAGAGAGAGAGAGAGAGAGATGTTTTCCTTGGGTACGCATGTCCCTTGCTGCCCGTCTCCTGACAGTGTTCCCTTCACTACTTCCGTCTCGCACATGCGCCGTTCCTCGGTGCTTGATGCTCGTCCACCTGTGACGTCGACCCCTTTGGCGTCTTCTACAGGTTATGTTGGTCGCTCTTCAATGACTCCTCTCTCAACCTCCGCACATTGTGATTGTCGTTCTACACCGACTCCTCTCACGACTTCAACCAGTGCTTGTCGCTTTACATCGACTCCTCTTGCGACTTTCCCCGACAGTGTTGGTGTATATGGCTCCATGGACTACACCTCGCACACGCGTCTTCCCTTAGCACTTGGTGCTTGTCTGCATACGGCCTCATCTCCTTCGTCAGCATTTGCGGACACTACTGGTCATGCTACACCGCCGCTTCCAGAGGTGGTGGTGGCCGCTCCTTTCCCGGTGCTACTACGTCGCCTAATCCAGATGTGTACTTCACTGAGCAGGAGATTGCGTGACTTCGCAACCTGCTGGCTACCTCCGGCTCTCTATTGTCGAGTGCGTCTACGCCGACCTCTTCAGTTGAGCTCTTGACTGAGCAGGAGATTACATGACTTCGATGCCTGCTACCTGCATCTTCCGTTCTCCATCGACAGGTTCTGCTAGTTCTGCTACCGACTCTTCTAGCATTGTGAGACCACCTTCTACACATGCAGGTACATCTCCGTGTGACTCATGATTCATCCACCTTGTCGTCCATTCGATCTCTCGACTCTTGTTCATGTTATTATTGCCGATGGTACTTCTCTCCCGCTTACTAGCCGAGGCGTTCTTAGCACTTCATCTTTTCATGTTCCTGATGTTGCTCATGTTCCTCGACTTACCATGCAGCTCCTTTTTGGTGGTCAGATTGTTGATTCTGGTTATAGGGTCATTCTCGACTTTGACTCCTGGACTGTCACACTGGTGCTCTCCTTGGTGCTGGCCCTCGACACCGTGACTCCCAGGGTCTTTGGGAGCTTGATTGGCTTCACCTTCCCTCCACTGCCACCGCTGCCAGTCTTTCCGCCTCTGTTGCCTTGTCTACCAGATCTTTTCAGCAGTGGCATCATCGCCTTGGTCACTTGTGTGGCTCTCGTCTCTCATCTTTAGTTCGACGTGGTCTTCTTGGACCCGTCTCCGACGGTGTCTTTAGACTACCGGGATTGTCGTCTTGGTAAACAGGTCCGGTTACCTTACCGTCATAGCGACACTGTATCTCAGCGTCCTTTCGACCTTGTTCACTCTGATGTCTGGGGTCCGGCTCCCTTTGCCTCGAAAGGGGGTCATCGCTACTATATCATCTTTATAGATGATTTCTCTCGCCACACCTGGATATATTTCATGTCTTCTCATAATGAGGTCTTATCTATCTATAAGCGTTTTGCTGCCATGGTTCACACTCAATTCTCTATGACTATTCATGTGCTTCGTGTTGACTCTGCTGGAGAGTATATCTCCAAGATGTTGCGTGCAGTTCCTGCAGAGCAGGGTACTCTTACTTAGTTTTCTTGTCCTGGTGCTCATGCTCGGAATGGTGTGGCTGAGCGCAAGCATCGTCACCTTGAGACGGCCCGTGCGATGATGAGCGTCGCCTCTCTTTCGCCTCACTTTTGGGCTGAGGCTGTCTCCACTTCCACCTATCTCATCAACCTTCAGCCGTCCACTGCTCTGTAGGGTGGCGTCCCTTTCGAACGTCTCTTTGGTCATTCTCCTGATTACTCGGCGCTTCGTTTGTTTGATTGTGTTTGCTATGTTCTTCCCGCCCCTCGTGAACGCACCAAACTCTCTACTCAGTCTGTTGAGTGTGTCTTCTTAGGTTATAGCGATGAGCATAAGGGCTATCGTTGTTGGGATCCTGTCGGTCGTTGGATGCGTATTTCTCAGGATATAACTTTTGATGAGTCGCGTCCCATCTACCCGCGTCCATCTTCCTCGGCCTTTTCAGTAGAGGATATATCTTTCCTCACTTTCCCTGACACGCTTATCACTCCAATTAAGCCCTTGCCCGTCCGTCCTACACCCCCGCTTCTCCAACTGTTGCAGATCCGGCGCCACCATCACCCATGGTTTCCTCACCTCGCTTGTCATAGGATTCTGCACCTTCGCCTCTCTTGGTGAATCCTACTGGTATTCTTCCATCTTTTACGCAATATTATACTCGTCATCTGCAAAATATGGATGCGTCTACTGATGTGCCACCTTCCTTATCTCAGCCTACTTATGGGTTGCATCCTTGCCCGCTTCCGCCTGTTGATCGCCTTGGTTTTCCACGCGCTGGTGGTGTTGTTTTGAGCCGACTTCTTATCGTCAAGTTGTTGTTCATCCCGAATGGCAGTTTGCGATGGCAGAGGAGCTTGCTGCTCTTGAGCGCACTGACACATGGGATCTTGTTTCTCTTCCTCCCGGTGTTCGCCCCATCACTTGTAAGTGGGTCTACAAGGTTAAGACTCGCTTTGATGGTTCTCTTGAGCCAAAGCTCGTCTAGTGGCTTGTGGCTTTCAGCAGGAGCATGGTCGTGATTACGATGAGATTTTTGCTCTTGTGGCCCATATGACCACTGTTCGCACACTTCTTGCCATGGCCTTTGTTCGCCACTGGTTTGTGTCTCAGCTTGATGTTAAGAATGCCTTTCTTAATGGTGAGTTGCATGAAGCGGTTTACATGCAGCCCCCACCTGGGTATTTTGTTCCTGATGGCATGGTATGCCGTCTTCGTCGCTCTCTCTATGGCCTTAAGCAAGCCCCTCGCGCTTGGTTTGAGCGTTTTGCCTCTGTGGCGACCGCCAATGGTTTTTCAGCGAGTGCTCATGATCCAGCGTTGTTTGTCCATCTTTCTACTCTTGATCGGACTCTTCTTCTTCTCTACGTTGATGACATGATTATCACTGGCAGTATATTGTCTTTGTGAAGGCTCGTCTTAGTGAGCAGTTTCTTATGTCAGATCTTGGCCCTCTTCGCTATTTTCTTGGGATAGAGGTCTCTTCTACCTCAGATGGCTTTTTTATTTCCCAGGAGAAGTATATCAGGATCTTCTTGCTCGTGCTGCTCTTACTGATGAGCACATTGTTGAGACTCCAATCGAGCTCAATGTCCACCTCCGTATACTGATGGTGACCGCTAGTCTGATCCGACGTGTTACCATCATATTGTTGGGAGTCTTGTCTATGTAGTTGTCGCTCATCCAGATCTCTTAACCAATCCATATTCTGAGTCAATTTGTCTCTGCTCCCACTTCGATTCACTATAGTCACCTCCTTCGTGTTCTCCGATATCTTCGAGGCATGATCTCTCATCGTCTGTTCTTTCCTCGCTCCAATTCCTTACGGCTTGAGGCCTATTCGAATGCTACCTGGACTAGTGATCCCTCAAATCGCCGTTCATGTTCTGCTTACCGTGTTTTTCTTGGTGGTTCTCTCATTGCCTGGAAGACGAAGAAACGGACTGCAGTTTCCCGTTCGAGTGCAGAGATTGAGTCGCAAGCTATGGCTCTTTTGACTGGAGAGGTGACTTGGTTACGATGGTTACTTCAGGACTTTGGTGTTTCTGTCACTACACCGACTCTGCTATTGTTTGATAGTACAGGTGCTTTAGCATTGCACATGACCCTGTGAAGCATGAGCTCACCAAGCATATTGGTGTTCATGCTTTCTATGTGCGCGTTGGTGTGCAGGATCAGCTTATTGCTCTTCAGTATGTGCCTTCCGAGTTACAGTTGGCGGATTTATTTACGAAGGCCCGGACTAGAGTGCAGCATGGCTTCTATCTCTCCAAACTCAGTGTTGTTCATCCACCATGAATTTGAGGGAGGGTGTTAAGAGTACTGTACATATAGCCATGTAGTCTTTTATATTTACCCCATTGTATAAGGGGTTTCCTGAATATTTCCTACACCTGTACATGTATATATACCAGCCTATGGCCCCATGAGAATACAAGTTGCATATTCCTAACAGACGTGAGGATTCAAAATATTGAGATCAACCTGGGAATAACTAAGCGAGTAAGAATGCAAAGCACGGATCAAGATCACATAGCAAATGAATGTGTAAGATAGCTAAGTAGCTAACCAAAGCCTGATCAGGTTCCTCATTCCAAGTCTTCCGAAAAATAAATGATAGCAACCGTTGCTTGATGCTAGGAAGAAAAGAATTCCCTTGTGCAGCCTGCAAGCATAAACTCCATTATCAATTTCGTAGTTCACAAGTTCAATACCAGAAAATTTCCAATTAGTCTTGTTCAAGGATGACAGATTGCAGACATGAAGGTTTGCTACAGCCTCCAAAGGCTATTTGCTGTATAGAAGTGATGTGGGTAAAACAAGACTATTTTCAGACAACAATTAGAGAGGATGACCGAAAGAATATCAAACAATAATTTCAAAATTCAATAGTAAACCAGAGATTTATAATGATATTCCCAGATAAACTAAAATTATATGTCTCACTAAACCATGTGGTATGTTGCACACATGTTCCAAAAGTGATTGTATAACTGAGAACATGTTAACAAAGGTACGTCAAGACAGGCTAATAGGTAGATGCTGCGAACCGGAAGAAACAAATATGTGAAAATGAATGCAACCCGTGTACAGACTGCAGACCCAGCAATCTTGAAAAAATACAAAGATTTGCATGTACCTGGCCATGTGAATAAAGAAATAGTTCATCATCTTCCCGGCAAAATGCACCAATTCTCCGTACCTCAACAAGGCTGCCTGAATCTCGGATTTGTAGGACATGTATTGTTTGATATCGTAGAGAGACAATGCAAACCAGATCCTCATACAAGTAAGCACCAATACTATGAGCCAAATTGATAAAATCATTGCAGAAAGCTTTCTCGTCTAGTATTGCACCATCTTCTAGCCTAATAACAAAAATACAGATGTGCTAATCCACCCAAATGTAGGAAAGCATGGTTACAGAATATATTTTAGTTTGAGTTAAAAGCTGCATTCTTCCTAAATCAGAACAAATAGATAACTGTACCTCACAAGATAGAAAGTTATTTTCTCAATTGATGGTACCCCGTGAATTGCACCGTCAGTGGCACTTGAGTCATTACTTTGTGCAGTTGACGTTGCAAATAAGCCATATTGATGGCACTCCATGTAAAGGAAAAAGTCCTTACAAATGTACTCATTGCTGGATGCAAGTGAGATTGAGTAGAGCTGCTTAAAGAAACTGTCAAATCTCTCTGCATTGGCCGGAAGATCATGAGAATCACATTCTTCATGGCATGAAAACGTTAACCAGATGGGACGGTACACAATCAAATCTTGGTGGTTTCGACTAAAGGCCACAAGATACTTGCCATCATCAGTGAACTTGCGAAACGAATAATCTGGGCAATCTATGTCGTATATAGTGTAACTTGGAACCAAATTCTCATAGAAGTGTCTGACAGTATTAACCTGTCAACAATGGAAAAGGGAAGGAGAAGAAAAACCACTTAGATCTTCTTAAGTTGCATAATAAAAAGGTTGCAGAAATTTGCTCCCATCACAAGTTCATAACCAAGACTCAATATAAAGAGCATGCTAGAACACCAAAGCATGTGAGTTCCAATAGTTATTACAGGAAGACAACACACATTGGTCATCAAAAAATATACAGCAACAAGTGTGAATTATGTCTACCTAAAAGAAAGATATGAGCCTACATTCTTGAACTTTAACTTTTGACAGTTACACTCCCCATCTTGGGTAATGAATATCCTTATCTAAAAGTATTGCCACAGCATCAAGTGTGCAGATTTTGTGCATGTTTCATCTATCCTAGATTATGGACACAGGCAATAACAAATTCATCAATGTTGCATGTATTTTTATTTTCAATCTCACACACTAGCCAATTGTTTACTTGTTTGCTCATGCTTGATAGGTGTTCTGCACTACATAACAACTCACCAAAAAAAATCTCAATTCAGAAATCCCAAGGATTTTGCTGCATTATTCCTCACACTCAGTTTCAAGCTTGACATCCTACACCATTGTTTTGTTTTCTGAACCATAAACTAGTTAACTAAACTACTTGACATAGATAATTGTCTAAGTCATAGGGATAAGATAATCTTGCATCGCCCTGTTGTACAAATTATCCTAAAATTGTTAAGGTGATAGGTGGAATGTTGTCAGTTCACTCCGACCATTGACTACTTCATTTGACCTCTCTTTTTTTTTGTGACATTTCACTGCTTATGAGCTACTCCTCCGTTCCTAAATATAAGGCCTTTTAGAGATTCCAATATGGACTACATACGGAGCAAAATGAGTGAATCTACACTCTAAAATATGTCTATATACATCCGTATGTACTAGTCCTTATTGAAATCTCTAAAAGGGCTTATATTTAGAAATGGAGGGAGTACTAGTTATTCACAAGGCTGACATTGTCGCATTAATATTTTACCATGTATGGCTGAATACCAGGAGTGTCATTAGCTCTAGACTCTAGATATCTCTGGCAAATATCTTAGCCACAGTTCCCATACTACAGCACAGACAGGAGTACCATAGTCAACAGTACAACCCCAAAAATGGGGCCTCACCCCACCCCAAAACCCCCCACAGGCCACAAAGGCTAATCACGTGTAGCAACGGCAACCACAGCGACACCACCCTCTGCCCGCCCTAACGCCAGGAAAGCAGCCGCATTCGACCGCCCTCCGCGTGCCCACAGTCGCAAGAGCACTACGCCTATCACCGATTCTGAGGGTTAGCGAGGCGGGAGGAAGGAGGAAGAAGCGTACGGTTGCGCCGGGGCGCGGAGAGAGGAACTGGCGGTCGAACACCCTGGAGGCAAGGTTGCCGCTGCGGAAGAAGCCCACCATCACTGCACCACCCGTGGCCGCCGCCGGCGCCGAAGCATCGCACGCGCCGGGGAGGGTGGGGGTTGGGGTTGGGCGGTGGGGATTATTACTTTTTTCCGCTGGTGTGGATGTGAGAGGGTGGGAAGGGGATTTTTGCTTCTGATGATCAGTATTTATTTATTTATATCTATGTCTATATCAATATAAAAAGAACCAAATGGGCAGATCTAAATCATCTCGATTGTCAAATCATGTTATCTAGCGGTTCAAATCACTTCAATGTTGAGCATCAAACATGTTTAACGCTTTAATTACCCATAACTATCATTGGTTATAAACACGTTTTGACTCAACGTTGTATCTTCAAATCTGTTATGTAATTAATATCCTACCATTTTTATCTTATCAAATACCAACATGCAACAGATATATCTTACCTGATATAACGTGCAACTAATATCCTACTTAATATAAACGTACATTGCACATACATTCTTACTAATACTCCTTTAAAAGAAGGATCGGGTTGTATATTTGCCATTTAGAGCATCTGCGCTAGGCTCCCAAAACAGTCAGAGTATCACTTTTTTAGACCCGACGGTGAAAAAATGTTTCACTCACGTTCTTAAAGACTTGTTTTTTGCTGGATTTGACTAAAATTAGCCCCGGCGATCTTACCCCAAACCCAGCCCCTTGAGGGGCAGCTGGGGAAGCCGGGGCCATCTTTTTGCCCCGTGTGGCCCACCTGCCGCCACATCTCCTCTCACATTCTCTCCTCCCGTCGCTTTCTCCTCACAGAGCCCCATCTTCTCTCTCCCCATCCACTTCTCTCTCCCCGTGCCAGCTTCGCCCGCGTCCCGGCCGCCCGACCCCGCCTCGATGCCTCCCCGCCGCAGCTCCGGCCCGCAGCGTCGCCCTGCCTGCCACGCCGCCCCGCCAGCCTTCTGCTGCCACGCGCTCGGCCTCCCGCACCGCCCCGCCAGCCCTCTGCTGCCACGCGCTCGGCCTCCCGCGTCGCCCCGCCAAATGAAGAGCTCGCGGGCTTGGCGAGGCTGCGCTCGAGCGGCGGCTGCTACTTCGCGCTCAAGACGTGGAACGCACAGCAGGCGGGCGTGGCGGCTGTGCTGGCGGCGGACAGCGTGGACCAGCCGCTGCTGACCATGGACACCCTGGAGGAGGAGACCCCCGACATGGCCTTCCTAGCCAACATCACTGCCCCCTCCGCGCTCGTCTCCAAGCCCTTCGGCGACGCCCTCCGTGTCGCGGCCTCCGGCGACGCCTCCGTCGCCGGGGTGGTGGTGCGTCTCGACTGGCGCGAGTCGATGTCGAACCCAGACGCGCAGGTGGAGTATGAGCTCTAGACCAACAGCAACGACGAGTGCGGGCCACGGTGCGATGAGCAGGCGGCGTTCCGTGGCCACGCGCAGCTGCTGGAGAAGGCCAGTGGGCGCGGCGTCGGACGGGGGCAGCATGGCGTGGCCAGGCGCGGGCGCGGGCGCGGCCAGGCGCAGGCATGAGCGGCCAGGCGCGGGCACGGCTTAGAACGGGGCGGCGTGGTAGCGCGATGAGTACGACGGCCTCGCTTGGGGTGCAAACGGCTGGAGATTTATTCATCCCCATGCCAAAATTCTCGCCGATAGCCCCTCAAACGACGAAAAAAAACGCCTTATGAAGAGCTCAACGGCTCAAGATGCTCTTAGCTCGGGGCACTGCTAACTATCGTAGCAGTATATCACAGTATGTCAGACTAGTGGACGAACGTGCGATTTAATTGCAGTTGCACCGTTGGATTAGATATACGTAACGTGTGATCCAGTCCACTTTAGGTGGTTACCAAATTATACTCCTGCGATTAAGGGTATATACAATGGTGCTATTTTAGGAGTGTCACGTAGGATAAATGATGAGATGGAGAAGAGAGAACTCATAAGAAAAGACTTGTCTTCTCTTATATTTAAAATAAGACAAAAGATGATCTCTTAGCACAATTTGTCTCACCATATTTTAAGGAATTGCTAGTTATTGAAGATAAGGCTAAGAGGGTGTTTGTTTCCAGGGACTTATTGGTTTAGGGACTTAAAAAAGTTCCTATAAGTCCCACCTAAACCAAACACAAGGGACTTATTGGGACTTATTGTGGTGATTTGGGACTTATCAAATAAGACTCTCGGGGAGGAGCTTATTGGGACTTATCCCGAGCCGGACCTACCCCGCGTCGCTCCAGGCTCGTTCCCCGCACGCCGCCTGCCTCTCGGTCCAATCGCCGCCGCCGCCCGGCCTCTCGCCCCGTCGCCGCCCCACCGCCGCCCGGCCTCTCGCCCCGTCGTCGCCCCGTCGCCGCCCCGCCTCGGTTCGCTCCGCCTCGGTTCTGCCTGCCTCAGTTCGTTGCAGCGGTGCCTCCAATCGCCAGACAGGCCCTCTCTTGAGCCTCGTTGCAGCGGTGCAACATGGACTTATAAGTCCCTGTAAACAAACAGGTAGGGACTCCGGACTTATAAGTCCCTGTAAACAAACAGGTAGGGACTCCGGACTTATAAGTCCCTGTAAACAAACAGGTAGGGACTTATGACTTATAAATTGGGACTTAAAAAGTCCTCTGACTTATGAAACAAACAGGGCCTAAGATATAACCCACTATAGACATGTTTTTTTGTCATCTCTAAATTACATGCAAGACTTACGATAAAACTGTCTTATCAACCATTATACATGCCCTAAGATGTTTTCATGTCTGATTTGCTTCCTTGAATTAACTTCTTCCGAAAATCATGCAGGGACAGGATTTCAGTTCCATCTTAACCTTCTATTTACACACATGATTTGAGATACTTATTCAATGACTTTTTCCTATATACTATTAAAAAGTGCTTCTAGGGCACAGCGAATTTGCTTCACTGTAACAAAATGTATCCGATTAACATTTTATATCGTTTTAATGCAAAAATTAATGCTTCCACCAATGAGATAATTTGCTTCGATCGCAATTGAGTTTTTTTTTTTTGCATATGTGTCCAAACGCTTTGCTTCCGTGTAACAAAATTTTGCATCTCAGAATTTGTTTCCATATCAAAAATTTGAGACCTATATATATTTCCTATCAAATTTCAAACGCTTGAAAACTTTGCTTCCATCCAATACAGAAGTGTTTGCGTGGTAAAATTAATTTGCTTCTAACCAAATTTTCCTACTTCTTTCGGTCATAAAATAAGTTTTAGACATGATACATATATATTTCCTCAAGTGACCAATAGTGAGTACAATGTTTCCTAAGTTCTTATCGTTTGTTTCCTATAGACTGTAAACTCTCTTTCCTTCATTCGCAATGGTACTCATCATAGGGCCAATCTGGTGTCATCAAACTTCTTGGTGCATGCATCGGTCGCCTCCAAACCCAACATACAACTGCTTGAAGTATACATCCGTTAGACATGGTGCATCAGTATAGAAGATATGAAGCAACAACGGGTATTACTAAAGAAGCAGATAATCCCATGCAAAGAAGCACGTACTTTTCCTACCTGCTTGTCTTGATTTGGATATTTATTGGATTTGTTTTGGTATTATTCAACAAGGAAAAGGAAAAAAATGGTTTGCCCCCATCAATATATATATGAAATATAAGAAGCATGATGACAGGTTAAATACGAACAATTCTCTTGAAAATGCAATAGCAAGTAAAAAAGAGAGTAGAAGTATGTTTCTCATGAAGCGGGCGTCACCACCTCTGCTACTTTTCATGACACTGTGTAAGAAACATTGCTTCCAAAGAAATTGCATCCTACATATACAAAGATTATGCATCAACCATTTGTTTCCTATAGACTTAAAACTGAGAGTATGGGCTGGTCTTTTGGGGACCAACTTGGCGATGTGATTGCCATTTCCCGTAGAAACCACATGATCATAGAGAAGTTTTTGCGTTTAAGGGTGGAAATCCCATTACATGAGCCTCTTAAGACATCAGTAGAATTCACTCCGTTAGGTAGTTCTAAGAGGATTCAGTATGATCTTCGATATGAAAAACTTTCACTGTATTTGTGAGTGTTGTGGGATTGTAGGCCATACATCATAGAGCTATTGTAGCATACCAAAAGAAAAAAAGAGTAGCTTCTTTTCCAAAGAACCTTAGCGTAGAAGCATATTGGAAAGGAATAGGTTCAAGCAAAAGAGCAATTCAGTTCGCTGGCTCCAGCAACAAGTTCACCTCCAGAGCTATGGAGGGAAGTGTGGTCAAGGCGACCAAAGCCATGGGTGAACTCACAGTGACGGACAAGATCGCTACGACTACCACAACGACAGGTGCTGGGGCGACCGGGGGGCCAAGCCAAGAGGGCCTCTGTAACGCCCTCGATGCGGCTATATCTCCCACGTGTCGAAGCACGACTTAGAGGCATAACCGCATTGAAAGCAATGTCGCAAGTGAGGTAATATTCACACAACCCATGTAATACATAAGGGAAAGAGATACATAGTTGGCTTACAATCGCCACTTCACACAATTACATGAATAAAGCATTACAACATCCAAATACAATCAAGGTCCGACTACGCAACCAAAATAAAGAGCAACCCCAAATGCGACAAGGTCCCCCGATCGACCCCAACTGGGCTCCACTGCTGATCAACTAGAAACGAAACAAAACAAAGGAAAAGATCTTCATCGAGCTCCTCCTTGAGCTTGATTGCGTCATCTGCACGGTCTCATCGGCACCTGCAAGCTGGTTTTGGAAGTATCTGTGAGTCACGGGGACTCAACAATCTCACACCCTCGCTATCAAGACTATTTAAGCTTATAGGAAGGTATGAGGTGGAGCTGCAGCAAGTGACTAGCATATATGGTGGCTAACATACGCAAATGAGAGCGAGAAGAGAAGGCAAAAGCACGGTCAGACAACTATGATCAAGAAGTGATCCTAGAACAACCTACGTCAAGCATTATTCCAACACCGTGTTCACTTCCCGGACCCCGCCGAGAAGAGACCATCACGGTAACACACGCAGTTGATGTATTTTAATTAAGGTTAACTTTAGGTTTTCTACAACCGGACATTAACAAATTCCCATCTGCCCATAACCGCGGGCACGGCTTTCGAAAGTTCAAATCCCTGCAGGGGTGTCCCAACTTAGCCCATCACAAGCTCTCACGGTCAACGAAGGATATTCCTTCTAGCGGGAAGACCCGATCAGACTCGGAATCTCGGTTACAAGACATTTCGACAATGGTAAAACAAGACCAGCAAAGCCACCCGAATGTGCCGACAAATCCCGATAGGAGTTGCACATATCTCTTTCTCAGGGCACACCGGATTGTCCAAGGTTTCGGTAGGCCAACCCAGAGTTGCCCCTGGTGGCCACCGGCAGCTGACAGGTTGGACCAACACTCAGAGGAGCACTGGCCTGGGGGTTTAATAAAGATGACCCTTGGGCTCCGGAAACCCAAGGGAAAAGAAAAAGGCTAGGTGGCGAATGGTAAAACCAATGTTGGGCCATGCTGGAGGAGTTTTATTCAAGACGAACTGTCAAGGGGTTCCCATTATAACCCAACCGCGTAAGGAACGCAAAATCCAGGAACATAAGACCAATATGACGGAAACTAGGGCGGCAAGAGTGGAACAAAACACCATGTATAAGGCCGAGCCTTCCACCCTTTACCAAGTATAAATGTGCATTAATTAAATAAGACATATTGTGATATCCCAACAAATAATCATGTTCCAACAAGGAACAACATCTCCATGTTCCAATAAGGAACAAACTTCAACTACAACTACAACTAACAACGCTATAAGACGGGTTGAGCAAAGCGGTAACATAGCCAAACAACGGTTTGCTAGGACAAGGTGGGTTAGAGGCTTGGCTTAACAATATAGGAGGCATGATAAGCAAGTGGTAGGTATCGTAGCATAGGCATAGCAAAAGAGCGAGCAACTAGCAAGCAAAGATAGAAGTGATTTCAAGGGTATGGTCATCTTGACTGAAATCCTGCAAGGAAGAAGAACGAGTCCATAAATAAGACAAAGCATACGTAGTCGAACGGTTCCTCACGAACGCGACGTTATCGGAACCAACCCGACGAAGCAACACCGGAAAGAAGCAAACAAACATGGTAAACAACCATCACATAATCATGTCATGATGCACAATCAAGTATGATGCATGTCCGGTTTAATGAAGCATGGCATGGCAAAGTGCACAAGCAACCCTACAAATTAAGTGGAGCTCAATATGCAACGAGTTGCATATTGATGAAACACCACGACAAGTTATTTAGTTCGATCTCGTTTATGTACCCAACAATATTAAATGTTGTTAAACATGGCAAGAGGGTGAAGCAAAGCAAAACTACCTATCTAGTCAAGTTTAAATGAGGTCGGGAACAACAAACAACAATTCCGGTAAATCCCTGTATGCATATATTAGGTTTGGTACTGTTCTGCCCTAAACACAATTTTAGAGTTGTTAAACATGCAAAGTGAGGCCACCATGTTAAACTAGGCATTTTTCTACCCCATTACATATAAAGTTTGTTACAAACCGAGCTATAGTTAAAAAGTTATGAGTTAAAGCATTTTAGCATGGCATAGGAGCAAATTATATGTATACAACATTTTAAACATTTTAAACATGGATGAAAATGACATATTATGAAACTAGATGAAAAACTAAGCATATTTCATATATAATTCATTTTAATCCGATGCACGAATTGTGAGTTATTATATGCATGTTGTGCAAGGGGTTTTCTGTAAATCTGCAAACTCCTGGATAAATAGATAAATCACTCCGCGGAAAAAAACATGAGTCAGGCCAAAACTGGCCCGAACTGGGCTCTATAGGAGCAACTGAAAATGGGCTTCCTCACATTGGGCCTCACAGAGCCGGGCATCGCAGCGGAAGCGATGCTGGGCCGCGGCGGGAGAGAAGGCCGGCCCACGCAGCTGGCCAGCGCAGTCAACGCGCGGCTGGACCGGGCTCCTCTCGCACGATCTGACGAGGCAGACAGCAGCGGTTTAGCGCGGCAGGACGAGGCGGCTCTGCAGCAGTCGAGGGCGGCGTTTGGCACGATGCAGGGGATGGCGAGGGAACTTGGGGCTCCGGGAAGACGGCGGTGGCTGGGTCGTCGGGAACCTCGTCAGCGGCACGAACAGAAGGGGAACGACCCGGACCAAGGCAGAGGACGCGCGGGCTTGGGTCGGGGAGCTCGTCTCCCTCGGAAAGAAAACGCAGCAACAGGACGGAGGCGGCAGGGATCCGGCGAGGCAGGGCTCCATGCGGCGGAGGGGGCCAGGGCGGAGAGGTTCAGAGGGAGCCGCGACGAGGCAAAGACCTGGAGGAGGAGGAGGAGGAGGAGGCGCTCGGGCGGTCGAAGTGGCACCGGGGCTGGTCCTAGTGGTGCTCGACGATGCAAGGCCCCCGGTGGTGCTGCTTGGAGGATACCAGACGAAGCAGGACGGCGGCGGTGGCACCATGGAGCTTGGGAGAGCTCCGGCTGGCGAGAGACTTGGCAAAGGAACAGCGATGCGGCAGAGGCACGGCGGGAACGACTCTGGGCGGCGGCCATGGATGGTGCTGCGGGTCCTGTCGACGAACAGAGAGAGAGCTGAGAAAATAAGGGAGGGGGAGACAAACAGAGCAAGAGGGAAGGAAGGGATGCGAGATGAGGACCTGCTGGTCCGGCGGCTCTGCTCGGAGAGGTGGCCGGCGCCGTCGGAGGCTAGCGAGGCAGGGGAGCAACGGCCTGGTGGCGAACCAGAAGCGGAGGCGGTGCCCCCATGGCGTCCTGCGTAAACAGAGACAACAAGACAGTTTTGAGACCGGAGGGAGAGGGAGAACCAGAGGGATAGAGAAGGAAGCAGGGCATGGCCTGGCCCTGGTCGATGCGGCTTCGGGCGTGCTCAGGTGCTCCTCCCGAGCGGGAGCCCCGTGGTGATGAGACGCAGGGGAGGACGAGGCAGTGTTGCAGGAGAAGGAGGGGCGTTGCGCTGCGCTGGTTGGCTCGCTGGGGAAAACGAGGGAGAGTGGGTGGATCTGAATCCCGAGGGGAATAATGGCGGCGGCCGAGAGGGATCGAGGGGACAAGGTCCTAAATTTTAGGGTTTTGTCTAGTTATATAGGTAGGGGATTAGATGTTAGACTATTTGGTCCCTCCGATAAAAATCAGACGGTCTGAGATGAGTAGGTTAGGTAGCCTAATAAACAAAACAGAGATGTTTTGTAGACGTTTGGGGATGATCCGGATCCAACGGTGACAACCGTTCGAGTCAGGTCCGGGACAACTTTCAGATGCGCGCGAGGAGGGCCGCGGGCTGACGAGAGAGGTTAGGTTGGGTCTGGCGGATTGTGAAGAGCGGGTTGGTCTGAGAGAAGAGGGGAGAGATGCAGCCCGGCACGGTTTCCGGAGATCGAAAACGTCCGACTTTAGACCGGCTATACTGCCGCTATAGTTATCCGTTGGGGCATCAAACGATCTCCGAATGCGATGAAACTCGACAGGCGGCCTATCTACACTATAATAAGATCACACGTCAACTCTCATCCCATTCCGAGAACATTTTCTGGCCACTTATAAAATACTATTTCGGACATGTCGCGGGCGCGTGCAAGTGTGGTTGGGCTCAGAACGGACAACGGAGAGAAACTCGGAGAACCCGGACGAATGCAAGTTTTAAAACATGATGATGCAATGCACATGATGACATGATAAGATGCAACACACAAGCAAATGACATGACAACGACAGCGAATAACTGGAAGACACCTGGCACCTCGGCCTCGGGGCGTTACAACACTCCACCACTACGAGAGGATCTCGTCCCGAGATCTAGAATGGCACCAGAGGGAAAACAAAAAAGGAAAAAGGAGAGGTAAAACTAAGTTGCTTCTACGACAAACGAGTGAGACCAAGGAACTTTGAAAAAGGTCAAGCCATTTCAAGAAAAAAATACAACGAAGATGACGAAGTTGAAAACACTCCATTAGCAAAAGGGGAACAAGGAACAACAAATTCGGACAGCACTCCGGTTGAAAAGAGACGAAAGGCTTGATAAAACGAAAAGAAGTTGAGGAAAGGGCACAACACTGCGGTTAGAAACAATATAGAGAGGGAAAAGAATGGTATAATTTGGGCAGCACTTCGACTGAAAATGGAAGGAACTGAACATGATCTTGACAGACAAGATGATGGGTTGAAGAGAGCAACATCACAATGCCCCCGGAACAAAAGTAAGAATGGAATCAAAAGAACGGAGGAGAAAACAACATCTTCTACCTCAAAAGAGCTTGAAGCATCTTTAGGAGAAGAGTCGAACGGAGTTGTTGGAAAAAAACCAACAACGAAAAGAGTAAGCTTGATGTGGGCTTAAGGAAAACATCTCAAAACTGAGGTGAAATTCTGCCACTAACGGAAATAAAAGATTGGATTGATATGAACAAGGATATGAGAAACTTAATTCACTAGGAGGGTAACTGAAGAACTTGGGTCATTTATGAGCACCATAAATAGCAACAATCCTTAGGGAAATTTTTAGGTGAAATATAACCCCAGATGACTCCAATGACGAGATTGATGGATTTAAAATATCTCATTCCTGACAACTTGCGAATCATGAAACACGAAAGAAATTGTCAAAATGACATAACACCACTTGAAAAGATAAGGTAGAAGGAATTGCACTCCGGATTGCACGAAGAAAAATGCTTGAGCTCCTCTGAAAAGAAATTTGATGAACACTTCGAGAAGGAATTAAATCCTTGATGAACCATCATGAAGAACCTCCATGAAGAACTCCGGTAACAAAAGAATGATCAAACGAAAGGAAAGAGAAGTTGAAACACAAGGAGAATCCTTGCAATGAATGAATGAAGCTTATGCGACAAGATAAAAGAGAGATCTTGAAACTCCGGGAAAAGAAAATATGAAACAAATGAAACCGAGAATTTGATGAGCCTCCGGAATAAGGAATTAATCACTAGGATGAACAAGAATAAGAATTACGTTATGTGTATCCTTCACCAATTTAAATTGATGACAAACAACAGATATGGCATACTACTTATTTTCGAAGAAAGGATTAAGATAGATATCGCGCCAACTTGGAAAGGTCTTCAATGAACCGCCGGTAGGATTGGAACAACGAATGAATTGATATGGAAACCAAGGGAGAGAACTCTTGAACGAATCACCGTAAGAATTGAAAATGAACGAAGTAAAGGGATGAATCACCGGTAAGGATTAGAGAACGAGTGAGGATACTTGAGGGGATTTAGATACCACTGAAACGAAAAGATCACGAGCTAATTAGAGAATATTGAATGATGCACCGTTAAGATTTGGAGAATGATAACTGAAGGCTGAGAATGAATAAACCTGAATTTATGGACTCCGGATAATCCAACTGAGAAGGCTTTTGAATTGCTCCGGATAGGTGAAAAGAATTTTGACAATCGAAAACAAATATAAGAGGATGGGCTCGAACTGGAATCACGAATCTCTGAGAGAACCGATAAGATATGGAGGTAAACTCTTCTTCGGTCTTCAAAATCTGAGAATGACGACGAGAAACACCACCATGAGTTGTTGAGATACTCTGGGATGATGAATAGAAAGGTCGAGCCAACGGTTAAAAGAGTTTGACAGATCTTGGAGAAATACATATGACTGATGATAATTCATTCTTACGTCAAACTTGGAGAAGAATATGAGAGTAACTCCGGGAAATCGAAAGAGTCAGGTAAGATCCTGGGAAAAGACCTGTGGGTTAGGGCCCACTCAAGAGAAACACCGTTGAAGGATTTAAAAGATAGATTGCGCCAATTGAATTAAATGGCTTGAATGAGATAACATCTTCAAAAGTAGCTTGAACAGATACAAAGTGGAAACACTTATCTTCGAGATATCTTCAGCACTCCGGAAAAAAAAAGAATAGCGAGAGGAATGATTATGGGGTACATCAACATGAGAAAACATTTGAATGAGGAAAGGATATGATCAACAAAGCTTGAATTGAATCCACCGGAGAAGAAAGAGAACGAATAATGATGAACTTGAGGCTCCATTAGTATCTTCCTGAGAATCACCAGATACGAACATTGATGAAAAAGAATGGAGAGACTTCGCATCAATAAGATGGATACTTGATTAAGAAATATGAGTCCTTGAAGAAACAAGGGTGGGAGGGCGGGTAAAACAAAAGACAAATTGGGCCGGATGAAACGAACACCATTGAGAAAGCTGAGATTGAATCTTGCAAATGTTGAAAAAGAACGGGTCCACTTGAAGAGAGACACACTGGTTGAAAAGGATTGCCATGACAATCTCGATGATCAAGAAGGATTTGTATTCACGTGGGAACATGAGAACACCATTTGGGGAAGGTATGGAATCAACATTTGACTTCGAAGCAACTCGAATACCACAACTCAAAACAAAACAAAGGATTGGCTTGCAGAATAAGCCGAAACAAACATATGATAGAGTTTTCGTCCGAAGTTTTCGTGGTGGGGCCTACACGGGCTCGATCGTACATCACCATCATGTACAAGGTAGTGCACATGACATACGAAGCGTCCCCGAGTCGGCAAAGCCAAGGACTCTTTAAGACACAACGAGACCACTGTAAAACCAACCGTGGATAGGCGGACCACTAGACGTTGAACCCCAATTTCATATCATACATCTGTCGGAAAGATATCCTAAGAGCTACTTGAATTCCCACTTATAAACTCCCGAAACTTTCCGGTTATGCAATCAGGTGTTGGGGATACAGGGGAAGCATAATATCTCACCCAAACTAGCAATTCCTACATCCAGTTGTATCCATCCTTCAACACTTAACCAAGAAACCTTCGGAAATCATTTACCTCAACCTTCGAAAAGCATCCGTTATACGAGTTATGGCAATACTCCCGAACTCATGCCCCAGTACTGGGTGGCGTCGAGGTTATCTCACCAACAACTGCATAAAAGAGAGATTTTCGATGTCGGCGAAACTAAACTCAGGTATTCCAGAACTGCAACGATAAAATTGTGATAACGACACCTCGGAGCTCAACTCCCCGGGACACTACCACAAACCCTAAATGTTAGGAGGCACCAAGAACAATGTTCTCGTCACAAAACCATCGGAACGATTCCAAGATACCCGCGTGATCCTAAATTTTTTTTAGTGAAATTTGGGAAGAGAAGAGTCAAAACTCTACGTCAAGATGCCTCACCAGAGCGACGAAGGGACTGGGGAGTAAAAATAATTCCTAACTCTCCGATATATATAATTCCTAAATGACTCAAAACATTTCTAGACTCAATAACACCAGCGATTCGATCAAGCAGGGGGCTCCTAAGGTCGGGGAAGGCTCTGATTACCAACTTGTAACGCCCTCGATGCGGCTATATCTCCCACGTGTCGAAGCACGACTTAGAGGCATAACCGCATTGAAAGCAATGTCGCAAGTGAGGTAATCTTCACACAACCCATGTAATACATAAGGGAAAGAGATACATAGTTGGCTTACAATCGCCACTTCACACAATTACATGAATAAAGCATTACAACATCCAAATACAATCAAGGTCCGACTACGGAACCAAAATAAAGAGCAACCCCAAATGCGACAAGGTCCCCCGATCGACCCCAACTGGGCTCCACTGCTGATCAACTAGAAACGAAACAAAACAAAGGAAAAGATCTTCATCGAGCTCCTCCTTGAGCTTGATTGCGTCATCTGCACGGTCTCATCGGCACCTGCAAGCTGGTTTTGGAAGTATCTGTGAGTCACGGGGACTCAACAATCTCACACCCTCGCGATCAAGACTATTTAAGCTTATAGGAAGGTATAAGGTGGAGCTGCATCAAGCGACTAGCATATATGGTGGCTAACATACACAAATGAGAGCGAGAAGAGAAGGCAAAGCACGGTCGGACAACTATGATCAAGAAGTGATCCTAGAACAACCTACGTCAAGCATTATTCCAACACCGTGTTCACTTCTCGGACCCCGCCGAGAAGAGACCATCACGGTAACACACGCAGTTGATGTATTTTAATTAAGGTCAACTTTAGGTTTTCTACAACCGGACATTAACAAATTCCCATCTGCCCATAACCGCGGGCACGACTTTCGAAAGTTCAAATCCCTGCAGGGGTGTCCCAACTTAGCCCATCACAAGCTCTCACGGTCAACGAAGGATATTCCTTCTAGCGGGAAGACCCGATCAGACTCAGAATCTCGGTTACAAGACATTTCGACAATGGTAAAACAAGACCAGCAAAGCCACCCGAATGTGCCGACAAATCCCGATAGGAGTTGCACATATCTCTTTCTCAGGGCACACCGGATTGTCCAAGGTTTCGGTAGGCCAACCCAGAGTTGCCCCTGGTGGCCACCGGCAGCTGACAGGTTGGACCAACACTCAGAGGAGCACTGGCCTGGGGGTTTAATAAAGATGACCCTTGGGCTCCGGAAACCCAAGGGAAAATAAAAAGGCTAGGTGGCGAATGGTAAAACCAATGTTGGGCCATGCTGGAGGAGTTTCATTCAAGACGAACTGTCAAGGGGTTCCCATTATAACCCAACCGCGTAAGGAACGCAAAATCCAGGAACATAAGACCAATATGACGGAAACTAGGGCGGCAAGAGTGGAACAAAACACCAGGTATAAGGCCGAGCCTTCCACCCTTTACCAAGTATATATGTGCATTAATTAAATAAGACATATTGTGATATCCCAACAAATAATCATGTTCCAACAAGGAACAACATCTCCATGTTCCAATAAGGAACAAACTTCAACTACAACTAACAACGCTATAAGAGGGGTTGAGCAAAGCGGTAACATAGCCAAACAACGGTTTGCTAGGACAAGGTGGGTTAGAGGCTTGGCTTAACAATATAGGAGGCATGATAAGCAAGTGGTAGGTATCGTAGCATAGGCATAGCAAAAGAGCGAGCAACTAGCAAGCAAAGATAGAAGTGATTTCAAGGGTATGGTCATCTTGACTGAAATCCCGCAAGGAAGAAGAACGAGTCCATAAATAAGACAAAGCATACGTAGTCGAACGGTTCCTCACGAACGCGACGTTATCGGAACCAACCCGACGAAGCAACACCGAAAAGAAGCAAACAAACATGGTAAACAACCATCACATAATCATGTCATGATGCACAATCAAGTATGATGCATGTCCGGTTTAATGAAGCATGGCATGGCAAAGTGCACAAGCAACCCTACAAATTAAGTGGAGCTCAATATGCAACGAGTTGCATATTGATGAAACACCACGACAAGTTATTTAGTTCGATCTCATTTATGTACCCAACAATATTAAATGTTGTTAAACATGGCAAGAGGGTGAAGCAAAGCAAAACTACCTATCTAGTCAAGTTTAAATGAGGTCAGGAACAACAAACAACAATTCCGGTAAATCCCTGTATGCATATATTAGGTTTGGTACTGTTCTGCCCTAAACACAATTTTAGAGTTGTTAAACATGCAAAGTGAGGCCACCATGTTAAACTAGGCACTTTTCTACCCCATTTACATATAAAGTTTGTTACAAACCGAGCTATAGTTAAAAAGTTATGAGTTAAAGCATTTTAGCATGGCATAGGAGCAAATTATATGTAAACAACATTTTAAACATTTTAAACATGGATGAAAATGACATATTATGAAACTAGATGAAAAACTAAGCATATTTCATATATAATTCATTTTAATCCGATGCACGAATTGTGAGTTATTATATGCATGTTGTGTAAGGGGTTTTTTGTAAATCTGCCAACTCCTGGATAAATAGATAAATCACTCCGCGGAAAAAAAAACATGAGTCAGGCCAAAACTGGCCCGAACTGGGCTCTATAGGAGCAACCGAAAATGGGCTTCCTCACATTGGGCCTCACAGAGCCGGGCATCGCAGCGGAAGCGGTGCTGGGCCGCGGCGGGAGAGAAGGCCGGCCCACGCAGCTGGCCAGCGCAGTCAACGCGCGGCTGGACCGGGCTCCTCTCGCACGATCTGACGAGGCAGACAGCAGCGGTTTAGCGCGGCGGGACGAGGCGGCTCTGCAGCAGTCGAGGGCAGCGTCTGGCACGATGCAGGGGACGACGAGGGAACTTGGGGCTCCGGGAAGACGGCGGTGGCTGGGTCGTCGGGAACCTCGTCAGTGGCACGAACAGAAGGGGAACAACCCGGACCAAGGCAGAGGACGCGCGGGCTTGGGTCGGGGTGCTCGTCTCCCTCGGAAAGAAAACGCAGCAGCAGGACGGAGGCGGCAGGGATCCGGCGAGGCAGGGCTCCATGCGGCGGAGGGGGCCAGGGCGGAGAGGTTCAGAGGGAGCCGCGACGAGGCAAAGACCTGGAGGAGGAGGAGGAGGCGCTCGGGCGGTCGGAGTGGCACCGGGGCTGGTCCTAGTGGTGCTCGACGATGCAAGGCCCCCGGTGGTGCTGCTCGAAGGATACCAGACGAAGCAGGACGGCGGCGGTGGCACCATGGAGCTTGGGCGAGCTCCGGCTGGCGAGAGACTTGGCGAAGGAACAGCGACGCGGCGGGAACGACTCTGGGCGGCGGCCATGGATGGTGCTGCGGGTCCTGTCGATGAACAGAGAGAGAGAGCTGAGAAAATAAGGGAGGGGGAGACAAACAGAGCAAGAGGGAAGGAAGGGATGCGAGACGAGGACCTGCTGGTCCGGCGGCTCTGCTCGGAGAGGTGGCCGGCGCCGTCGGAGGCTAGCGAGGCAGGGGAGCAACGGCCTGGTGGCGAACCAGAAGCGGAGGCGGTGCCCCCATGGCGTCCTGCGTAAACAGAGACAACAAGACAGTTTTGAGACCGGAGGGAGAGGGAGAACCAGAGGGATAGAGAAGGAAGCAGGGCATGGCCTGGCTATGGTCGATGCGGCTCCGGGCGTGCTCAGGTGCTCCTCCCGAGCGGGAGCCCCATGGTGATGAGACGCAGGGGAGGACGAGGCAGTGTTGCAGGAGAAGGAGGGGCATTGCGCTGTGCTGGTTGGCTCGCTGGGGAAAACGAGGGAGAGTGGGTGGATCTGAATCCCGAGGGGAATAGTGGCGGCGGCCGAGAGGGATCGAGGGGACAAGGCTCCTAAATTTTAGGGTTTTGTCTGGTTATATAGGTAGGGGATTAGATGTTAGACTATTTGGTCCCCCCGATAAAAATTGGATGGTGTGAGATGAGTAGGTTAGGTAGCCTAATAAACAAAACGGAGATGTTTTGTAGACGTTTGGGGATGATCCGGATCCAACGGTGACGACTGTCCGGGTCGGGTCCGGGACAACTTTCGGACTCGCGCGAGGAGGGCCGCGGGCTGACGAGAGAGGTTAGGTTGGGTCTGGCGGATTGTGAAGAGCGGGTAGGTCTGAGAGAAGAGGGGAGAGATGCAGCCCGACACGGTTTCCGGAGACCGAAAACGTCCGACGTTAGACCGGCTATACTGCCGCTATAGTTATCCGTTGGGGCATCAAACGATCTCCGAATGCGATGAAACTCGACAGGCGGTCTATCTACACTATAATAAGATCACACGTCAACTCTCATCCCATTCCGAGAACATTTTCTGGCCACTTATAAAATACTATTTCGGACATGCCGCGGGCGCGTGTAAGTGTGGTTGGGCTCAGAACGGACAACGGAGAGAAACTCGGAGAACCCGGACGAATGCAAGTTTTAAAACATGATGATGCAATGCACATGATGACATGATAAGATACAACACGTAAGCAAATGACATGACAATGACAGCGAATAACTGGAAGACACCCGGCACCTCGGCCTCGGGGCGTTACAGCCTCCCACTCGGCCAGGAGGGTCGGGTACTTGTGGCTCCCTCACCAACTACACCAGGTGCTGGCACCGGTCAGGAGGACCGTCGGTTAGTGCCTCCGACAGCACCTGCCGACTCTAGCCAGGAGGGCCAGGGGATGGGGGCCTGGAGCTGTATATCCCATGGTGCAAAGCTTGGCCAGGAGGGTCTTGAGCTGATGCACTAAGGGCCGTCCGGATCCACTCAGGAGTTGTGTTCTGCTGTTGGACACAAGGGGTGTCACGCTTGTCAGGAGGGCCAGGGGATCTGATAACCCACAAGTATAGGGAATCGCAATATTTTTCGAGGGTAGAGTATTCAACCCAAATTTATAGATTCGACACAAGCGAAGCCAAAGAATATTTGAAGGTATTGGCAGCTGAGTTGTCAATTCAACCACGCCTGAAGATTAATTATCTGCCGCAAAGTAATCAGTAGCAAAGTAGTATGATAGTTTTGACAATAGTAGCAACAGTAATGGGAGACAGTTATAACCTAGGGCAATACGACACTAGCTCCAGTTCGTCAATATAATGTAGGCATGTATTCCGTAAATAGTCATACATGCTTATGGAAAGAACTTGCATGAGATCTTTTGTCCTAACCTCCCGTGGTAGCGGGGTCCATATTGGAAACTAAGGGATAATAAGGCCTCCTTTTAATAGAGAACCGGAACAAAGCATTAACACATAGTGAATACATGAACTCCTCAAACTACGGTCATCACCGGGAGTGGTCCCGGTTATTGTCAATCCGGGGTTGCCGGATCATAACATGTAGTAGGTGACTATAACTTGCAAGATCGGATCTAGAACATGGATATAATGGTGATAACATAAACGGTTCAGATCTGAAATCATGGCACCCGGGCCCAACGTGACAAGCATTAAGCATGGCAAAGTCATAGCAACATCAATCTTAGAACATAGTGGATACTAGGGATCAAGCCCTAACAAAACTAACTTGATTACATGATGAATCACATCCAACTCCCCATTGACCAGCGAGCCTACGAAGGAATTACTCACTCCCGGTGGGGAGCATCATGGAATTGGCGATGGAGAAGGGTTGATGATGACGAAGAACGAAGATCCCCCTCTTCGGAGCCCCAAACGGACTCTAGATCTGGCCTCCTGATGAAGAACAGGAGGTGATGGCGGATCCGTCTTGTGGATCGCGATAATTCTTTCTCCCTAATTTTTTCTGAAAAACAGGATTTTATAGCATCGGTTTCAGGGTCTGCGGCGCCACCAGATGGGCACAACCCACCTAGGTGCGCCAGGAGAGGGAGGCGCGCCATGGTGGGTTGTGCTCACCCAGGTGCCCCCTTTTGTTGGGTCTTGGCTCCAAAAATTCTTACTATTGATATAAAAAATCCTCGCAAAGTTTGGTTCCATTCCGAGAACTTTTATTTCCGCACAAAAACAACACCATGATAGTTCTGCTGAAAACAACGTCAGTCCGGGGTTAGTTTCATTCAAAACATGCAAATTAGAGTCCAAAACAAGAGGAAAACGTTAGGAAAAGTAGATACGTTGGATACGTATCAACTCCCCCAAGCTTACACCTTTGCTTTTCCTCAAGAAATTCAGTTGATAAACTGAAAGTGAAAAAGAAAAACGTTTATGAACTCTTTTGCTCCTGTTTGCGTAAATAAGCTTAAACAGCACCCGGGTTTTCAGCCAACATTATAACTAACCATGTCGACAATGACCCTTACAGATTATGTTAACTAATACTAATGACATAATCAGCTAGCGAACAATAATAAGACATCTCAAATGGCAACACGTTGTCAAAACAACCATGATATAATATGACAATAGTGGTATCTCGCTAGCCCTTTCTGAGACCACAAAACATAAATGTAGAGCACCTCCAAAGTCCAAGAAGTGACTAAACATTGTAATTCATGGTAGAAAAGATCCGGTCATGATGCACCCAACATTAGCTATACACAATGCATAAGTCATGACAGGTGTGCTCTCAGGTTCTAGCGCTTGTTTTAGAAGGTGATGACACAACATAAAAGTAAATAGATAGTCCCTTCGCAGAGGGAAGCAGTGATTTGCAGAGGTGCCAGAGCTCAAGTTTTAAAACAAAGATAAATGATATTTTGAGACATGCACCCTTCTCATTTACTTCACGACTATCAGTTATCAATATCTCCCATGCTAAACAAGCTAGTGGCGGTTCCCAAGCGATAAAAGTAAAGGTTTTGACTCCATTGTGAGTTTTTGTTTGATTTTTCGAGCGATTAACTCTTTTTGTATTTTGCAATTTGGGACTGGGCATCCCATTACCGTCCTTTTTCTCGTGCGATGGCAAGTGAATAAACACTCGACCTGAGAATAACCCGCTTAGCATGGAAGATACCAACTACCTCCTGTCGTTCCATGAATGATCCAGGCACACAAAACGAATATTTTTCTAGAAGTTTTTAGAGGTGGCACATGCAAATTTACTTAGGACGGCAGGGTAATACCGCATATAGGTAGGTATGGTGGACTCATCTGGAATAACTTTGGGTTCATGGTTTTTGATGTACAAGCAGAATCCCCACTTAGTACATGAGAAGGCTAGCAATTAGATTGAGAAGCGGCCAACTAGAGAGCAACAATGATCATGATCATGCATTATGCATAAGTAACATTGGACACTAGCATGAGTAGGATATGAACACCATGAACATAAATATCATAGAGGCTATGTTGGTTTTGATTCAACTACATGCATGAACATGTGCCAAGTCAAGCCACTCGAACATTCAGAGGAGGATACCATATCACCATACTACATCACATTCATTTTAACGCAATGTTGATATCCAAGATAAATCATTATCCACTCCCAGCTACTTATGCATGGCCTGAGAAACTATAATCTCTAATTGTCATTGCAAACATCTTTAATCATAATGGGCTGAATCATGGATACTAGGTTAAACATATTTACACAAACAGAACAAGTCGAGTTCATACCAGTTTCTCTCTGCCACGGCCAGTTCATCGAATATCATCATTATTGCCTTTCACTTGCACGCCCGAACGATGTGAAAATAATAATAGTGTAAGAGTGCCATGGACTAAGCTGGAATCTACAAAACATTTTATTCAACAGGAGAAGACAAGGTAAAATGGGCTCTTTATTAGTTCAGCAGTTATTCATATGAGAGCCACTCAACATTTTCATCGCGGTCTTCTCCTTAGTACAACTCGAATAAAAGAAAAGAAATTCAGAGAAACACACTGAAATAATTTTGGAGTTTTTGGTTTTCTTGAACAAGCAAATAAAAGGGAAAAAGCAAAAACGAGAAAAACTATTTACATGGGAAAGCTCCCAACAAGCAAAAGAAGAACAGGGAAATCTTTTTGGGTTTCCTTTTTAATACTACAGCTAAGCATGCATAGAAAGTAAACTAGCTACAACTAATTCTTTGGTTTTTCTAAAGTTTTTCAAAAACACAAGAAGAAAACAAGAAAAATAAAATTTAAACATGGATGATACAATGAAAAAGTGTGAACACCGACAAGATGAATAAGTGAACATGAATGTAATGTCGGTGCGAAACACGTACTCCCCCAAGCTTAGGCTTTTGGCCTAACTTGGTAGTCGATCAGAAGTCCGGATGGTAGTAGGGATACTGAGGAGCGGGCATCCACTGATCCCACTGCGGAGGCTCCTCCTCTGCCTCTGCAATAGCCTGAGCGTTCCGGTAGGCGATGATGTCCGCAGGCATGATCCTATATCCGCCCCTGGCAACAGAATCAAACAAAGCAGGAGCAGGCAATGAAATAATATCACGAGTTTCAATGCTAAAACCCAGGTTATAAGGAGTAGGAATGTTAGGAGACTCTTTATCAGTGAAATGGTGAACTTTGGTCAGAGGGTAATCATGATGGCGTATCTCAACATTAAAGTGAGCCGCCGAACGAGTAGCATAAATCCCACCATGAACTTTACCCTTAGATTTATTAAGGTGGAGGCGACGAGCCACAATAGCTCCCAAGCTATAAGTGTTGTCGCCCTCTAATGCACGACGCAAAACAACAAGGTCTGGTGAGCTGAGCGCACCCACCTTCTCCCTAGCAAGCAAGAATTTTGCAATGAAAAGAGCAAAGTAATGAACCGCAGGAAAATGCAAGCCAGCGGCAGTGATAGCTGACACCCCTCTCTCATCTCCCACTGTCAAAGTGCGATAAAAGGCCTCAAACTCAGCTAGCCTAGGCTCGGCCAAGCTCCCATCAGAAGTGATCATGCATATGTTACAAAATTCAGTAAGTGGTATCTGATGGTTTTCAGCATATAAATCAAAGCTCACTTCAGGAGGATTATTCCTATGTAGGAAAGTAAAACTCTAAACAAAGGTGTTTGTGAGGATTTGTTGCTATTCACACTCATCTGCGATGAAGTCGGTGAGGCCGGCATTAGCAGCATATTGCATGAACTCCTGAAGGATTCCAGCCTCTTCCAGGAATGGGGTGTGCAGCCATTCACACGGCCGTACTTCCGCCAACCTCCGAGGATGGAGATCACTATCAGATGACTCCCCAATAACACCCTTGGGGTTCTTCTTAGAGCCAAACTTCCTAAAGATATTCATGGTTTTCCTATGAACAAAATTTTGAAATTTATTAGCCCACAAAATTTTATCAACAAAACTTCACAAAAATGATACCGATTACTCATAGGGATACATAGAGGCCAAAGCAAGCATTCAAACTCCTTAGAACACTAAGAATTAAACATGCAAGCTCATCTACAACAACACCAAGAGTAGCTAATTATTCAGAATATAAACCACTAAAACAAAAACTAATTGGACAAACGGTGGAGTCACATACCAAGCAACAATCCCCTAAAACAGTTTCGGAAATGGAGCTTCGAGCAAAGAGATCAAAATCCGCGGGTTTGAGAGCAAGAACACGGGAGAGAGAGCAATGGAGATTTTTTTCTGGAGGTAGGTGATGACGTGGTGTAAAGAGATAAGTGAGGGGGGCCCACGTGGGGACCACAACCCACCGGGGCGCGCCTGGGGGTCCTGGCACGCCCAGGTGGGTTGTGCCCACCTGGTGCACCTCCCTCTGATGTTATTTGCACCAAAATTCAGAAATATTAAGAAAAAATCATATTAAATTTTCGGGGCATTCTGATAACTTTTATTTTTGGGTCATTTTTTATTGCATGGAAATTCAGAAAACAGACAAAGAATGGCATTTTATTTTATTTAACTAATAAAAATAGAGAATAAAAAGTAGGGACAGAAAGTAGTGCTTACTAAATTCATCAACTTCATACCGTTCAAAAATAATCCATTAATAAGGTTGATCAAGTCTTATTAACTAGGTTACCTCAATGGGGATATGAATGTCCCCAACAATAAGCATTTCATATTTCTTTTTGACAGTAGGTAGAGGTATTTGAAAACTTCCAATAGTGATTGTCGAAGATTTTTCAATAACACTAATACCATTCACTTGGAATTGTTTCTTCGGAAAGTGCACCATATGCTCATTACCATTGATATGAAAAGTGACCTTGCTTTTATTGCAATCAATAACAGCCCCTGCAGTATTCAAGAAGGGTCTACCAAGGATTATTGACATGTTGTCGTCCTCAGGCATCTCAAGTATAACAAAGTCAGTCAAAATAGTAACATTAGCAACTACAACGGGCACATCCTCACAAATACCGATATGTATGGCAGTTGATTTGTCAGCCATTTGCAAAGATATTTCAGTAGGTGTGAGTTTATTCAAATCAAGTCTTTTATATAAAGAGAAAGGCATAACACTAACACCAGCTCCTAAATCACACAAAGCATTTTTCACATAATTCTTCTTGATGGATCAAGGTATAGTTGGTATTCCCGGATCTCCAAGTTTTTTAGGTACTACATCTTTAAAAGTATAATTATCAAGCATAGTGGAGATTTTAGCTTCCGGTATTTTTCTCTTATTCGTGATGATGTCTTTCATATACTTTGCATAAGGAGGCATTTTCAAGATATCAGTCAAGCGAGTATGCAAAAAGACTGGCCTCAGCATTTCAGCAAAGCGTTCAAATTCTTCACCATCATTCTTTTTAGTTGACTTAGGTGGAAAATGCATAGGTTTTTGAACCCACGGTTCTCTTTCTTTACCGTGTTTTCTAGCAATGAAGTCTCTTTTATTACCTTTTATTCTTAGGTTGTGGGTTATCAAGATCAACAGGTGGTTCTATCTCAACATCATTGTCTGGTTCTTTATTATTTGGTTGAGTGTCTTCATGAACATCAGCATTATCTTTTTCATTATCACTAGGTGAGTGTTCATTACCAGACTGAGTTTCATCATCAGAGATAGAAACTTCATTATCTATGTCAGGAGGTTTCTCTATTTCAGGTTCACTAGGAGCATGCATAGTCCTATCATTTTTATTTTTCCTTTTCTTTCTAGAAGGACTAGGTGCACTAGTGTTAGCTCTTTGTGAATCTTGTTCAATTATTTTTGGGTGTCCCTCAGGATAAAGTGGTTCCTGAGTCATTTTACCTCCTCTAGTTGCAACTCTAACAGCAAAGTCATGCATATTATTATTCATTTCATGAAGCAACTCTCTTTGAGATTTAGCAACTTGTTCTAACTGAGTTTGAACCATAGAAGCATTCTTTCCAACACCTCTAACATCATTTTATATTCTAAATAACAAGTCACTCAAGCGAGCAATCATATCAGAATTGTATTTCAATTGTTTCATAACATTTGCATTGAAGTGATCTTGTTTTCTAATATAATTTTCAAACTCATAAAGGCATTGACTAGGATGCATATTGTGAGGATTATCATTATCATTGAACTTCATAAGAGAATTTACCTCTACCACCTTAGGCAGGGGTGGTGTATTAAGCCCATGTATTTCTTCAATAGGAGGTAAATTTTTAACATCCTCAGCTTTAATACCTTTTTCCTTCATCTTGCATATCTTTAGGACTGAGATATAATATACCCCTCTTCTTCGGAGTGGGTTTAGGCGGTGGTTCAGGAAGAGTCCAATCATCATAATTTTTCAATATGTTATTCAATAATTTTTGAGCTTACCTAACAGTTTGTTCCCTAAAAACACAACCAACACAACTATCTAGGAAGTCCCTAAAAGCATCGGTTAGTCCATTATAAAAGATATCAAGTATTTTATTTTTATTAAGAGGATCATCAGGCAAGGCATTAAGTAATTGGTAAAGCCTCCCCGAAGCTTGTGGGAGACTCTCTTCTTTAATTTGAACAAAGTTAAATATTTCCTACAAGCAGCTTGTTTCTTATGAGCAGGAAAATATTTTTCAAAGAAGTAGTAAATCATATCCTGGGGACTACGCACACAACCAGGAGCAAGAGTATTGTACCAAGCTTTAGCATCACCCTTTAATGAGAAAGGAAATAATTTGAGAATAAAGTAGTAGCGAGTTTTCTCATCATGAGTAAAAAGGGTGGCTATGTCATTCAACTTAGTAAGATGTGCCACAACAGTTTCAGTTTCATAACCATGGAAAGGATCAGATTCAACCAAAGTAATTAACTCTGGGTTGACAGAGAATTCATAATCCTTATCATCAATAAAGATAGGTGAAGTAGCAAACTTAGGATCATATTTCATTCTAACATTCAGAGTTTTTTCTTCATACTTGCATAATAATTTCTCTAGATCATCTCTATCTCTGCAAGCAAGAATATCTCTAGTTGTTTCTTCACTCATAACACAACCTTCCGGTACCTTAGGCAATTCATATTTAGGAGGGCTAGTTCTAGTAGGTGTTTCAGGAGTTTCAGTTTCAAGCTCATCATCAGATTCAACAACATCATGTTGTATAACTCTAGCAATTTGTTTATCAAGAAAGTCACCTAGTAGCACATCATCATTAAGCAAGGTACTAGCATCATCATAGGCATTATCCATAGTATAAGGAGCATCATCAATAACTTGCGACATATCAGAATTAATAGCATGTGGTGGTGTTGCAAGTTTACTTATAACAGAAGGTGAATCTAAAGTAGAACTGACAGTTCCTTACCTTCCCTTGTCTTTGAGGGAAATATCTTAGTCTTAGCATCCTTCAGATTCTTCATAGTGATATATGATAATAATCCCAAGTGACTCAACAAATATAGCTATGCCCCCCGGCAACGGCGCCAGAAAAAGGTCTTGATAACCCACAAGTATAGGGGATCGCAACAATTTTCGAGGGTAGAGTATTCAACCCAAATTTATAGATTCGACACAAGGGGAGCCAAGGAATATTTGAAGGTATTGGCAGCTGAGTTGTCAATTCAACCACACCCGGAGATTAATTATCTGCCGCAAAGTGATCAGTAGCAAAGTAGTATGATAGTTTTGATAATAGTAGCAACAATAACGGTAATGGTAACAGTGATAGCAATAATTTTGTAGCAAGTGTAACAGTGATGATAGCAGTAGTAACTTAGCAAGAACAGTATAAGATAAATTCGTAGGCATTGGATCAGTGACTTGTTGGATGATATTCATCATGAGACAGTTATAACCTAGGGCGATACGGCACTAGCTACGGTTCGTCAATATAATGTAGGCATGTATTCCGTAAATAGACATACATGCTTATGGAAAGAACTTGCATGACATCTTGTGTCCTACCCTCCCGTGGCAGCGGGGTCCATATTGGAAACTAAGGGATATTAAGGTCTCCTTTTAATAGAGAACCGGAACAAAGCATTAACACATAGTGAATACATGAACTCCTCAAACTACGATCATCACCGGGAGTGGTCTCGGTTATTGTGACTCTAGGGTTGCCGGATCATAACACATAGTAGGTGACTATAACTTGCAAGACTAGATCTAGAACATGGATATACTGGTGATAACATAAACGGTTTAGATCTGAAATCATGACACCCGGGCCCAAAGTGACAAGCATTAAGCATGGCAAAGTCATAGCAACATCAATCTTAGAACATAGTGGATACTAGGGATCAAGACCTAACAAAACTAACTCGATTACATGATGAATCTCATCCAACTCCTCACTGACCAGCGAGACTACGAAGGAATTACTCACTCCCGATGGGGATCATCATGGAATTGGCGATGGAGAAGGGTTGGTGATGACGAAGAACGAAGACCCCCCTCCCCGGAGCCCCAAACAGACTCCATATCTGGCCTCCCAATGAAGAACAGGAGGTGACGGCGGCTCCGTCTCATGGATCATGATAATTCTTTTTCCCTAATTTTTTTCTGGAAGTATAGGATTTTATAGCATTGGTTTCAGGGTCTGCGGGGCCACCAGGTGGGCACAACTCACTTGGGCGTGCGAGGAGAGGGGGGCGTGCCCTGGTGGGTTGTGCTCACCCAGGTGCCCCCCTCTGGTTGGTCTTGGCTCCAGAAATTCTTATTATTGATATAAAAAAATCCTCGCAAAGTTTTGTTCCATTCCAAGAACTTTTATTTCTGCACAAAAACAATACCATGGTAGTTCTATTGAAAACATCGTCAGTCCGGGGTTAGTTTCATTCAAATCATGCAAAATAGAGTCCAAAACAAGAGAAAAAGCGTTAGGAAAAGTAGATACGTTGGAGATGTATCAGGATCCATCCATTGGGTGAGGGCAGCACTTTACTTGTTGCTGCTGATGCTTTCTAGAACCAGCTTCTCTTTAAGCCTCATGTGCTAGGGGCTTTGTCAGGCACTGTTGCGGCAAGGCTTGCTGTTCAACTCACGGCCAATGAGTCTGCGATTTTTAAATTTTCTGCTGAAAAGAATCCCACACATGGCAAGTCTATGAGAAAGGAGAGGAAAGATAAAAAGAGGGTAGGGAATGAAAAAACAGAGAAATCTCGTAAAGAAATGGTAGGGGAAAAGAGGGGTAATCCTTTTGGTGCCCCACCAACAGCGAGTGATTAAAAATTTTCTTTTGAGAGAGAGAGATGGATAGTTATGAACGCATGTTGTATGGTGAGATGAGTGTGTCTTACAAGAGAATTTGTATGGGTAGAGTAGAAACTATGAAGAATGTGGACGGGGTAATCATACATGTAGCAAAGGAAACATAGGAAGAGGAGGCGTATATGCAACAGAGGAGGGAGTCGGCTAGAGATGATGGCACATCGGTGGCCTCCGCGGAGGAGGTCCGCAGGGCCAAATGAAAATCCTTGGATGGAACTGCCGTGGTATGCTCTCCCCCACGGCAGTTCGTGAGCTCTTGGAGATCCAAGGGCGTATCATGGCGGATTTGATTTTTCTCTCTGAGTCACACTTGAATAAATGTAAAGCCGATGAGCTGCGTCGTTCTTTATCTTTAGATTCAATGATTGTAGTGGAGAGTGATGGTCAGGTCGATGGCCTAGTTTTGTTCTATCATAAGATGAATAAAGTGGTTTCGAACTATGAGTCGCCTAATTTTATTGATATTCTTTTTTAAATGACGATTTTGTGCATTCACGGTTCACGGGCTTTTATGGTCATCTGGTTTGGAGTGAACGTAGTTTATCCTGGGATAAGCTCCGAAACCTGAAGGAAATATGCCCTAGAGGCAATAATAAAGTTGTTATTTATATTTACTTATATCATGATAAATGTTTATTATTCATGCTAGAATTGTATTGACCGAAAACTTGGTACATGTGTGAATACATAGACAAACAGAGTGTCCCTAGTATGCCTCTACTTGACTAGCTCGTTAATCAAAGATGGTTAAGTTTCCTGACCATAGACATGTGTTGTCATTTGATGAACAAGGGTCACATCATTAGAGAATGATGTGATGGATAAGACCCATCCGTTAGCTTAGCATTATGATCATTTAGCTTTATTGCTATTGCTTTCTTCATGACTTATACATATTCCTCTGACTATGAGATTATGCAACTCCCGAATACTGGATTGTTGGATTTCAGGTTCCGGCAAAACCCTTGAGGTTCGAACACTGGGGTGCGCACAAAGATCTCTCCCCCTCTAGCTCTCGCCCTCACCGCAATCTCAAGTCTTAGCACGTCAAACTCGCAGAACAAAGCGACACAAGATTTATACTAGTTCGGGCCACCGTTGCGGTGTAATACCCTACTCCAGTCTGGTGTGGTGGATTGCCTCATGGGCTGAGGGTGAACAATTACAAGGGGAAGAACGGCCTCCTGAGGAGAGGTGTTCTTGTGCTTAGCGAGCTTGTGTGGTGTCTGGTGGTCTGAATGATCCTCTCCCCTTTGCTAAGGTGGTGGCTAGTCCTACTTATAGAGGCCTTGGTCCTCTTCCCAAATATTGAGCGGGAAGGGATCCCACACCGGTCAAGTTTGAAGGGGGACAACTAGTACAAGTTATCCTGACAAAAGTAGTCTTCGCCTGCCAAAGCCTCTGGTGGTGACGCCGTCTTGGGCTCCATGGTGACCTCCGTCCTGCCGTCCTGCTGGTCTTGGTCTTTTTGCATCGATATGGAAACCTTTGCTTGATGCCTTGGGACTCTGCGCCTGAGCTTGCCTCTTTAGCACCAAAGAGGAAACGAGGACACTGCACACGCTGACGCCCACCTGGTGCCCGCCTGGCCTTGGTCGTCATGGCTTACGTCACGAGGACCTCGCGAGGTCTCCCTTGCCTTGATCTCTCCGCCCCTCGCGAGCTAGCCTGGTGAGGCTGCCCCCGAGGAGGTCTTGTGTCGTCCGCCTCGCGAGGCTTGGCCCCTCGCGAGGGTCTTGAGTGCTTGCTGGTGAAGATGGGCTGCACAGGGCCGCTGGTGGAGCCACGCCGTGGGCCGCAGGTAGGCAAGTATGGGGACCCCCATTCCCAGAACGCCGACAGTAGCCCCCAGGCCCAAGGCGCACTCGGACTTGGCTTCGAGGCGAAGCCAAGGGGCAAGTGCGGGGCGCCGCGGTCCCTAACAGCCTGCGGCCTCGGTTGACGCATGGCGGTTGATTGGACGTGGGCATCCCCGCTTCCACACGCTGCCTCGGCAACTGCCCGACTTGACGAGTCCTTACTGCATGTAGAAAAAAGGTCATCATTACCTTAGATCATGGAGGCCGGCGATGGGCCTCCTCTTGGCTATAAATGGGAAGGGGGGCGGAGCCCCCGTCACCCATCACTTCCATCGCTCCTTCTGCTTCTTCTTCCTCGCTTCCTTGCTAGCAGTGACACTCATGGTGCCGGCGAAGAGGTTCTTGGCCGCGGAGAAGGGGAAGGCCCACCAAGAGGGTCTCGGCTCGCCACCACCCAATAGGGGGCGTGGTCGCCCACGGTAGCACGCCGTGGCCCCTCGCGGCAGCGGCACCCCCCCCTCGTGTGGCGGGAGTCGCCCTAGTCGTGGCAGTCCGTTTGATGAAGTGAGGCGTGCCGTGGTTGTGCGGCCTCCTCGGCCGTGCTTCCATTCAGCGGAGGTGACGCCGGAGTTCATCATGTGGTCGGAGAACCCGACTGGCACCTGGCTTTAGCTCCCGCGGTTCTTTGTTGGCAAACTGCCGTCCGCAGGTCCAGGCGGTCTCTGGCTATAGGTAGACGGTTGCTGCAGCAGGGCTTCGTGGGTCATGGTGGAAGTCTCCGCCGCGGGCAACGCGACCTTGGCCCGCGGCTGGCAGACATTCGCCCACGCGTGGACTGGGTAGGCGGTGTGCCCTCCACTTCAAGTACGACGGCGACACGTCCCTCTTCGTGAGGGTATTTGGGGAAGATGGTCGTCGCGTCAGTGCTGCCCCGAGGACAACGACGGCGACGAGGTGCTCGGCCTTGGTGATGGTCATGATGAGGAGGAAGGTGGCTTCGTCCTCGGCGCTGGCCACGGCTCGTCCAGCTACGGTGCCTCCTCCTCCAGCGACAGCTCCAGCAGCGGCAGCTATGACCATCCGCCACGCCACCGCGCTCGTTTCGAGGGAGGCAGCGGGTTGTCTCGTCGCCGTGCTCCAGCGAAGCGCGAGGAGGGGTCTGGCTAAGCTCGGGGAAGCGCCATGGGTCCGCCCTCGCGAACTGTTGTGGGGGCACGCGCCACTTTTGTTTTGCTCTTTCCTTCCCGTCTTTAAGAAGAAACAAGTATGGGCCCTACGGGGGCGTGTAATGAACCATAATTTCCGAGTTGCTATGTTATGTGTATTGTCCCTGCGTCGTTTTGTGGTACCAACGTTTTATGTGGGCGTGTAGAGATAACTTAGCTTGATGTGCCTGAAGTAGTTTCTGCCTCGCGAGGCGCGCATTCCGTAGTTCCCAACGAGGCCTCCTTTGCTCTGAAGGCGTCTAGGAACTACAAAAATTCGTTAGGAAACTCTTATTCTTCCGAATCCTGGTCGCATGCGCCGCCGGTCATGACCCAGCGCTTCGCATCGCGGTACCCAAGGGGCACGGATTGAGAGAGGTGTGCCAGCTTGCGGGCTCGGGCGACAGTGCCTCGTGAAGAACAGGAAAAACGCTCACGAGGGCACCTCCATGAGGGCACCTGTCCAGCCCCCTCGCGAGGCATGCGAGGGTGAGTGCTACCTCTTGAGCACCGCGTTGGTTTTCCCTTGAAGAGGAAAGGGTGATGCAGTAAAGTAGCATAAGTATTTCCCTCGGTTTTTGAGAACCAAGGTATCAATCCAGTAGGGGATCATGCTCGAGTCCCACACACCTACACAAACAAATAAGAACCTCGCAACCAACGCGATAAAGGGGTTGCCAATCCCTTCACGGTCACTTACTCCACACATCGACCGCTATCCAGCATGCAGCCAGAGTATTAAATTCATAAGAACAGAGTAATGCTTTAAGTAAGATGACATGATGTAGAGGGACAAACTCATGCAATATGATATAAACCCCATCTTTTTATCCTCGATGGCAACAATACAATACGTGCCTTGCTGCCCCTGATGTCATTGGGAAAGGACACCGCAAGATTGAACCCAAAGCTAAGCACTTCTCACATTGCAAGAAAGGTCAATCTAGTAGGCCAAACCAAACAGATAATTCGAAGAGACTTGCAAAGATGACCAATCATACATAAAAGAATTCAGAGGAGATTCAAATATTGTTCATAGATAAACTTGATCATAAACCCACAATTCATCGGATCTCGACAAACACACCGCAAAAGAAGATTACATCGAATAGATCTCCAAGAAGATCGAGGAGAACTTTGTATTGAGATCCAAAGAGAGAGAAGAAGCCATCTAGCTAATACCTATGGACCCGAAGGTCTGAAGTAAACTACTCACACATCATCGGGAGAGGCCATGGAGTTGATGTAGAGGCCCTCCGTGATCAATGCCCCCTCCGGCGGAGCTCCGGAAAAGGCCCCAAGATGGGATCTCTCAGGTATAGAAGGTTGCGGCGGTGGAATTAGGTTTTCATGGTGCTCCTAGATGTTTGGGGGGTACGTGGATATATATAGGAGGAAGAAGTACGTCGGTGGAGCAACGAGGGGCCCACGAGGGTGGAGGGGACGCCCAGGGGGGTTGGCATGCCCCCTGCCTCGTGGCCTCCTCGATTATTTCTTGACGCCCACTCCAAGTCTCCCGGATCACGTTCGTTGAGAAAATCATGTTCCCGAAGGTTTCATTCCGTTTGGACTCCGTTTGATACTCCTTTTCGGCGAAACACCGAAATAGGCAAAAAACATCAATTTGGGCTGGGCATCCGGTTAATAGGTTAGTCCCAAAAATAATATAAAAGTGTATAATAAACCCATTAAACATCCAAAATAGAATATAATATAGCATGGAACAATCAAAAATTGTAGATACGTTGGAGACGTATCAAGCATCCCCAAGCTTAATTCCTGCTCGTCCTCGAGTAGGTAAATGATAAAAGTAGAATTTTTCATGTGGAATGCTACTCAGCATAATTTTCAATGTAATTCTCTTATTTGTGATATGAATATTTAGATCCGAAAGATTCAAGACAAAAGTTTAATATTGACATAAAAATAATAATACTTCAAGCATACTAACTAAGCAATTATGTCTTCTCAAAATAACATGGCCAAAGAAAGTTATCCCTACAAAATCATATAGTCTGGCTATGCTCTATCTTCATCACACAAAATATTTAAATCATGCACAACCCCGATGACAAGCCAAGCAATTGTTTCATACTTGTGATGTTCTCAAACTTTTTCAATCTTCACGCAATACATGAGCGCGAGCCATGGACATAACACTATATGTGGAATAGAATGGTGGTTGTGGAGAAGACAAAAAAGGAGAAGATAGTCTCACATCAACTAGGCGTATCAACGGGCTATGGAGATACCCATCAATAGATATCAATGTGAGTGAGTAGGGATTTCCATGCAACTGATGCACTAGAGCTATAAGTATATGAAAGCTCAACAAAATAAACTAAGTGGGTGTGCATCCAACTCGCTTGCTCATGAAGACCTAGGGAATTTTGAGGAAGCCCATCATTGGAATATACAAGCCAAGTTCTATAATGAAAAATTCCCACTAGTATATGAAAGTGATGTCATAGGAGACTCTCTATCATGAAGATCATGGTGCTACTTTGAAGCACAAGTGTGGAAAAAGGATAGTAGCATTGTCCCTTCTCTCTTTTTCTCTCTTTTTTTGGGCCTTCTCCTTTTCATGGCCTTTCTTTTTTTTCGTCCGGAGTCTCATCCCGACTTGTGGGGGAATCATAGTCTCCATCATCCTTTCCTCACTTGGGACAATGCTCTAATAATGATGATCATCACACTTTATTTACTTACAACTCAAGAATTACAACTGATACTTAGAACAAAATATGACTCTATGTGAATGCCTCCGGCGGTGTACCGGGATATGCAATGAATCAAGAGTGACATGTATAAAAAATATGAAGGTGGCTTTGCCACAAATACGATGTCAACTACATGATCACGCAAAGCAATTATGACAATGATGAAGCGTGTCATGGTAAACGAAACGGTGGTAAGTTGCATGGCAATATATCTCGGAATGGCTATGGAAATGCCATGGTAGGTAGGTATGGTGGCTGTTTCCAGGAAGGTATATGGTGGGTGTATGATACCGGCGAAAAGTGTGCGGTATTAGAGAGGCTAGCAATGGTGGAAGGATAAGAGTGTGTATAATCCATGGACTCAACATTAGTGATAAAGAACTCATATACATGGACTGAACATTAGTGATAAAGAACTCATATACTTGTTGCAAAAACCTACAAGTTATCAAAGCAAAGTATTACGCGCATGCTCCTAGGGGGGTAGATTGGTAGGAAAAGACCATCGCTCGTCCCCGACCGCCACTCATAAGGAAGACAATCAATAAATAAATCATGCTCCGACTTCATCACATAACGGTTCACCATACGTGCATGCTACGGGAATCACAAACTTTAACACAAGTATTTCTCAAATTCATAACCACTCAACTAGCATGACTCTAATATCACCATATTCATATCTCAAAACAATTATCAAGCATCAAACTTCTCATAGTATTCAACACACTCATAAGATTTTCTACTAATCTTGGATGCCTATCACTTTAGGACTAATTTTTATGATTAAAGCAAATTACCATGCTGTTTTGCAGGACTCGTAAAATAATATAAGTGAAGCATGAGAGAACAATAGTTTCTATAAACAATTGCACCACCGTGCTCTAAAAGATATAAGTGAAGCACTAAAGCAAAAACTATATAGCTCAAAAGATATAAGTGAAGCACATAGAGTATTCTAATAAATTCCGAACCATGTGTGTCTCTCTCAAAAGGTGTGTACAACAAGGATGATTGTAGTAAACTAAAAAGCAAAGAATCAAATCATACAAGACGCTCCAAGCAAAACACATATCATGTGGTGAATAAAAATATAGCTCCAAGTAAAGTTACCGATGGACGAAGACGAAAGAGGGGATGCCTTTCGGGGCATCCCAAAGATTTGGCTTTTTGGTGTCCTTAGATTACCTTGGGGTCCCATGGGAATCCCCAAGCTTAGGCTCTTGCCACTCCTTGTTCCATAATCCATCAAATCTTTATCCAAAACTTGAAAACTTCACAACACAAAACTCAAAATAGAAAATCTCATGAGCTCCGTTAGCGAAAGAAAACAAAACACCACTTAAAGGTACTATAATGAACTAATTATTGATTGATATTGGTGTTAAACCTAATTTATTCCAACTTCTCTATGGTTTATAAACTCTTTTACTAGCCATAGATTCATCAAAATAAGCAAACAACACACGAAAAACAGAATCTGTCAAAAACAGAACAGTCTGTAGTAATCTGTAGCTAACGCAAACTTATGGAACCCCAAAAATTCTAAAATAAATTGCTGGATGTTAGTAATTTATATATTAATAATATTAAAAAAGAATTAACTAAATATCACCTTACAAATAAAAATGGCAGCAATTCTCGTGAGCGCTAAAGTTTCTATTTTTTACAGCAAGATCAAAAAGACTTTTCCCAAGTCTTCCCAACGGTTCTACTTGGCACAAACACTAATTAAACACAAAAACACAACCAAAACAGAGGCTAGATAAATTATTTATTACTAAACAGGAGCAAAAATCAAGGAATAAAAATAAAATTGGGTTGCCTCCCAACAAGCGCTATCGTTTAACGCCCCTAGCTAGGCATAAAAGCAAGGATAGATCTAGGTATTGCCATCTTTGGTATGCAATCCATAAGTGGCTCTCATAATAAATTCATATGGTAATTTAAATTTATTTATAGGGAAGTGTTCCATGCCTTTCCTTAATGGAAATTGGAATTTAATATCCCCTTCCTTCATATCAATAATTGCACCAATCGTTCTAAGGAAAGGTCTACCAAGAATAATAGGACATGAAGGATTGCAATCTATATCAAGAACAATGAAATCTACGGGCACATTATTACTATTTGCAACAATAAGAAAATCATTAATTCTTCCCATAGGTTTCTTAATGGTGGAATTCGCAAGATGCAAGTTTAAAGAACAATCATCAAAATGATGGAAACCTAGCAAATCACACAAAGTTTTTGGAATCGTGGAAACACTAGCACCCAAATCACACAAAGCATAGCATTCATGATCTTTAATTTTAATTTTAATAGTAGGTTCCCACTCATCATAAAGTTTTCTAGGGGTAGAAACTTCCAACTCAAGTTTTTCTTCATAAGATTGCATCAAGGCATCAACGATATGTTTATTAAAAGCATTATTTTGACTATAAGCACGAGGAGAATTTAGCACGGATTGCAACAAGGAAATACAATCTATAAAGAGCAATTATCATAATCAAATTCCTTGAAATCCAAAATAGTGGGTTCATTGATATCTAAAGTTTTGACCTCTTCAATCCCACTTTTAACAATTTTTGCATCAAGATCTAAAAACTCCGAATCATTGGAACGCCTTTTAACTAAAGTTGACTCATCTCCAGTCCCATAATTACCAAGATTCATATTGCAAAACAAAGATTTAATATGGAACACATCAATAATTTTTAGATCTTTGTCCTTATTATCATGAAAACTAGAAGAACACGCTTTCACAAAGCAATCTTTCTTAGCACGCATCCTAGAGGTTCTTTCCTTGCACTCATCAATGGAAATTCTCATGGCTTTGAGAGATTCATTGATATCATGCTTAGGTGGAATAGATCTAAGTTTCAAAGAATCAACATCAAGATAAATTCTATCCACGTTCCTAGCCAACTCATCAATCTTAAGCAATTTTTCTTCAATCTAAGCATTGAAACTCTTTTGCGAAGTAATAAATTCATTAATACTAGATTCAAAATCAGAGGGCATCTTATTATAATTTCCATAAGAATTGTTGTAGGAATTACCATAATTATTAGAGGAATTACTAGGAAACGGCCTAGAATTAAAATTACCTCTATACGCGTTGTTACCAAAATTGTTCCTACCAACAAAATTCACATCCATAGATTCATTATTATTCTCAATCAAAGTAGACAAAGGCATATCATTAGGATCAGTAGGAGCACTCTTATTAGCAAACAATTTCATAAGTTCATCCATCTTTCCACTCAATACATTAATCTCTTCAATTGCATGCACCTTTTTTACTAGTAGATCTTTCAGTGTGCCATTGAGAATAATTAATCATAACATTATCTTGGATTTTGGTAGCTTCTCCTAAAGTGATTTCCATAAAAGTGCCTCCCATGGCCGAATCTAAAAGATTTCTAGAAGCAAAATTCAATCCGGCATAATTTTTTTGTATAATCATCCATAAATTCAAACCATGTGTAGGGCAATTACGTATCATTTAATTTCATCCTCTCCCAAGATTGTGCAACATGTTCATGATCAAGTTGCTTAAAATTCATAATATCGTTTCTAAGAGAGATGATCTTAGCGGGAGGAAAATACTTTAGAGATAAAAGCATCTTTGCACTTATTCCATGAATCAATACTATTTTTAGGCAAAGAAGAAAACCAAGCTGTAGCATGATCTCTAAGGGAAAAAGGAAATAGCTTCAATTTAACAATATCATTATCCACATCTTTCTTATTTTGCATATCACACAAATCAACAAAGTTGTTTAGATGGGTAGCAGCATCTTCACTAGGAAGACCGGCGAATTGATCTTTCATGACAAGATTCAACAAAGCAGCATTAAGTTTACAAGATTCAGCATCGGTAAGAGGAGCAATCGGAGTGCTAAGAAAATCGTTGTTGTTGGTATTGGCAAAGTCACACAATTTAGTATTGTCTTGAGCCATCGCGACAAGCAAGCAATCCAACACACGAGCAAACAAGAAGCAAGCGAAAAAGAGGTGAACGGAAAAAGAGAGGGCGAATAAAACGGCAAGGGTGAAGTGGGGGAGAGGAAAACGAGAGGCAAATGGCAAATAATGTAATGCGAGGGATAAGAGTTAGTGATGGGTACTTGGTATGTCTTGACTTGTGCGTAGACTCCCCAGCAACGGCGCCAAAAATGGCTCGTTGATGGGAGTCAAATCTTGACTTGACTTGGCGCGAATCTCCCCGGCAACGGCGCCACAAATCCTTCTTGCTACCTCTTGAGCACTGCGTTGGTTTTCCCTTGAAGAGGAAAGGGTGATGCAGTAAAGTAGTGTAAGTATTTCCCTCAGTTTTTGAGAACAAAGGTATCAATCCAGTAGGAGATCATGCTCGAGTCCCACGCACCTACACAAACAAATAAGAACCTCGCAACCAACGCGATAAAAGGGGGTGTCAATCCCTTCACGGTCACTTACGAGAGTGAGATCTGATAGATATGATAAGATAATATTTTTGGTATTTTTATGATAAAGAGAAATAAAGATGCAAAGTAAAATAAACCGCAATAGAAATAGCTAAGTGTTGGAAGATTAATATGATGGAAGATAGACCTGGGGCCATAGGTTTCACTAGTGGCTTCTCTCAAGAGCATAAGTGTTACGGTGGGTAAACGAATTACTGTCGAGCAATTGATAGAATTGAGCATAGTTATGAGAATATCTAGGTATGATCATGTATATAGGCATCACGTCCATGACAAGTAGACCGAAATGAGTCTGCATCTACTACTATTACTCCACACACCGACCGCTATCCAGCATGCATCTAGAGTATTAAGTTCATAAGAACAGAGTAATGCTTTAAGTAAGATGACATGATGTAGAGGGATAAACTCATGCAATATGATATAAACCCCATCTTTTTATCCTTGATGGCAACATTACAATACATGCCTTGCTGCCCTTGCTGTCACTGGGAAAGGACACGCAAGATTGAACCCAAAGCTAAGCACTTCTCCCATTGCAATAAAGATCAATCTAGTAGGCCAAACCAAACTGATAATTCGAAGAGACTTGCAAAGATAACCAATCATACATAAAAGAATTCAGAAGAGATTCAAATATTGTTCATAGATAAACTTGATCATAAACCCACAATTCATCGGATCTCGACAAACACATCACAAAAGAAGATTACATCGAATAGATCTCCAAGAAGATCGAGGAGAACTTTGTATTGAGATCCAAAGAGAGAGAAGAAGCCATCTAGCTAATAACTATGGACCCGAAGGTCTGAAGTAAACTACTCACACATCATCGGAGAGGCCATGGAGTTGATGTAGAGGCCCTCCGTGATCAATGCCCCCTCCGGCGGAGCTCTGGAAAAGGCCCCAAGATGGGATCTCTCGGGTACAGAAGGTTGCGGTGGTGGAATTAGGTTTTCGTGGTGCTCCTAGATGTTTGGGGGGGGGGGTACGTGGATATATATAGGAGGAAGAAGTACGTCGGTGGAGCAACAAGGGGCCCACGAGGGTGGAGGGCACACCCAGGGAGTAGGCATGCCCCCCTACATCATGGTCTCCTCGCTTGTTTCTTGACGCCCACTCCAAGTCTCCTGGATCACATTCGTTGAGAAAATCACGTTCCCGAAGGTTTCATTCCGTTTGGACTCCGTTTGATATTCCTTTTCAGCGAAACACTGAAATAGGCAAAAAACAACAATTTGGGTTGGGCCTCCGGTTAATAGGTTAGTTCCAAAAATAATATAAAAGTGTATAATAAAGCCCATTAAACATCCAAAACAGAATATAATATATCATGGAACAATAAAAAATTATAGATACGCTGGAGACGTATCAGTGAGCACGGACCAAAAAAAATCCAAGGAAGAACAGGGGGGAAGGCGATCGAACAAAGAGGACAAGAAAGGCCAGAATGCAAACTTCCATTAAGAAAAAGGGGCAAGCCAACTACGGAAAGCAAATGAAAAGCTGCGTCCGGCTCCTAGTCTAGTCTTCTTGTCTTCTCACCAGCGCGGAGCTAAGTGCTGCCACTAAGACGTGGGAGGGAGCCCCCGAGGCCCAAGGGTGGCACTCCTGAGACTCCGGGGCGTGTACAACCCCACTCATTATTACATGAGAGTGTCACGAGCAGAGATCTTCACAGGCACGGGGCCTTGATTCACAGGCGCTGGGCCTTGCTTCATGGGTAGAACCTCCGGAGGTGCTGGATGTTCCAGGCGTTCTGGATGGGGATCCCGTCCTGTGTCTCCAGGCGTGCGGCGCCAGGCTTGAAGACACGGGCGATCCTAAACGGGCCCTCCCACATGGGCGAGAGCTTGTGCAGCCCTTCCCTGGAGAGCACCCGCCTCAGGACGAGATCGCCCACCTCGAGCGTCCTGGAGCGGACGCTATGATAGTGGTACCGTCGCAGCGCCTGCTGGTACCTTGCCGCTCGGAGCGAGGCTTCATGGCGGCATTCCTCCCCTAGCACAAGGTCCATCCCCCACATGGCATCCTGCTGCGTCTCGTCAAACGCCAGGACCCGTGTAGAGCAATGCTTGACCTCGTGAGGGAGAACCGCTTCTGCTCTGTAGACGAGGAAGAACGGGGTCTCGCCTGTTGGCTTGGTGGCGGTGGTGCGGATGGACCACAACATAGACTGGAGCTCGTCGTGCCAGCCCTTGCCACAGGCCTCAAGCTTCTTCGTGAAGGTCCTGGTCTTGAGGCCCCTGAGGACCTCCGTGTTGGCGTGTTCGGCTTGACCGTTGCTCCTGGGGTGTGCCACTGAAGCATAGCAGATCTGCGTTCCAAGGTCAGCACAATATGCCTTTAAAAGATTGCTAGTGAACTGTGAGCCGTTGTCAGTAATGATGAAATTAGGGACCCTAAACCGGCTTACGACACTCTTGATGAACTTGACCACATATCCGGCCGAGATGGTGCGGATGGCTTCTACCTCCGCCCATTTGGTGAACTTGTCGATGGAGACGTAGAGGTAGCGGTAGCCCCCAGGCGCTCGAGGGAATGGGCCTAAGATATCCAGCCCTCAGACTGCGAATGGCCACGAGAGCGGGATGGTCTGGAGGCCTTGAGCTGGCTGATGGATCTGCTTGACGTGGAATTGGCAGGCCTCGCAGGACTTCACCAGCTTGGTTGCGTCGTTGAGAGCCGTAGGCTAGTAGAACCCGCTGCGGAACGCCTTGCCGACAAGGGTCCATGATGACGAGTGGTGCCCGCAGTCCCCGCCGTGTATGTCGGCCAACAGCTCATTCTCCTGTTCCCTGGAGATGCCTCATAAGGTAACATCATTTGGCCGCTTCCTGTATAACTCACCGTCCTGGATGCAGTATGCCGTAGCCTATAGGGCTACGTGCTCCGCGTCCTCCTCCTTCTCTGGCGGCATCCCTTGCGTCAGGTATTCCTTGAACTCCTTGGTCCAGCACCCCTCCCGAGGCTCGAGCGCCAGGAGTAGGCGCGCTCCCGAGGTCGGGCCGCAGGCCGGGGCTCCCGAGGCAGGTGGTTGGGGGAGTTCCTCCCGAGGCGGTGCCAGCTCCGGGAGCGGAGGTGCTGCCGACGGCTTGAAGAGCCGCTCCTCAAAGACGCCAGGCTCTTGGGGTTGTCACTTTGACGCCCTCTTGGCGATGCCGTCGGCCTCCTTGTTGGTGCCACGGGGTACGTGCTGCAGCTCTAGACCTAGGAAATGCTTTTCCATTTTGCGTACCTCCGCGAGGTATGCCTCCATGTGTTCGTCCTTCGGCTCGTATACCTTGTTGGAGAAGTTGACGAGGAGCTGCGAGTTGCCCTTGATGGTGAGGCGCTTCACCCCTAGGGCCACCGCGGCCTTGAGGCCGACGATGAGGCCTTCGTACTCCGTGATGTTGTTGGAGACCTTCTCACCCTGCTGGAAGCAGAGCTACACATCGTAGTAGAGCTTGTCCTGAGTAGGCGAGAAGAGCACTGCTCCAGCCCTCGCGCCCTGGCGTGCGAACGCGCCATCAAAATACATGACCCAGCCATCTGGTGCTTCACTTCCTAATGAGAGAGATCGGTCCTCGCCTGCTTCAAACCTGGGGGTGTCGGTCCATTCTACCATGAAGTTGGCGAGCGCGCCCCCCCTTGATGACCCTAGTTGTGCTGAACTCTAGCTGGAATGCTTGTAGCTCGATGTTCCATTCAGCGACCCTTCCAGGAGCATTGGGGCTCCTGAGTACCCTCTCCAGCGGGTAGGCCGAGATGACCTTGATTGGGTGACCTTGGAAGTAGTGTCATAGCTTGCGTGAAGCCACCAGAAGCGCGCGCAAGAGCTTCTAAGGCATGGGGTACCGTGCCCTTGCATCCCCGCAGTACCATGCTGACAAAATACACCGGGTGCTCGACGAGGGAAGGAACGTTGATGGAGCTTGTGCCTACCGGCAGTTGGGGCGCCTCTTGAGATGACGGGACCTGAAGAGCCCGATCGCCTGCTGGGGCCCCTGCCGGCCCGCGAACGCCATCCTGCTGGGCCTGGTCACCCGTTGGCCTTGCTTCAGCCCTTGTAGTGCCCTCCGGGTCCTGCATTGCCTCGGCTGGTGACACAACGTGGTGCGGCAGCCCCCTGGCCTGGCGCTCCTCCTGGACCGCCACCAGAGCTGCGCCGGCAGAGTAGGGAGTGGTGGCAAGGTAAAGCACCAGGGGCTCGTGAGGGCGAGGCGCCACCATCACCAGAGGGCACGGAGGCGAAGGTGACCTTCACCTCGTCGGCCCTCCCTGGACAGGTATCTCTTGAGGTGTTGAAACGCTTGGTCGGCTTCCAGGGTCCACTCGAACCGGCCCTTCTTCTTCATCAGCTTGAAGAACGGCAGGGCGCGTTCTCCCAGCTTGGAGATGAAGCGCCCCAACGAGGTCACGCAGCCTACAAGCTTCTGCATCTCCTTAAGAGTTTGCGGTGGGCTCATGTCTTCTATCTCCTTGACCTTCTTTGGGTTGGCCTCGATCCCCCTGTGGGACACGAGGAAGCCCAGCAGCTTGCCAGAAGGGACACCGAACACGCACTTCTCCGGGTTGAGCCACAAGTCCACTTGGCGCAGGCTCGCAAAGGTCTCCTCTAGATCCAGAATCAAAGTTCTTGCCTCCCGAGACTTCACGACAAAGTCGTCGACGTAGGCCTCAGCGTTTCTCCTAAGCTGCCGTCCTAAGGCGATGTGCATCAGCCACTTGAAGGTTGCTCCTGCATTGCGCAGTCCGAATGGCATGCAAGTGTAGCAGTATACCCCACATGGGGTGAGGAAGACCGTCTTCTCCACATCCTCCACCACCATCTTGATTTGGTGATAACCCAAGAATGCGTCTAGGAAGCACAGCAGGTCGCATTCGGCGGTGGAGTCGACAATCTGATCGATGCGCGGGAACGGAACGGGTCTTAGGGACAAGCCTTGTTGACGTTGGTGAAGTCAACACACATGCGCTCCTTCCCGCCTTTCTTCGGTACGACGACAGGGTTCGCCAGCCACTCGGGGTGCCGAACCTCGCGAATGACACCCGCCGCCTCCAGCTTGCGGCTTTCCTGGACGATGAAGGATTGCTTCTCCGTGGACTGTCGCCGCGCTTTCTGCTTCATGGGGTGCACATTGGGGAACACCCTTAAGTGATGCTCAATCACCCCTCTTGGGACCCCCACTAGCTGCTTGGGTTTCCAGGTGAACACATCCTTGTTCGCGCGCAAGAACTTCACCAGTGCCTCCTCTTTATTTGGGTCGAGGTCAACGCCTATGATGAAGGTGGCTCCCGAGGACCCATCTTGCTCGACCAACACCTGCTTGGTTTCGGCCTGATCTTGAGTGAACAACTGCTTCTTCTTTGCTGGCGCGGCCTCCTTAGCCCCTGGGACGGCCTCGTTGGCCGGTTGTGCCACCGTGGCGGTTTCGAGGGCGCACCTGAGCGCCGCTAGGGCCTCCTTGGTATCCCCAACCACGGTGAGGACGTCTTTGCTCCCGAGCATCTTCATGAGGTTATATGCCGGATGGGTTGCAGCCATGAACTGGGCCAGAGCCGGGTATCCGAGGATGGCGTTGTACGGGAGGCCGATGCGGGCGATGTCAAAGTCGATCAGCTTGGTGCGGTAGTTGTCGCGGGTGCCGAAGGTCACCGGGAGGCGGATCTGCCCCAAGGGGCTAGCGGAGCCACCACCGACCCCGAAGAAGGGCTTGCTGGGTCAGAGCCGTTGAAGCGATACATGGAGAAGGCTGAAAGCCTCCACAGAGAGCACGTTGAGATCGGCGCCGCCGTCGATGAGGGTCTTGGTGATGGCTACGCTGCAGATGGTGGGTGTGCACAGCATTGGGAGCACGCCCGAGCCAATGGTGGTGGTGGGGTGATCCCCCGCGTTGAAGGTTAGGTCGGCCTTGGGCGCCGCCCAACCCGGGGGAGCTCCTTGGCACACAGAGGCGGTGCCAATCTGGCAAAAGAACGACTTGGTGTGACGGTCCGACGGTGGTGCTTGCGAGCCGCCGAGGAGGGCCGCGACAGCGAGGGGCGCCGGTGCCGCGAAGCGCGCGACGAAGAGGCTGCGCAGTTCCTCCGAGGAGGTTCGGAGTCCCGGCAGGCTGAGCAGCCATGCGCGTGGCACGCCAGCCAGGGCCAGGAGGAACCAGTTGTCCATGACCTGGTCATCGCCTCCGGCTTCGAGGACAACCTCCTCATACGCCTGTAAGAAGGCCGCCGGATCTGCGGCGCCGTTGTAGCGGGGTGGCATCTCTGGCTTGAACTTGCATGGCGACCGCACCTATCGCAAGGTGTGGCTGAAGGCCCGGACGCCCGCGGCGCATCCGCAGCGCACGCCGGCCTAGCCGGAGGGGTAGCGTCAGCCATGAAGCTGGACGAAGCAAGCGGAGAGGTGGAGCTTCGACGCACCCCCTACCTGGCGTGCCAAATGTCGGATCTCTGGTTCCGGCAAAACCCTTGAGGTTCGAACACTGGGGTGCGCACGAAGATCTCTCCCCCTCTAGCTCTCGCCCTCACCACAATCTCAAGTCTTAGCGCGCCGAACTCGCAGAACAAAGGGACACAAGATTTATACTGGTTCAGGCCACCGTTGTGGTGTAATACCCTACTCCAGTCTGGTGTGGTGGATTGCCTCGTGGGCTGAGGGTGAACAGTTACAAGGGGAAGAACGACCTCCAGAGGAGAGGTGTTCTTGTGCTTGGCGAGCTTGTGTGGTGTCTGGTGGTCTGAATGATCCTCTCCCCTTTGCTAAGGTGGTGTCTAGTCCTATTTATAGAGGCCCTGGTCCTCTTCCCAAATATTGAGCGGGAAGGGATCCCACAACGGACAAGTTTGAAGGGGGACAACTAGTACAAGTTATCCTGACAAAAGTAGTCTTCGCCTGCCAAAGGCTCTGGTGGTGACGCCGTCTTGGGCTCCACGATGACCTCCGTCCTGCTGTCATGCTGATCTTGGTCTTATTGCACCGATATGGAAACCTTTGCTTGATGCCTCGGGACTCTGTGCCTGAGCTTGCCTCTTTAGCACCAAATAGGAAATGAGGACACTGCGCATGCTGCCGCCTGCCTGGCCTTGGTCATCATGGCTTACGTCACGGGGACCTCGCGAGGTCTCCCTTGCCTTGATCTCTCCGCCCCTCACGAGCCAGCCTGGTGAGGCTGCCCCCGAGGAGGTCTTGCATCGTCCGCCTCGCTCGGCTTGGCCCCTCGTGAGGGTCTTGAGTACTTGCTGGTGAAGATGGGCTGCACAGGGCCGCTGGTGGAGCCACACCGTGGGCCGCAGGCAGGCAAGTCTGGGGACCCCCATTCCCAGAACGCCGACACGGATGAACACCTTGTGTGCTCTCAAACGTCACAACGTAACTAGGTGATTATAAAGATGCTCTACAGGTGTCTCTGAAGGTGTTTGCTGGGTTGGCATAGATCAAGATTATGATTTGTCACTCCATGTATCGGAGAGGTATCTCTGGGCCCTCTCGGTAATTCACATCGCTATAAGCCTTGCAAGCAATGTGACTAATGAGTTAGTTACGGAATGATGTATTATGGAACGAGTAAAGAGACTTGTCGGTAACAAGATTGAACTAGGTATGATGATACCGATGATCGAATCTCGGGAAGTAACATACCGATGACAAAAGGAATGACGTATGTTGTTATGCAGTTTGAGCAATAAAGATCTTCGTAGAATATGTAGGAACCAATATGAGCATCCAGGTTCCGCTATTGGTTATTGACCGAAGATGTGTCTCAGTCATGTCTACATGGTTCTCGAACCGTAGGGTCCGCACGCTTAATGTTTGATGATGATTTGTATTATGAGTTATGTGTTTTGGTGACCGAAGTTTGTTCAGAATCCCGGATGATATCACGGAGATGACGAGGAGTCTCGAAATGGTCGAGAGGTAAAGATTCATATATTGGAAGGTTATATACGGACACCAGAATGGTTCTGAAAAGGTTCGCAGATTTTTCGGAGTACCGGGAGGTTACCGGACCCCCCCGGGAAAGTTAGTGGGCCTCATGGGCCATATCGGAGAGAGGGAGGAAGGCCACAAGAGGAGGCGCGCGCCTCCCCCTGCCCAACCCGAATTGGACAAGGGGTGGGGCGCGCCCCCCCTTTCTTCTCCCTCTACCCTCTTTCCCCTTTCCCCTCTCCGTTGGAAGGAAGGGGGGGTGAATCCTACAAGGAGTGGAGTCCTAGTAGGACTCCCCCCATGGCACGCCACCCCTTGGGCCGGCCACCTCCTCCTCCCCTCCTTTATATATGGGGGCGGGGGGCACCCTAAAGGGAGAATATTTGTTCTCTTAGCCGTGTGCGGTGCTCCCCTCCACAGTTTACTCCTCCGGTCATAGCGTCGTAGTGCTTAGGCGAAGCCCTGCGCGGATCACATCACCATCATCGTCACCACGCCGTCGTACTGACGGAACTCTCCCTCGACCCTCTACTGGATCAAGAGTTCGAGGGACGTCATTGAGTTGAACGTGTGCAAAACACGGAGGTGCCGTATGTTCGGTACTTGGATCGGTTGGATCGTGAAGACGTTCGACTACATCAACCGCGTTAACCTAACGTTTCTGATTTCGGTCTACAAGGGTTCGTGGACACACTCTCCCCCTCTCGTTGCTATGCATCTCCTAGATAGATCTTGCGTGATCGTAGGATTTTTTTTTGAAATTGCATGCTATGTTCCCAATAGTGGTATCAGAGCCAGGTCTATGCATAGATGATATGCACGAGTAGAACACAATGAGTTGTGGGCGATAATAGTCATACTGCTTACCACCAACGTCTTATTTTGATTCGGTGGTATTGTTGGATGAAGCGGCCTGGACCAACATTACATGACCATGTTCATGAGACAGGTTCTACCAACGTGCTTTGCACACAGGTAGCTGGCGGGTGTCTGTTTCTCCAACTTTAGTTGAATCGAATTTGACTACGGCTGGTCCTTGTTGAAGGTTAAAACATCACACTTGATGAAAAATCGTTGTGGTTTTGATGCGTAGGTAAGAATGGTTCTTGCTAGAAGGCCATAGAAGCCACGTAAAACTTGCAACAACAAAGTAGAGGACGTCTAACTTATTGTTACAGGGCATGTTGTGATGTGATATGGTCAAGACGTGATGAGATATAAATTGTTGTATGAGATGATCATGTTTTATAGAAGTTATCGGCAACTGGCAGGAGCCTTATGGCTGTCACTTTATTGTATGAAATGCAATCGCCATGTAATTGCTTTACTTTATCACTAAGCGGTAGAGATAGTCGGAGAAGCAATAGTTGGCTAGACGAAAATGATGCTATGATGGAGATCAAGGTGTCAAGCCGGTGACGACGGAGATCATGACGATGCTTTGGAGATGGAGATCAAAAGCACAAGATGATGATGGCCATATCATGTCACATATTTTGATTGCATGTGATGTTTATCCTTTATGCATCTTATTTTGCTTAGTACGACAGTAGCATTATAAGATGATCCCTCACTAAATTTCAAGGTATAAGTGTTCTCCCCGAGTATGCACCATTGCTACAGTTCGTCGTGCCGAGACACCACATGATGATCGGGTGTGATAAGCTCTACGTTCACATACAACGGGTGCAAGCCAGTTTTGCACGTGCAGAATACTCGGGTTAAACTTGACGAGCCTAGCATATGCGGACATGGCCTCATAACACTGAGACCAAAAGGTCGAATGTGAATCATATAGTAGATATGATCAACATAGTGATGTTCACCATTGAAAACTACTCAATCTCACGTGATGATCAAACATGGTTTAGTTGATATGGATCACGTGATCATTTAGATGACTAGAGGGATGTCTATCTAAGTGGGAGTTCTTAAGTAATATGATTAATTGACACTACTTCAGGATGCTGCTAACGCGACAGTACGATCAGAGACCCTTCGACGAAACTGTGTGCGATGCAATAATCGCAAATGATGGTGTAAAAAACCGTCAAAAAGGTGTAAAATGTTTGTGATGGAGGATGCATCAAACACAGTTAAGATTTTAGTTACGTGTGCGATGCAGGGCATATGGTTTAGTTCAATTAACCGTTTTCGATGAGGAGGAACAAAAGAAACGGGCATCCAGATGAAGGTGTGTGCGATGTACAACATACAGTTCATTCAGATGAACTGTTTGTGATTAGGCAACACAAAAGAAACGGTCAGCCAGATCAAGGTGTGTGCGATGTACAGCTGATGACCCACAAGTATAGGGGATCTATCGTAGTCCTTTCAACAAGTAAGAGTGTCAAACCCAACGAGGAGCAGAAGGAAATGACAAGCGGTTTTCAGTAAGGTATTCTCTGCAAGCACTGAAATTATCGGTAACAGATAGTTTTGTGATAAGGTAATTTGTATGGGTAACAAGTAACAAAAGTAAATAAGGAACAACAAGATGGCCCAATCCTTTTTGTAGCAAAGGACAAGCCTGTACAAACTCCTATATAAAGGAAAGCGCCCCCGAGGACACATGGGAATTATCGTCTAGCTAGTTTTCATCACGCTCATATGATTCGCGTTCGGTACTTGGATAATTTGATATGTGGGTGGACCGGTGCCTGGGTACCACCCTTACTTGGACAAGCATCCCACTTATGATTAACCCTATTGCAAGCATCCACAACTACAAAATAATTATTAAGGTAAACCTAACCATAGCATGAAACATACGGATCCAAATCAGCCCCTTACGAAGCAACACATAAACTAGGGTTTAAGCTTCTGTCACTCTAGCAACCCATCATCTACTTATTACTTACCAATGCCTTCCCCTAGGCCCAAACAATGGTGAAGTGTCATGTAGTCGTCGTTCACATGACACCACTAGAGGAGAAACAACATACATCTCATCAAAATATCAAACGAATACCAAATTCACATGACTGCTTATAGCAAGGATTCTCCCATGTCCTCAGGAACAAACGTAACTACTCACAAATCATATTCATTTTCATAATTAGAGGGGTATTAATATGCATAAAGGATCTGAACATATAATCTTCCACCAAATAAACCAACTAGCATCAACTACAAGGAGTAATCAACACTACTAGCAACCCACAGGTACCAATCTGAGGTTTTGGGACAAAGATTGGATACAAGAGATGAACTAGGGTTTGAGATGAGATGGTGCTGGTGAAGATGTTGATGAAGATTGACCCCCTCCCGATGAGAGGATCGATGGTGATGATTTCCCCCTCCCGAAGGGATGCTTCCCCAGTAGAACAGCTCTGCGGGAGCCCTAGATTGGTTCCGCCTCCTGGCGGCGGTGTTTCATCCTGAAAGGTTGCTTATGTTTTTTCTAGGGTGAAAGACTTCATATAGCCAAAGATGGGCACCGGAGGCCTGCCATGGGCCCACGAGACAGGGGGCGCGCCCAGGGGGTAGGGCGTGCCCCCACCCTCGTGGATGGTGGGTGGCCTCCCTCTGGTGCTTTCTTCACCCAATATTTTTTATATAATCCAAAACCGACTTCCGTGGAGTTTCAGGACTTTTGGATTTGTGCAGAATAGTTCTCTAATATTTGCTCCTTTTCCAACTCAGAATTCCAGCTGCTGGCATTCTCCCTCTTCGTGTAAACCTTGTAAAATAAGAGATAATAGGCATAAGTATTGTGACATAATGTGTAATAATAGCCCATAATGCAATAAATATCAATATAAAAGCATGATGCAAAATGGATGTATCAACTCCCCCAAGCTTAGACCTCGCTTGTCCTCAAGCGGAAGTCGATATCTAAAAATATGTCCACATGTTTAGAGATAGAGGTGCCGATAAAATAAAATACAGACGTGAGGGCATCATGATCATTCTTATAGCAGCAACATATATATTGTCATATGATTTCTTATGCTAAAGTAACAATCTTATTCACAATGTAAAGTATGAATTAGAAACTTCATTGAAAACTAACAAACTATAATCTCAGTCATTGAAGCAATTGCAATTTATCATAACATCGGAAGGAATCAATATAATAGCTTTTCAGCAAGTCCACATACTCAACTATCATTTAGTCTTTACAATTGCTAACACTCATGCAATACTTATGGGTATGAAGTTTTAATCGGACACAGAGAAAGATAGGGGCTTATAGTTTTGCCTCCGAACCTTTTACCTAAAGGGTAATGTCAACAATAATAGTTTATGAAAACCCACATCCAATTAGCTATATATATCAAGATCTTTCCAACACATAGTGCTTGGGAAAGGATAAAATGTAAAAAGGAAAGGTGAAGATCACCATGACTCTTGTATAAAGTATAGGACAAAAATAAAATATAGGCCCTTCGCAGAGGGAAGTAGAGGTTGTCATATGTTTTTATGGTTGGATGCACGAAATCTTAATGCCAAAGAACGTCACTTTATATTGCCACTTGTGATATGGACCTTTAATATGTAGTCTGTCACTTTTATTTCTTCCACATCACAAGATCGTATAAAGCTTATTTTCTCCACACTAATAGATCATACATATTTAGAGAGCAATTTTTATTGCTTGCAACAATGACAACTTACTTGAAGGATCTTACTCAATCCATAGGTAGATATGGTGGACTCTCATGGCAAAACTGGGTTTAAGGATATTTGGAAGCACAAGTAGTATGTTTACTTGGTGCAAAGAATTTGGCTAGCATGAGGGGGAAAGGCAAGCTCAACATGTTGGATGATCCATGACAATATAATTTATTTCGGATGTAAGAAAACATAACCCATTACATTGTCTTGCTTGTCCAACTTCAACTTTTTAGCATGTCATATTTTAATGAGTGCTCACAATCATAAAAGATGTCCAAGATATTATATTTATATGTGAAAACCTCTCTTTCTTTATTACTTCCTATTAATTGCAACAATGACCGAAACTATGTTTGTCAACTCTCAACAACTTTTATTCATCATACTCTTTATATATGAAGTCATTACTCTCCATAAGATCAATATGATCTATTTATTTCTTTTTATTCTTACTTTTATTCCCTCAAGATCATAGCAAGATAACCAAGCCCTTGACTCAAAACTAATCTTTATTATATATAGCTCACAGACTCGATTACATAGAAGGATCATAAGGCAAAACTCCAAACTAGATCATACTAAAACTTTATTCTACTAGATCAAGATATTACCAAAAGGATTGAACTAATAAAAATCGTAAAGATAAAAGTGTGATGGTGATATGATACCGGGGCACCCCCCCAATCTTGGAAGTGGCCAAGGGGAGTGCCCATACCCATGTATTTATGTCACTTTCTTTGGAGGTGAAGGAGATGGTGATGATGATGACAATTGTGCCTTCAGCCTTTTCATATTGTAATTGAGAAGAGCGATCTCGTCCTTTAAATCATCGATCTCCGACTCCAGCTTCAAGATCTTGTCACATAAATCTCCTTTGTTTTTCTGCCGAAAATGAGAAGGAATAGATCGGTTGTTAGATAGTTTAGCCCTCTTAGGGAGACTAGACTTCTTGAACTTCACGTGCATATCCCCAGGTTGAGGTAGAGGAACACCCTCCTCCTCCGAACTTGAATCATTGATCCTCCTCAAATGAGAATCCTCCTCATCATCCGTAGTTCGACCACAAGGAGATAGGTCCCCATAGATCTTTGGGTCAGCAATGAGATGTGAGACATAGCTCTCTCCGTCGGAGTCTTGAGATGACATCTTGCTCTAAATCTGCTGTAGAAATAGCTCAAAACAAAACTAGAGGATATTTTGCATGGTACGGTGGTCAAAACCTTCGGGAGATTATATAATGAATTTTTACTGACCAAAATAAGTATCATGCAAGAAAACGGAGTCGGAGGGTACACGAGGTGCCCACGAGGCAGGGGTGCGCGCCCAGGGGGGTAGGGCGCCCTCCACCCTCGTGGACGCCTCGTGTCCTTTACGAACTGCTTATTATTTTCCTATTTTCTTAAATATTCCAAAATGGAGAAAATGCTATTAGAACTGTTTTGGAGTCGGTTTACTTATCGTACCACATACCTCTTCCCTTTTAGAGGCTGAAACATCCTGGAAGGTGTCCCTTATATACTCCTCCGGGGTTACGGTTTCAATAACATTAGTTTCAACATTTATAGGATTACCTGATATAATGTTTGATTCTTTGACCGTTCACCACCCTCGGATTTGTGCCTTCAAAGTTATTGATTTTTATGGCACCGAAATGATAGACCTCCTCGATAACGTCAGGACCTTCCCATTTAGAAAGGAGTTTTCCTGCAAAAAATCTTAAACGAGAGTTGTATAAAAATACATATTCACCTACATTAAACTCTCGTTTTTTGTATCCTTTTGTCATGTCATCTTTTAACTTTTTCTTTAAACAGTTTGGCATTCTCATAGGCCTGGGTTCCCCACTCATCAAGTGAGCTAATGTCAAATAGTCTCTTCTCACCGGCAAGTTTGAAATCATAATTGAGCTCTTTAATGGCCCAATATGCCTTATGTTCTAGTTCGAGAGGTAAGTGACATGCTTTTCCATCAACCATTTTATACGGAGACATACCCATAGGATTTTTATATGCAGTTCTATAGGCCCATAATGCACCATCAAGTTTCTTGGACCAATTCTTTCTAGATCTATTAATAGTCTTTTGCAAACTTAATTTAAGCTCTCTATTTCTTAGTTCTACTTGACCACTAGACTATGGGTGATATGGGGATGCAATTATATGATTAACATCATACTTAGCAAGCATTTTACGAAAAACACCATGAATAAAATGTGAACCACCATCAGTCATTAAGTATCTAGGGACTCCAAACCTCAGAAAAATAACTTCATTAAGCATCTTAATGGAGGTGTTATGATCAACACTACTAGTTGGAATAGCTTCTACCCATTTAGTAACGTAATCAACAGCAACTAAAATATGTGTATACCCATTAGAGGAAGGAAACGGTCCCATATAATCAAAGCCCCAAACATCAAATGGTTCAATAACAAGTGAATAGTTCATAGTCATTTCTTGACGTCTACTAATATTACCAATTCTTTGACATTCATCACAAGACAAGACAAACTTATGGGCATCCTTGAAGAGGTTAGGCCAATAAAAACCAGATTGCAATACCTTATGTGCAGTTCTACTCCAGCATGGTGTCCTCCATAAGCCTCAGAGTGAGACTTGCGTAGGATCTGTTCCTGTTCATGCTCAGGTACACAATGTCTAATAACACCATCTACTCCTTATTTATAAAGGTGTGGGTCATCCCAGAAGTAATGTCTTAAATCATAGAAAAACCTTTTCTTTTGCTGGTATGTGAAACTAGGTGGTATAAATTTAGCAACAATGTAATTGTCATAATCAGCATACCATAGAGCAGTACGTGAAGCATTTATGACAACTAATTGTTCATCAGGAAAGCTATCATCTATAGGTAGTGGGTCATCAAGAACATTCTCTAACCTAGATAAGTTGTCTACAACGGGGTTCTCAGCTCCCTTTCTATCAATAATATGCAAATCAAATTCTTGTAGTAGGAGAACCCATCTAATAAGTCTAGGTTTAGCATATTTTTTTTCCATAAGATATTTAATAGCAGCATGATCATTGTGAATAGTACTTTAGAATCAACAATATAAGGTCTGAACTTATCACAAGCAAATACAACTGCTAAAAATTCCTTTTCAGTAGTAGCATAATTTCTCTGGGCACTGTCTAGAGTTTTACTAGCATATTGGACAACATTTAATTTCTTATCAACTCTTTGTCCTAAAATAGCACCTACAACATAATCACTAGCATCACACATAATTTCAAAGGGTAAATTCCAATCAGGTGGCTGAACAATGGGTGCAGAAATCAAATCTTTCTTAAGTATTTCAAAGGCTTCTACACAATCATCATCAAAGACAAAAGGAAAATCTTTTTGTAAGAGATTAGTCAGAGTCCTGGAAATTTTTGAGAAGTCTTTAATGAACCTCCTATAGAAACCGGCATGACCATGGAAACTTCTTATACATTTAATGTCCTTAGGACACGACATCTTTTCAATAGCATCAACTTTAGCTTTATCAACTTCAGTACCTCTTTCAGAAATTTTATGCCCCAAGACAATACCTTCATTAACCATAAAGTAGCACTTCTCCCAATTCAAGACAAGATTAGTTTCCTCACATCTCTGCAAAACTAGACCAAGGTTGCTTAAGCAATCATCAAAAGAAGTTCCATATACGAAAAAATCATCTATGAAAACCTCAACAATCTTTTCACAAAAGTCAGAGAATATAGCAGTCATACATATTTGAAAAGTAGCAGGTGCATTACATAAACCAAAAGGCATACGTCTATAAGCAAAGGTACCGAAAGGGCAAGTAAAAGTGGTCTTTTCCTGATCCTCTTTTGACACAGGTATTTGAGAGAAACCAGAATAACCGTCTAGAAAGCAAAAATGTGTATGTTTAGATAATCTTTCTAGCATTTGATCAATAAAAGGTGAAGGGTAATGATCCTTTTTAGTAGCTTTATTTAGTTTGCGGAAATAAATTGCCATTCTAACCTCTAACAATTCTTTGTGGGATCAATTCATCTTTATCATTAGGAGCAACAGTAATACATCCCTTCTTAGGGACACAATGGACAGGACTTACCCACTGACTATCAGCAACGGGATAAATTATACCTGCCTCCAGAAGCTTTAGTATTTTTTTTCTTACCACTTCTTTCATTTTAGGATTTAACCATCATTGGTGATCAACAACCGGTTTAGCGTCTTTCTCCAATTTTATTTTGTGCTGGCATAGAGTGGGACTAATGCCCTTAAGATCATCAAGAGTATATCCAATAGCACCACTGTGCTTCTTCAGAGTTTTCAATAATTTCTCTTCTTCTTGCTCTCAAAGGTTAGCACTAATAATAACAGGATATATCTTCTTTTCATCAAGATAAGCATATTTAAGAGTATCAAGCAATGGTTTAAGCTCAAACACGGGATCACCCTTGGGTGGAGGAGGATCCCCTAGAATTTCGACAGGCAAGTTGTGTTTCAAAATAGGTTCCTGTTTAAAGAATAGTTCATCTATTTCCCTTCTTTCATTCATAAACATATCATGGTCTAGCAAATATTGTTCTAAAGGATCATTAGGAGGCACGACAATAGAAGCAAGACCAATAATTTCATCTTTACTAGGCAATTCTTTATCATGGGGTTGTCTACGGAATTTAGCAAAATTAAAATCACGAGACATATCCCCTAAACCAACAGAAAACAATATCCTTTTTGTAGTCTATCTTAGCATTAACGGTATTCAAGAAGGGTCTACCAAATATAATGGGACAAAAGTCATCTTGTGGGGAACCAAGAATAAGAAAATCAGTAGGATATTTAACTTTCCCACACAAGACTTCAACATCTCTAACAATCCCAACCGGTGAAATAGTATTTGTATTGGCAAGCTTAATTATAACATCAATACCTTCTAACTCATCAGGTGCAATAACATGCATAATTTCTTCATATAAAGAATGAGGTATTGCACTCGCACTAGCACCCATATCACATAAGCCATGATAGCAATGATCTCCTATTTTAACAGAAATAACAGGAATGCCTACAACATGTCTATGTTTATTTTTAGTATCGGGTCTAGCAATTCTAGCATCTTCATCACAAAAGTAAATAACATGCCCATCAATATTATCGGCCAAGAGATCCTTAACCATAGCAATACTAGGTTCAACTTTAATTTGCTCAGGGGGTGTAGGTGTTCTAATATTACTTTTGTTGATCATAGTTGAAGCTTTAGCATGATCCTTTATTCTAACAGGGAAAGGTGGTTTCTCAATATAAGCGGTAGGAACAATAGGATCAACATTATAAGTGATAGTCTTTTCTTCAACTTTAATAGATTCAACTACTTTTACTTCAATGGGAGGATGATATTTAAGCCACTTTTGCTTAGGGAGATCATCAAATCAACATGAGTAGCAAATGATTCATAGAAAGAAGCTACTATCTCAGAGTCAAGTCCATATTTAGTGCTAAATTCACAAAAAGCATCGGTATCCATAAAAGATTTAACACAATCAAACTTAGGTGTTATACCTAACTCCTTACCTTCGTTGAGTTCCCAATCTTCAGAGTTGCATTTAATTCTTTGCAATAAATCCCATTTGAATTCAATAGTCTTCATCATAAAAGATCCAGTACAAGAAGTATCGACCATGGAGCGATTATTGAGAGAAAGTCGAGCATAATTTTTTTGAATAATAATTCTCTTGAGATCTCATGATTGGGGAATGAATATAACATTGACTTAAGCCTCCCCCAAGCTTGAGCAATGCTTTCTCCTTCGTGAGGCCAAATTATATATATAATTACAATCACGATGAATCAGATGCATAGGATAAAACTTCTGATGAAATTCCAATTTCAATCGGTTGTAGTTCTATGATCCAATATCATCACATAGCCTGCACCACCCTCCTTTGGACCCGCCCCTGCTCCTCCTTGTATACATATATGTCGTGACTCTTTCCATAGCTCCCTAATGTATCATCGTTCTCGATCTCACACATTGTTCACACCATCTATTCTAGATCTCTCATGAAGTCCCTATCACACCCACACAATGACTCGCTTCCCTTGCGTCTCCGTACATAGGCCAATTTCAAACAACATCAACATTGTCTTCCTATCTATACGCCATTTATGGACACAAACGCCCCCTCTCTCGCCCCCTCTCTTCCTCTCCCTCTCTCTCCGTCGCTAGCTCTCTCTCTCACCCACCCTCTCTCTCTCTCTCTCTCTCTCTCGCTCTCGCTCTCACACCCGTCTCCCACACATAATTGATGTCTCTTCCAAATAGTCTGCTCCCCCGCCCGCACCCATGCTATCCCGCTACTACACATGTCACACCATTCCCCCTTCCCTTATACTAGGTTTACATCATTAGTGGTCTCTCTACTCCACATACACACACTCCCTCTCACACACAAACGTGCGCACAAACACCCATTAATCTGGATCCTCATCTCTCCCCATGTCCGCATGTGTATCACACACTCACTCCCTAATTATGTATAAGTGTCTCCATGTTACAAAACACAAAGCCCCATGTACATGTCTCTCTCTATCGTCCACACATATAGACACAAAGAATCTATTATCATTGCCTCAGTATCTAGACATATCACACACGCACACTGTCTCTCTCTCTCTCTCTCTCGCAAACACGCTCAACAAGGGTTTCCCTGTGAATAACTTACCATCTATTCATCAACAGTCGTGGCAGTACGGCGAACACGAGACATGAAAAAGAATAATCTGCACGTGCTTAGACCACCTAGTATGACTACTAGGACTAGAGCAAGCCAAAAAGCGCGCCGCCGTCACCCCCTCCTTACCGGCGATGGGAAAACCTTTGTTTTACACAGTCGAGAAGTCATTGTGCTAAGGCCTCACATGCTGAGGCGTTGAATAGAATGTAGATGCTAGTTTATGGAAACAAGTATCGATAATATGCTTGTATCTCCATACTTATATTTCTTATCTTATAAAAAACCAAGTTGGTGATGATGGTACACGTGCCATCTTGCAATGTAGACCGTCCCATCTATATCTAACTGATGGAAATTAAACTAAAAGATACCCGCACCCCTCTCCACATTTGTAGACAAGGCCTCCCCTCGTTCATCCTTATCTCCAACAACCTCAATGTTGAGCAATTAAGAAAAGAATCCTCTAGAACAAACTGGCCTGGTGGCCGCTGCCGGTGTCGTCAATCCCCATGCCTCCGCTCAGTCCGACCACCAATCACCACCACGCCCCACTCCTCTTCACCTTATATCCTATTTCTCGAGATATCATTATTTTTTACACATAGGATTACTCCCGCATGGGTCAATCACAATGAGTGTTTTTATAAAAAAAATGCATCTTGATGTTCCATGCAATGCACGGATCTTGCTAGTACTCCTACAGAAGACTAAGTTGGTGATGATGGTGTGTCTGCCATCCGTCGTTTGTGACCATTAGATCTACATCTAACGACTGTGAGGTAAGTTGTTGCCTTTTCTCACAAACATCCCACTTGTCCACCAATTTGCAGAAAAACCCATAATTAGTATCTTAAAACCAACCACATCCCTCCCTAACCTCACCAAAACAACCCAAGGAATATATTCTAATTGAAACATAATATATCTCTAGTGATATATGTATATCAAAATTAGAGTGTTTTGTATCAAGTTTGTGAATAAGTATTATTCTAATTATGATTCGTTGCAACACACATGAACATTGCTAGTATTTCCAACCATGCAATTTTTTCCCTAGTATTCCATAGTTTCGAGTTTTCCATCAAGATATTAGTCACCCATGGTTGATATTTACATTCAATCATGTACGCATATGCGCTATGTAACTAGCCTTGCTTATTGGGTTCCAAAGCTTAACTTTCACTCCTACTTACAATATGTAGAGTATTTAACAAAAAACTACCACTTTCAACCAGCCCTAGGAAGAATCTATTGTACAAAAAATAGCAAAAACATACCCAAAATTTCTTAATCCACACCAAAAACTACTACCTACCGATTAGGTTAGTTTAAACCCATTTATGACAGGGTTGGCCCACACGTCCGTGCTGACGAGGCGGCTTAAACCAACACATTTTGTTTGACCATTGACACGAGGGACCCACATCTGACCTTCTATCCTGTTATTCCCCCTCAAATCATTATTTTTCCTGAACATTACTTCAAACAGTACTAATGCGTGTTCATCGGTGGCGCCGGTGATGAGCGAGTTGGCCGCCGCTTCGCCGGACGGGCCGGACGCTGCGCTGGCCTCCACACGGGTTGGCAGGCTGGCCCGAGCGTGACTCACAAGCGAGCAAGCCGCGCGCTGGCCTTCGCTCGAGCCAGATGGCTGGCCTTAGCGCGGCGCGCGCAAGCAAGCCGTCGCGCTGCTGTGCCAATCTAGCTAGCAAACCTTGTAGACAAGCAGCTGGACGGAGCTATCTTGGCTAGCTAGCGGCCGCGAGCGCCGGACAGAGCTGGCATCCGGGCTGCGGCAAGATGGGCTCTGCACCGCCGGAGGTTTTGACCTCGCCTTCTGCCGGCGGCAGTAGCTGCGTCCCATGGCCGAGGATGACTAGGTGGACGGGCCGGAGGTAGGAGGTCACTTGGGGATTTTTGTGCAGACTGACATGTAGGTCCCACAAGTCATAACGCCCGATCGAATAGAAGGCGTTGATTTAATGGGTGACATGGGCCCTGTTTGGATACTCTAAGTCAGAGGTTAGATTCTAACCTTGAACTAACTCTAACCAAAGTGGTGTTTGGATGGCAGGGTTAGATTGACAACTAATGTATCCAAACAGGGCCATGGGTTGAAACGTGCCTACAACGGCACTTTGTAGAGTAGTCGTTTCTTGGTAGGGCTGGTTCGTAAGAGCATGTACAATGGTTGATAAGGTAGTCTTATCTTAAGTCTGCCACATATGCAAGTGGTAGTAGTTTCTTGGCATTATTAGTGGTTTCTTGCATTATTAGGGGTTTCTTGTAAGGAACAATGTACTACTAGCGACAAAAGGCGATTCTAGGTTGCGTTGTACTCCAACAAGTACTACTAGTGGTTGCGGGTGTGTATACCTCGTTTTGTGGGTTCGATCTCGGCCGAACACATGGCGGCCTTTTTTTTAAATAGTAACTTAGCTGCGAGCCAATATTTTACATGGGTAGTTTGAGTTTTGAAGTCAAACGGACGTGCGGCACCACAATCTGGGTGCACTGGATAGCCTAGCCACGTGAAAGGGTTTTCCTTCCCAGCATCTCGTGGCTCGCGTGCTTTCCCTAGTCACACCTCGCTTGCACCTTCCTCATCAACTAGTACTAGCATATTTAAACTAGCGCCTCCCAATTAAGCCCGAGGAGCCAGAAAAGCCTGGCGGGGCATTGGGAACTGTGCAATATGGCTCTGTATGTAAAGTGCCCTAGTACTACTCTGTAGCTTGTGGCGTTGCACGCATGGACTTCACTCCATTATCGGCTCTACTATAAAAGAAATTCCTCTTGACATGTTTTTTTGAAACGGAGGCAAAAGCTTTGCTTCATCTCATTCATAAAGAAGGAACTACTAACAAAGTTCGACGAGATCCATTACACCTCCACAAATGGAAGCGAAAAGCCTAGTCTCGCTGTATCAAATAACTCAAATGTTCTGCCCCCGTAGTAATCGTCGCTGATAAACAGACTGCTAGTGTGTGCATGAGAGGAGCGGCTGAGTAGGCCAGCTACGTGAGAGGAGTGGCTGAATAGAGCACCGAGAGTACCCACTAGGCCACTACGCAGGTGTACTTTCCCTGCATTGATAGTACAATGATGGTTCTAGAGAACAGTACGTAGTACCCTGCACTTCCAACTGTAGCTCCTTGGCCCTGAGATTCAAGAGTTCAAAACTGGTGCACTATACTAGAAGTACAGTACATCACACTACTAGTTGAGAAAGTAGTACTAGTACTGCTATAGTACGAGTATGTACTCCTCTGTCACATAATGTAAGACGTTTTTTGACACTAGTTGGTGTGTACAAAAAATAGCAAAAACATACCCAAAATTTCTTAATCCACGCCAAAAACTACTATCTTGTGCCAAAAATTTCTTACTAGTGCTATTATTTACAGTATATTGCAAACCCATAATATCCCATAATGCTAGTACCAGTAGTAAATAATAGCCTCACCCCTTCGCTAAGGAACGACATATAGTTGGAAGGGACGAGGCCCTATGGTTACTACGCTCTTATCTCCTCCTCGCCAGTTCCCCTTCCCCGAAGAGAAGGCAGTTCGTCACTGCTCCCATGGATTCGACAGGCGGTTCTCCTCCTCGTCGGGGCTGGGAGACCTTGGACGACGATCCTCTAGGAGAAATCGCACGCCGCTCCGACGTCCTCACCGCCACAAGACTCGGTGCTTCCTGCACCAACTTTTTGAAGACGGTGCTTAAAAAGGCTTGGGAAAAGGCCATGCTTGTTGGTCTTCCATGCGTCCTTGAGGAGAAGGTTCTTCTATGGGACAATCCTTCGAACAGTCCACCGCTCCCTGGCCATGGTTGCACGTTGACTCCGCTAGAGTTGCCGACGTTGAGAGGTAGTCGGATTTTGTCCGATGAGCAGGTCAGTAATGGAGTTTGATCATGTACTACTTAGTTATTACATTTCCATCCCGTAATTTCTTCGCTGCCCACCGTCTTATATATAGGTCTGGGTCGGTGCCAACGAAGATTGGCTAGCATACCTCCGGCCGGATACCACCATCATTTTGCACAACATCCACAGCAGTGCGGCCGTTCGGGTAGACCCCTTCTCCACCATTTGGATCGGCCTTCCAGACTAGCTGGGCTTGAATACGTATGATGATGCCTACATGAGATTGAAGAAGATAGCAATTGCGGACCCGCCGACAAAGCGACGCGGCTACGACGATTACTATCGCATCGCAGTGCTCGACATAAGGATTGCCATCAATGCAAGAGGCAGTAACAGCAGACGTTGGCGCATGTTGGCGGCGGCAGATTTGTACCCCTACACGTTCGAAGATGCCATGCACCATCTAGGCCGCATCTTCGCGGTGACAAGCCAGGGGACTTGTTTCATCTGGTTGCCATCCTACGGTAGAGAATATTACAAACGGAATGCACAAACCATCATTTGCATCCCTAACAGTACTCCATTATTTTGCAGGGACCAGTCATCCCGCGATCAAAATAAGATCGCCGATCCTGGATGTGCATTTGCATCCGCAATTCGGTCGAACCTGGAACCTTGTAGCTGACTTTGGCATATTGGGATCAACTATCTTAGCAATCGTTACCCATGGTACCACTGATGTGCAACATGGTCACACAATCTACCACAATCGGACCATCACCATCTACCCAGGTATTCCATTTTTTAACCCTCTCGCCTTCTCTTTCATTGTTGTACTAGTACTCTACTTACATACTAGTAGGAGTACTTTTTACCTTGGAGGACGCGTATAGCTAGCTAGGCCCTTGAAGACTTGAACCCACTAGCTGCCACCATTTTTCTTTTTCCATGTCTTAATATCTCATCCATGTAGCCAAGAGTGGCTATATATAATAAGCCGGTTATTTTACTTCCTCTATACAGTAGTAGTACTATTTGTTGCACAATATTACTGACCGCCATATTTGAGTACAACATTATTATGCATGGACCTTGACTATGTATGTCACCATGTGTCCAGATTTGAGATGCCACGTGTACCAGATGAATGACGTCGAGTTTGACCCCCGTTATGCTACGTGGGTGCCGAGGAACACTCTTGGAGAGTACTCACTTTTCATTGGGGACAGCTATCCCATTGTGAAGCGGATGCCACCTTCCGTGCACGACATGGAAGGCCTGCCGTTCATGAAGCATGGTTGTGTCTTCAGTGCGCACCGCCGGATGAACGACATGTTGGGACACGCTATCCTTGATTTATGCCACTTTAGCTTGGATGAGTCTCCATCGTGTGGAACCGGACTAGAAAGCTGCGACAATGATTCCCTTTGCCCACCGCTATGGATCATGCCATCCATGAAGAACACCTGGGGCTGGAACCTGGAGGAGGACATGTAGCCCATCTATAACGTGTACGTGGAGTACGATAAATTGTGAATGGTAGCGCTGTGAATATATGTAGACTATTCGTGCACAAATTTATCACATGAATTGGAGATGAACTTGTGTGGCATACTGGCATTTTTCCTTTAGAATTTATTGCTAGTAAATGTGTTATGTGTACATGCAACTTCTGTGGTTGTTGCACGGGCTCCAACATACTCTTTGAGAAAAAAGGTGGCACGACTTTGGATATACGTGACGTGGTGGCATCATACAGTAGCATCGTTCGCTATAGTTGTAGTACGCTCCTACTAGGACGACAACTCCTATAAAACCTTCCACTTGGCTCTTTGCCTCTTCGGGAGGTTCAACAGTTTGTACTCGTGTGAACCTTGCACTTGGCTCTTCGCCTCTTCGGAAGGTCCAACAATGATGATACTAAAGTACACATTATGCTTCTGGCAATCTGACACCGATTGAACTGCTGCACGTCCACCGCGAGGGCGAGGGCGAGGGAGAGGGAGAGGGCGCTATAGTCAAAACCCTCTCCTTATCCTGCGAACCACCGCGCGCGTGGGCGAGGGAGAGGCGTAGTAAGCAAGCTTCTCCTCGTTCGGCGAGTTGACGGGACACATCAAAACAGTACTAGTACTAGTCCATACTGCATCCTTTCCGGTTAATATGGCTTAACTTGAAATGAGAAAAATACACTGGCGGTCAATGTATGTAAACTCTCTTTACGGTTACTATATATAGTTTTGCGGTGATTATACGATCACTAGCTCATCGTAGAGCACCGTATTGCACCCTACTGACCGGCCACATAGTCGACGTGGCACTTTGTTGACTGGTTAAATTGTCACCTGGTTTCTGGGTCCCACCTATCAGTTGACAGAGCAAAAAAATCAGCTAAAAAACAAAGAGTGTAGTACATCTACACTTCCATTGCATTTAGCCTTTAATCTAAATCGATATTGATTGACTAATGCACCAACTTGTGCTCTAGGTATAGGCTACCACGCAATTAGTATTTCTTTACTAATGGCGCACCACAGGTGCGCCATTAGTATCTGGTATACTAATGGCACACCACATAGAAGTGCGCCATTAGTAACATTTTTTATATTTTTTTCAGAATTTTTTTTTAAAAAAATCAAAATTTTTTAATTTTTTTTCGGTTTTTTCTTAATCTGAGGTCACTATGGCTTAATCTCGGGTCAATATGCTTAATCTTAAGTCAAATCGCACTTGTTGATATATCTATCATATCAATCCTATTAAACCTTGTTGATGTCTAGGACTTTGTTCATGTTCATGAGTATGATGAAATTTTGAAAAAATATTTCAAACTCCCCGGTCATATTACGTATCATATTTTGAAAAAAATCGATTTTTTTTCGAAACCAATTTTTTTTCTGTTACTAGTGGCTCACCTAGCAAACGGTGCGCCACTAGTAAGGTTGATTTTTTTTTCCATTTTTCCCTCTAGATCTTAGAAGCCCCGTGACTTTTTTCTGTTAGGTTTTTGGGGATTTTGAAAATGTTTAACGGGGTTCCCCCTGTTAAATTCAGATGTAACTTTTTCGAGTAGATGATTTTTCAAATAAAAAAACTTTTTAATCCGAGTTCGTATGCAAAAGTTATGCCCATTTTACAAATTCCAGAGAGATTTTGCAAATAAAGCCGAAATTCGTATTTGTAAATTTTCCCAAAAAGTAGACCACATATCTATAGGTAGTGGGTCATCAAGAACATTCTCTAACCTAGATAAGTTGTCTACAACGGGGTTCTCAGCTCCCTTTCTATCAATAATATGCAAATCAAATTCTTGTAGTAGGAGAACCCATCTAATAAGTCTAGGTTTAGCATATTTCTTTTCCATAAGATATTTAATAGCAGCATGATCAGTGTGAATAGTACTTTAGAATCAACAATATAAGGTCTGAACTTATCACAAGCAAATACAACTGCTAAAAATTCCTTTTCAGTAGTAGCATAGTTTCTCTGGGCACTATCTAGAGTTTTATTAGCATATTGGATAACATTTAATTTCTTATCAACTCTTTGTCCAAAAACAACACCTACAACATAATCACTAGCATCACACATAATTTCAAAGGGTAAATTCCAATCAGGTGGCTGAACAATGGGTGCAGAAATCAAAGCTTTCTTAAGTATTTCAAATGCTTCTACACAATCATTATCAAAGACAAAAGGAACATCTTTTTGTAAGAGATTAGTCAGAGGCCTGGAAATTTTTGAGAAGTCTTTAATGAACCTCCTATCGAAACCGGCATGACCAAGGAAACTTCTTATACATTTAATGTCCTTAGGACACGACATCTTTTCAATAGCATCAACTTTAGCTTTATCAACTTCAGTACCTCTTTCAGAAATTTTATGCCCCAAGACAATACCTTCATTAACCATAAAGTGGCACTTCCCCCAATTCAAGACAAGATTAGTTTCCTCACATCTCTGCAAAACTCGATCAAGGTTGCTTAAGCAATCATCAAAAGAAGTTCCATATACGGAAAAATCATCCATGAAAACCTCAACAATCTTTTCACAAAAGTCAGAGAATATAGCAGTCATACATCTTTGAAAAGTAGCAGGTGCATTACATAAACCAAAAGGCATACGTCTATAAGCAAAGGTACCGAAAGGGCAAGTAAAAGTGGTCTTTTCCTGATCCTCTTTTGACACAGGTATTTGAGAGAAACCAGAATAACCGTCTAGAAAGCAAAAATGTGTATGTTTAGATAATCTTTCTAGCATTTGATCAATAAAAGGTGAAGGGTAATGATCCTTTTTAGTAGCTTTATTTAGTTTGCAGAAATAAATTATCATTCTATAATCTGTAACAATTCTTTGTGGGATCAATTCATCTTTATCATTAGGAGCAACAGTAATACATCCCTTCTTAGGGACACAATGGACATGACTTACCCACTGACTATCAACAACGAGATAAATTATACCTGCCTCCAGAAGCTTTAGTATTTCTTTTCTTACCACTTCTTTCATTTTAGGATTTAACCGTCGTTGGTGATCAACAACCGGTTTAGCGTCTTTCTCCAATTTTATTTTGTGCTGGCATAGAGTGGGACTAATGTCATTAAGATCATCAAGAGTATATCCAATAGCACCACTGTGCTTCTTCAGAGTTTTCAATAATTTCTCTTCTTCTTGCTCTCAAAGGTTAGCACTAATAATAACAGGATATATCTTCTTTTCATCAAGATAAGCACATTTAAGAGTATCAAGCAATTGTTTAAGCTCAAACACGAGATCACCCTTGGGTGGAGGAGGATCCCCTAGAATTTCAACAGACAAGTTGTGTTTCAAAATAGGTCCATGTTTAAAGAATAGTTCATCTATTTCCCTTCTTTCATTCATAAACATATCATTTTCATGGACTAGCAAATATTGTTCTAAAGGATCATTAGGAGGCACGACAATAGAAGCAAGACCAATAATTTCATTTTTACCTGACAATTCTTTATCATGGGGTTGTCTACGAAATTTAGTAAAATTAAAATCACGAGACATATCCCCTAAACCAACAGAAAACAATATCCTTTTTGCAGTCTTTCTTAGCATTAACAGTATTCAAGAAGGGTCTACCAAATATAATGGGACAAAAGTCATCTTGTGGGGAACCAAGAATAAGAAAATCAGGAGGATATTTAACTTTCCCACACAAGACTTCAACATCTCTAACAATCCCAACCGGTGAAATAGTATCTGTATTGGCAAGCTTAATTATAACATCAATACCTTCTAACTCATCAGGTGCAATAACATGCATAATTTCTTCATATAAAGAATGAGGTATTGCACTCGCACTAGCACCCATATCACATAAGCCATGATAGCAATGATCTCCTATTTTAACAGAAATAACAAGCATGCCTACAACAGGTCTATGTTTATTTTTAGTATCGGGTCTAGCAATTCTAGCAGCTTCATCACAAAAGTAAATAACATGCCCATCAATATTATCGGCCAAGAGATCCTTAACCATAGCAATACTAGGTTCAACTTTAATTTGCTCACGGGGTGTAGGTGTTCTAATATTACTTTTGTTGATCACAGTTGAAGGTTTGGCATGATCCTTTATTCTAACAGGGAAAGGTGGTTTCTCAATATAAGCGGTAGGAACAATAGGATCAACATTATAAGTGATAGTCTTTTCTTCAACTTTAATAGGTTCAACTACTTTTACTTCAATGGGAGGATGATATTTGAGCCACTTCTGCTTAGGGAGATCAACATGAGTAGCAAATGATTCACAGAAAGAAGCTACTATCTCAGAGTCAAGTCCATATTTAGTGCTAAATTCACGAAAAGCATCGGTATCCATAAAAGATTCAACACAATCAAACTTAGGTGTTATACCTGACTCCTTACCTTCGTCGAGTTCCCAATGTTCAGAGTTGCATTTAATTCTTTGCAATAAATCCCATCTAAATTCAATAGTCTTCATCATTAAAGATCCAGTACAAGAAGTATCGACCATGGAGCGATTATTGAGAGAAAGTCGAGCATAAATTTTTTGAATAATAATTCTCTTGAGAGCTCATGATTGGGGCATGAATATAACATTGACTTAAGCCTCCCCCAAGCTTGAGCAATGTTTTCTCCTTCGCGAGGCCAAATTATATATATAATTACAATCACGATGAACCAGATGCATAGGATAAAACTTCTGATGAAATTCCAATTTCAATCGGTTGTAGTTCCATGATCCAATATCATCACATAGCCTGAACCATGTCAATGCATTTCCCTTCAAAGATAAAGGGAAGACCTACTTCTTGATAACATCCTCGTGCATACCTGCAAGCTTAAATAATCCACAAACTTCATCCACATAGATTAGGTGCAAATCGGATGCAATGTTCCATCTCCTGTAAAAGGATTAGCTAGCAGTTTCTCTATCATACCCGAAGGAATTTAAAAGTAAACATTTTCAATAAGTTCAGTAGGTTGAGGAGCAACTCTTTGCTCTACTGGTCGGGGTGAAGATACCCCGAACAAGCCCCTCAAAGGATTACTTTCCATAGTAACAAGTGACAGTAAATTTCAGCACACTATATAAAATTTTCCTTACCAAATTCCACCTACCAAAGGTGCTTCACTCCCCGGCAACGGCGCCAGAAAAGAGTCTTGATGACCCACACGTATAGGGGATCTATCGTAGTCCTTTCGATAAGTAAGATTGTCGAACCCAACGAGGAGCAGAAGGAAATGACAAGTGGTTTTCAGTAAGGTATTCTCTGCAAGCACTGAAATTATCGGTAACACATAGTTTTGTGATAAGGTAATTTGTAATGGGTAACAAGTAACAAAAGTAAATAAGGTGCAACAAGATGGCCCAATCCTTTTTGTAGCAAAGGACATGCCTGGACAAACTCTTATATAAAGGCACTACAAAAAAATACACTTCCGTGATGATACGTGTTTGTCACAGTAGGTCGCGTTTTTTGTCATGCATGTACATCCATGACAATTCTATGATAGAATCAAGATAGTCATACCTGTGCTGTCGTAGAAGTGTTCCATGACATTACCAAAATTATCATCACGGAAGTGTCCACTTCCATGACGATAAATCGCGCATCACAGAAGTGCTTTCGTCAAGGGTGACCGACAAATGGCATCCATCGTAACGGAACACCATTAAGCTATTGGGTATGGTTTTGGATCCGATAACCCGCTAACAGTCCCGACCAATGGGGATTTTCCACGTGTAAAATCATCATTGGCTGGAGGAAACACATGTCGGCTCACTGTTGGGACAAATGTCATCCACTCATTGGACCGAAGGCGCCTATGATACGTCGACACATGGCATGACCGAACAAAGGCCCATTCATGTGAAAAGGCCGGCCCGTTTGACTTGGTCAAAAGGTGGCGGGCCGGCCCATGAAAAGCCTGTTAACGGCCTATTCGCATATAGCCCATTTACAGCCCGCTAACCCAGGGCCCGTTACGACCTATCCGAATTAGGCCCAGTAGCATCATCTGGGCCGTCCAATATGATTACAACCCATTTTAAGTTCTGGCCCATGTATGGCCCATGACGTCTTTCGGCCCATATGAGGCCCTTTGTAACTCTTGGCCCATTAACGGCCTGTGGTGAAACTGGCCCGTACTGAACTGTGTATCACTTTATACCCATTAACGACCCATTAATCCATTGGGCCGTTTGCAACCCATGTTATCTTTCGGCCTTCTTAGGGCCCATTTATTCTTGGGCTCATTTCCAGCATTCGGTTACTTATGGCCCGTTACTGCCATTTTCTTCTTGTGGGCCAAATTCATCCTGTGGTTATAGTCGGCCCGTTTGTGGCCCGTTAATACGTTGGGCCGTTTTCATAGCATCATAAAATACGGCCTATTAATGACGGCCCGTTATGGTCGGCCCATGAACGGACGACTCCAACTCTAGCCCGTTTACGGCCATAATGCGGTCTATTTTTGGCCCATGTTTGGCCAATCGATGATACGGCCCGTCTAAGGCCCATTGATGATACGACCCGTAGAAGGCCCATTGTTTTTACGCCCCGTAGAAGGCCCATTGTTTCTATGGCCCGTAGGAAGCCCAGTGTCACTACAGTAAATATGTAGCCCATGGCCTGTTAAAGGCGGGAAACTACTATAGGTTTAGACCTGCTAATGGCCCAAGATGATTATAGGCCCACATTTCGGTCCATATGAGTAACGGGCTGGCCTAAAGACCGACAACACTAAGATCCACTGAACCTTCTGGCCTAAATTACAGCATACCGACCAAAGAATAAACCTAGACTATACAACAAAGAAATTACAGCATATTACATCCACTGGGAATCAAAGTTCGCTACCGGTGATAATAAAGCGCAACATGACCGCGGATTACATACACTAGGCATCAAAGGTCACCACCAGTGCATATAAACGCGCCGACAAAAGAATATACAAAATTGATAGCACTTCAGAAGGCTCTAGACCTAGCAAGCTCGGGCCCCGCAAGCATCCGAACAAGCTGATGAGACCTCAGTTGTGTCAACGATAGATGCTTCATCCCTAACTGTATGGCACCATAGTGCGCAAGGCAGTCCCCTGACATCTTCATTACATCTTTGACTTCAAGTCGGAGCTGAGCTGAAGCAAGCCTTTCCGCTTTAAGTTGAGACTGAAGAAGTCGAACTGATTGAGGCAGCGACTGCACAGAGGTTGTCTCACACCTGCTGGTGAGTAGCTTCAACTCGCTGTCTTCATCAAGACAGGACCTTGGGGTCATCTCGCTGTCCTCAAGATGGATTGGCTCACTATCTTTTCTAAAGTTCTGCCTGGCATAAGAGATACGACTCTGAAAGAGAAAAAAGGAGACACGTAACATGTTTCACAATTATATAAGCAAATAAATGGATCTGTTCTGCATAAGGAACATGTTTTTACAACTACAATTTAAAACTGGTAGTTGTTGCAAACATCCAATTAGATGTAAACAGCAATGGAGGAAATGATGCCTATCCAAATCTATACTAGAACAAAGTTTGAAGGCTTGAGAAGGATGAACTTACATTACATGTTAACACGGGCTGGACAAAGCCTTTCTCCATGTTGATGGAAAGATAATTCAATAAATTCCCCAAAGAAAATTCTTTATAAGCGTTGCCATTATTCTACATTTTGCAAAGAGTAAATATAGATCAAATAATATTGGAAGAAATAGAGGATAATGAAGCTCAGGTGCAGACTGATGATACATATTCAACATTTTGGTAAGAGTAAATGTAGATATGATAATTTGGAGAAAGTGGAGGGTAGGGCAGATACGATGCAGAGTAATGCTGGACAATCAACTATCTCGTGATGCATGTACAGTAATACCACCATCGTCTCCATTATTAGTTGTCGCTCAAATGGATGTATCTAGCACTATTAAGTTCTAAATACATCCAATTTATCAACAATTAATTCGATACAGGTACTTACATGAGCAATCCAAAACTTCATAACCATTGTGTTAGTTCTACATTTATCTAAGAGTAAATATAGATATTATATTATGAAGCAAAGGGAGGATAAAGAAGCGAACATTTACAGTGATGCTACATAATCAAACATCAATGAGTGTAAGTATGCTGACAAAGGGCAAGAGGTACTGACAAGAGCTATGCAGAGCCCAGTATTGTCGTGAGACCCTATGATCCTTTGAGCAAGGAGATTCATCTGAAATTAGTTTTCATACAAGATAGAAGGTAAGGCACATGCAGAAATTTAGGAGTTCAAATTTTGAATTGATATCATAGACAGTACCTGACGCTAGGCTGTCAGCAGTTCTAATAGGGGTTTGGCCACTGGAGTAGGGGTAAAGTATGTTACAGTTGGGCCTGTGTTTTCTGTGGCTGCTGATCTATCTGATTTAACAGGTATCACTACCTTTTCCAAATACCTAGTTTGTACTCCTTAAGGATCTGCAACCACCCTCTTCCTTTTGGACATCTATTACGAAAGAATAACATTTTACTGGAAAAACATAGTATGACGACACATGGAATAGGTACAGAAAATGGATAGGTATGTCATATACTCATATATGATGCTTAAACTAAGCATATGGTGTAACAAAGTAGAAGTAATGCAAGAGGTCAGATGCAAAATATGTGCGACCAATACAACCTTGCCAAGTTAGAGCATGCACCTTGATGGGTGAATAAGATAGGCCATCCTCCACCATGCCAAGTTTGTTAGCCAGTGGATTGTTCCGCAATATTCCTCTCGTGCGCACATTCTCATATTCATTTTGATAATGTTCAATACCTGACATGCATGAAAACATAAAACAAGTGAGATTATCTTTGTAATGCAGAAGTGATTCTAATCCAATACTTCCTCCCTGTAAACCCCTTTGTGCTATCTCTGCAATTCTTCTAAGAGGTGCCATGCATGCTGTAATTTGGCGTGTGCATTAATATAATATGGCCTACTACTTAAAATATGAGAGCTCCAGAAGTGATGATACTTCGCAGATGACAACTTCAACATATAGTAAAGAAGAACAAGTCGACCTGACCTGACAGATTCAAAATATGCTAAGGGAGAATAACTCGACCTGACCAGTCGACCGCAAGAGAAGAGGATCATCTTAAAGAAGAGCAGAAGAGCAAGCAGATTGAAGATATTACAAGTCTTTCTATACAATGTCGGTTGGCCACCCATGATGAACCAGACCGCACAGAGAAATACTATTCCTTCCGGTCTCTCCATATGTGGCTCACATGCATTTCAAAACTAAAGTAGGAACATTTAGCTAACCAATTAAACATCTCTCAGTTTTACTAATATCAGCATAATATCAGATTTGAATTTGTACAACTAAGCTTGTTTAGCTCGATGGGTCGAGCAGTGCTATTACGACACAATACGCGTAGGCTGATCGTGGTCATCATAAAATGGGGAAACTGTAAGCATGATGAGTATAGTGTTGACCGTGGCAGTGGGATGGTAGATCTGAAGCTGCAAACCGCGCAAAGGGTAGTTAGCAACCGATATTTGCTTTGAAATAACAACTAAGATTTGGTATCGACAAGAAAGTACAGTCAACAAGTGACAAAGAAATACAATTCTGCTGTCTCTCTATATGTCGCGACATGCATTTGGAAACTCAAGTGGGACCTTTAGCTACATGTCTATCACTACTAGGAAAAGGCCTACTAGTGGCACACCTGTTTTCGCTACTAATGGCGCACTACAGGTGCGCCACTAGTACCACGCCATTAGTATTTTTTACTAAACTAATGGCGCACCATAGGTGCCCCATTAGTATCCCACATGTGCGCCATTAGTATCTGGTATACTAATGGCGCATCACATAGAAGTGCGCCATTAGTAACATTTTTTAATTTTTTTTAGAATTTTTTTACATTTTTTTTCATTTTTTTCTTAATCTGAGGTCACTATGGCTTAATCTCAAGTCAAATCGCACTCTGTGGTCAAACTTCCCAAAAGGTCACTCATCCTCACACTACTCCAGCCCGAGCACGCTTAACTTCACAGTTCTATCCAACCCCAGCACCAGCTCACTTCACATGCACTTGTTGATATATCTATCATATCAATCCTATTAAACCTTGTTGATGTCCAGGATTTTGTTCATGTTCATGAGTATGATGAAATTTTCAAAAAATATTTCAAACTTCCCGGTCATATTACGTATCATATTTTGAAAATAATTAGAGCTTTTTTTCGAAACCAATTTTTTTCTGTTACTAGTGGTGCACCTAGCAAACGGTGCGCCACTAGTAAGGTTGATTTTTTTTCCATTTTTTCCTTGTAGATATTAAAAGCCTCGTGACTTTTTTCG
>NC_041384.1:281151181-281153043 GCF_002162155.2 Triticum dicoccoides | reverse complement strand
GAGATTTTGCAAATAAAGTCAAAATTCATATTTGTAAATTTTTCCAACAAGTAGACCACATATCACATGGGAAACTTTTTTTTTTTGACATTTCCATCATTTTCTTTTTTTTATTTAACTGAAAAGGCGGTCCATAGGGGGGGTGCATTCGGTGGAATTTTTGGGCCAAGTTAGTAATGGCGCACCGTGGGAGTGGTGCGCCATTACTAGTTAAACTAGTAATGGTGCACCACACCCACGGTGCGCCATTACTAGTTTTGAAAAATAAAATTAAAAAATTGATTTTTTTTTGAAAAAAACTTAGTAATGGCGCACCAGTGGACAGTGCGCCATTACTAACAAATTTTTTAATTTTTTTTCAAAACTACTAATGGCACACGGTGGGTGTGGTGAGCCATTACTATGTCAATTAGTAATGGCACACTATCCCATGGTGCGCCATTAGTAACAATTTTTTTTATTTTTCTTTCAAAACTACTAATGGTGCACCATATAGCAATGGCGCACCACATACATGGTGCGCCATTAGTGTCCATATTATCTATAGCCATTTTCCTAGTAGTGTATCCTTAATTACATCATGCAACGACCTTCATTTAATCTTCTTCTCTCAATGGTCGCATGCACACATAAGTCTGCTACTTTTGGGCGTTAATTATGCCCTGGTCAATGTGTAGATCTCTAAATGAACAGTCTTTCACGGACGTAGGGAGTAGGTTGAGCACTTGAGCGTGAGCGTGTGTGTTGCATGGTGTGCTTGAAGGAAATATGCCCTAGAGGCAATAATAAAGTTATTATTTATTTCCTTATATCATGATAAATGTTTATTATTCATGCTAGAATTGTATTAACCGGAAACATAATACATGTGTGAATACATAGACAAACAAAGTGTCACTAGTATGCCTCTACTTGACTAGCTCGTTAATCAAAGATGGTTATGTTTCCTAACCATGGACAAAGAGTTGTTATTTGATTAATGGGATCACATCATTAGGTGAATGATCTGATTGACATGACCCATTCCATTAGCTTAGCACCCGATCGTTTAGTATGTTGCTATTGCTTTCTTCATGACTTATACATGTTCCTATGACTATGAGATTATGCAACTCCTGTTTACCGGAGGAACACTTTGTGTGCTACCAAACGTCACAACATAACTGGGTGATTATAAAGGTGCTCTACAGGTGTCTCCAAAGGTACATGTTGGGTTGGCATATTTCGAGATTAGGATTTGTCACTCCGATTGTCGGAGAGGTATCTCTGGGCCCTCTCGGTAATGCACATCATATAAGCCTTGCAAGCATTGCAACTAATGAGTTAGTTGTGAGATGATATATTATGGAACGAGTAAAGAGACTTGCCGGTAACGAGATTAAACTAGGTATTGAGATACCAACGATCGAATCTCGGGCAAGTAACGTACCGATGAAAAAGGGAACAACGTATGTTGTTATGCAGTCTGACCGATAAAGATCTTCGTAGAATATGTAGGAGCCAATATGGGCATCCAGGTCCCGCTATTGGTTATTGACCGGAGACGTGTCTCGATCATGTCTACATTGTTCTCGAACCCGTAGGGTCCGCACGCTTAAGGTTTTGATGACAGTTATATTATGAGTTTATGAGTTTTGATGTACCGAAGGAGTTCGGAGTCCCGGATGAGATCGGGGACATGCCGAGGAGTCTCGAAATGGTCGAGACGTAAAAATCGATATATTGGACGACTATATTCGGACATCGGAAAGGTTCCGAGTGATTCGAGTATTTTTCGGAGTACCGGAGAGTTACGGGAATTCGCCGGGAGAAGTATTGGGCCTTATTGGGCCATACGGGAAAGAGAGAGGGGCTGCCTAGGG
>NC_041384.1:281088809-281150964 GCF_002162155.2 Triticum dicoccoides | reverse complement strand
GGCCTAGTCCGAATTGGACTAGGGGGAGGGGCTGCGCCCTTCCTTGTTTCCTACTCCTACTACATGGAAGGACTCCTAGTTGGACTAGGAAAGGGGAATCCTACTCCCGGTGGGAGGACTCCCCTAGGCGCGCCATAGAGAGGGCCGGCCCTCCCCTCCTCCACTCCTTTATATACGGGGGCAGGGGGCACCCCATAGACACACAAGTTGATCCACGTGATTATATTCTTAGCCGTGTGCGGCGCCCCCTGCCACCATAGTCCTCGATAATATTGTAGCGGTGCTTAGGCGAAGCCCTGCGACAGTAGTACATCAAGATCGTCACCACGCCGTCGTGCTGACGGAACTCTTCCCCGACACTTTGCTGGATCGGAGTCCCGGGATCGTCATCGAGCTGAACGTGTGCTAGAACTCGAAGGTGCCGTAGTTTCGGTGCTTGATCGGTCAGACCATGGAGACGTACGACTACATCAACCAAACGCTTCCGTTGTCGATCTACAAGGGTACGTAGATCACACTCTCCCCTCTCGTTGCTATGCATCACCATGATCTTGCGTGTCCGTAGGAAAATTTTGAAATTACTACGTTCCCCAACAGTGGCATCCGAGCCTAGGTTTTATGTGTTGATGTTATATGCACGAGTAGAACACAAGTGAGTTGTGGGCGATATAAGTCATACTGCTTACCAGCATGTCATACTTTGGTTCGGCGGTATTGTTGGACGAAGCGGCCCGGACCGACATTACGCGTACGCTTACGCGAGACCGGTTCTCCCGACGTGCTTTGCACATAGGTGGCTTGCGGGTGACAGTTTCTCCAACTTTAGTTGAACCGAGTGTGGCTACGCCCGGTCCTTGCGAAGGTTAAAACAACACCAACTTGACAAACTATCATTGTGGTTTTGATGCGCAGGTAAGATTGGTTCTTGCTTAAGCCCGTAGCAGCCACGTAAAACTTGCAACAACAAAGTAGAGGACGTCTAAATTGTTTTTGCAGGGCATGTTGTGATGTGATATGGTCAAGACATGATGCTAAATTTTATTGTATGAGATGATCATGTTTTGTAACCGAGTTATCGGCAACTGGCAGGAGCCATATGGTTGTCGCTTTATTGTATGCAATGCAATCGCGCTGTAATGCTTTACTTTATCACTAAGCGGTAGCGATAGTCGTGGAAGCATAAGATTGGCGAGACGACAACGATGCTATGATGGAGATCAAGGTGTCGCGCCGGTGACGATGGTGATCACGATGGTGCTTCGGAGATGGAGAGCACAAGCACAAGATGATGGCCATATCATATCACTTATATTGATTGCATGTGATGTTTATCTTTTATGCATCTTATCTTGCTTTGATTGACGGTAGCATTATAAGATGATCTCTCACTAATTATCAAGAAGTGTTCTCCCTGAGTATGCACCATTGCGAAAGTTCTTCGTGCTGAGACACCACATGATGATCGGGTGTGATAGGCTCTACGTTCAAATACAACGGGTGCAAAACAGTTGCACACGCGGAATACTCAGGTTATACTTGACGAGCCAAGCATATACAGATATGGCCTCGGAACACGGAGACCGAAAGGTCGAGCGTGAATCATATAGTAGATATGATCAACATAGTGATGTTCACTAATGAAACTACTCCATCTCACGTGATGATCGGACATGGTTTAGTTGATTTGGATCACGTAATCACTTAGAGGATTAGAGGGATGTCTATTAAGTGGGAGTTCTTAAGTAATATGATTAATTGAACTTAAATTTATCATGAACTTAGTCCTGGTAGTATTTTGCAAATCATGTTGTAGATCAATAGCTCGCGTTGTTGCTTCCCTGTGTTTATTTTGATATGTTCCTAGAGAAAATTGTGTTGAAAGATGTTAGTAGCAATGATACGGATTGGATCCGTGATCTGAGGTTTATCCTCATTGCTGCACAGAAGAATTATGTCCTTGATGCACCGCTAGGTGACGGGCCTATTGCAGGAGCAGATGCAGACGTTATGAACGTTTGGCTAGCTCAATATGATGACTACTTGATAGTTTAGTGCACCATGCTTAACAGCTTAGAATCGGGACTTCAAAGACGTTTTGAACGTCATGGACCATATAAGATGTTCCAGGAGTTGAAGTTAATATTTCAAGCAAATACCCGAGTTGAGAGATATGAAGTCTCCAACAAGTTCTATAGCTAAAAGATGGAGGAGAATCGCTCAACTAGTGAGCATGTGCCCAGATTGTCTGAGTACTACAATCGCTTGAATCAAGTGGGAGTTAATCTTCCAGATAAGATAGTGATTGATAGAATTCTCTAGTCACCATCACCAAGTTAGTAGAACTTCGTGATGAACTATGATATGCAAGGGATAACGGAAACGATTCCCAAGCTCTTCGTAATGCGGAAATTGATGAAGGTAGAAATCGAGAAAAACATCAAGTGTTGATGGTAGACAAGACCACTAGTTTCAAGAAAAGGGCAGAGGGAAGAAGGGGAACTTCAAAAAGAACAGCAAGCAAGTTGCTGCTCAAGTGAAGAAGCCCAAGTCTGATCCTAAGCCTGAGACTAAGTGCTTCTACTGCAAAGGGACTGGTCACTGGAAGCAGAACTACCCCAAGTGATTGGCGGATAAGAAGGATGGCAAAGTGAACATAAGTATATTTGATATACATGTTATTGATGTGTACTTTACTAGTGTTTATAGCAACCCCTCAGTATTTGATACTAGTTCAGTTGCTAAGATTAGTAACTCGAAACGGGAGTTGCAGAATAAACAGAGACTAGTTAAGGGTGAAGTGACAATGTGTGTTGGAAGTGGTTCCAAGATTGACATGATCATCATCGAACACTCCCTATACTTTCGGGATTAGTGTTGAACCTAAATAAGTGTTATTTGGTGTTTGCGTTGAGCATAAATATGATTTGATCATGTTTATTGCAATATGGTTATTCATTTAAGTAAGAGAATAAATTGTTGTTCTGTTTACATGAATAAAACCTTATATGGTTACACACCCAATGAAAATGGTTCGTTGGATCTCGATCGTAGTAATACACATATTCATGATATTGAAGCCAAAAGAAGCAAAGTTAATAATGATAGTGCAACTTATTTGTGGCACTGCCGTTTAGGTCATATTGGTGTAAAGCGCATGAAGAAACTCCATGCTGATGGGATTTTGGAATCACTTGATTATGAATCAGTTGATGCTTACGAACCATGCCTCATGGGCAAAGATGACTAAGACTCCGTTCTCTGGAACAATGGAGCGAGCGACAGATTTGTTGGAAATCATACATACTGATGTATGTGGTCCGACAAATAGGCTCGTGGCAGGTATCATTATTTTCTAATCTTCACGGATGATTTGAGCAGATATGGGTATATCTACTTGATGAAACATAAGTCTGAAACATTTGAAAAGTTCAAAGAATTTCAGAGTGAAGTGGAAAATCATCGTGACAAGAAAATAAAAGTTTCTACGATATGATCACAGAGGTAAAATATTTGAGTTACGAGTTTGGCCTTCAATTAAAACAATGTGAAATAGTTTCACTACTCACGCCACCTGGAACACCATAGTGTAATGGTGTGTCCGAATGTCATAACCGTACTTTATTAGATATAGTGCGATCTATGATGTCTCTTACCGATCTACCACTATCGTTTTGGGGTTATGCATTAGAGACAGCTGCATTCACGTTAAATAGGGCACCATCTAAATCCGTTGAGACGACACCGTGTGAAGTATGGTTTGGCAAGAAACCTAAGCTGTCGTTTCTTAAAGTTTGGAGTTGCGATGCTTATGTGAAAAAGTTTCATCTCGATAAGCTCAAACTCAAATTGGAGAAATATGTCTTCATAGGATACCCAAAGGAGACAGTTGGGTACACCTTCTATCACAGATCCGAATGCAAGACATTCGTTGCTAAGAATGGATCCTTTCTAGAGAAGGAGTTTCTCTCGAAAGAAGTGAGTGGGAGGAAAGTAGAGAACTTGATGAGGTAACTGTACCTGCTCCCTTATTGGAAAGTAGTTCGTCACAGAAATCTGTTCCTGTGACTACTACACCAATTAGTGAGGAAGCTAATGATGATGATCATGTAACTTCAGATCAAGTTACTATCGAATCTCGTAGGTAAACCAGAGTGAGATCCGCACCAGAGTGGTACGGTAATCCTATTCTGGAGGTCATGTTACTTGACCATGACGAACTTGCGAACTATGAGGAAGCGATGATGAGCCCAGATTCCGTGAAATGGTTTAAGGCCATGAAATCTGAGATATGATCCATGTATGAGAACAAAGTATGGACTTTGATGGATTTTCCCGATGATCGGCAAGCCATAGAAAATAAATGGATCTTCAAGAGAAAGACGGACGCTGATAGTAGTGTTACTATCTACAAAGCTAGAATTGTCGCAAAAAGGTTTTCGACAAGTTCAAGGTGTTGACTACGATGAGAGTTTCACACTCGTATCTATGCTTAAGTCTGTCCGAATCATGTTAGCAATTGCTGCATTTTATGAAATCCGGCAAATGGATAAACAAAACTGCATTCCTTAATGGATTTATTAAAGAAGAGTTGTATATGATACAACCAGAAGGTTTTGTCAATCTTAAAGGTGCTAACAAAATGTGCAAGCTCCAGCGATCCATCTATGGACTGGTGCAAACATCTCGGAGTTGGAATATACGCTTTGATAAGTTGATCAAAGCATATAGTTTTATACAGACTTGCGGTGAAGCATGTATTTACAAGAAAGTGAGTGGGAGCACTACAACATTTCTGATAAAGTATATGTGAAAGACATATTGTTGATCGGAGATAATGTAGAATTATTCTGCAAAGCATAAAGGAATGTTTGAAAGGAGTTTTTCAAAGAAAGACCTCGGTGAAGCTGCTTACATATCGAGTATCAAGATCTATAGAGATAGATCAAGATGCTTGATAAGTTTTTTCAATGAGTACATACCTTGACAAGATTTTGAAGTAGTTCAAAATGGAACAGTCAAAGAAAAAGTTTCTTGCCTGTGTTACAAGTGTGAAGGTGAGTAAGACTCAAAGCCCGACCACGGCAGAAGATAGAAAGAGAATGAAAGTCATTCCCTATGCCTCAGTCATAGGTTCTATAAAGTATGCCATGCTGTGTACCAGATCTATTGTATACCATACACTGTGTTAAGAGAGGGAGTACAATAGTGATCTAGGAGTAGATCAATGGACAGCAGTCAAAATTATCCTTACTGGAATAAGGATATGTTTCTCGATTACGGAGGTGACAAAAGGTTCGTCGTAAAGGGTTACGTCGATGCAAGTTTTGACACTGATCCAGATGACTCTAAGTCTCAATCTGGATACATATTGAAAGTGGGAGCAATTAGCTAGAGTAGCTCCATGCAGAGCATTGTTGACATAGAAATTTGCAAAATACATGCGGATCTGAATGTGGCAGACCCGTTGACTAAACTTCTCTCACAAGCAAAACATGATCACTTTTTGGGTCTTAATCACATAGCGATGTGAACTAGATTATTGAATCTAGTAAACCCTTTGGGTGTTAGTCACATGGAGATGTGAACCAATCACATAAAGATGTGAACTATTGATGTTAAATCACATGGCGATGTGATCTAGATTATTGACTCTAGTGCAAGTGGGAGACTGAAGGAAATATGCCCTAGAGGCAATAATAAAGTTATTATTTATTTCCTTATATCATGATAAATGTTTATTATTCATGCTAGAATTGTATTAACCGGAAACATAATACATGTGTGAATACATAGACAAACAGAGTGTCACTAGTATGCCTCTACTTGACTAGCTCGTTAATCAAAGATGGTTATGTTTCCTAACCATGGACAACGAGTTGTTATTTGATTAACAGGATCACATCATTAGGTGAATGATCTGATTGACATGACCCATTTCATTAGCTTAGCACCCGATCGTTTAGTATGTTGCTATTGCTTTCTTCATGACTTATACATGTTCCTATGATTATGAGATTATGCAACTCCCGTTTACCGGAGGAACACTTTGTGTGCTACCAAACGTCACAACGTAACTGGGTGATTATAAAGGTGCTCTACAGGTGTCTCCAAAGGTACATGTTGGGTTGGCGTATTTCGAGATTAGGATTTGTCACTCCGATTGTCGGAGAGGTATCTCTGGGCCCTCTCGGTAATGCACATCACATAAGCCTTGCAAGCATTGCAACTAATGAGTTAGTTGTGAAATGATGTATTACGGAACGAGTAAAGAGACTTGCCGGTAACGAGATTGAACTAGGTATTGAGATACCGACGATCGAATCTCGGGCAAGTAACATACCGATGAAAAAGGGAACAACGTATGTTGTTATGCGGTCTGACCGATAAAGATCTTCGTAGAATATGTAGGAGCCAATATGGGCATCCAGGTCCCGCTATTGGTTATTGACCGGAGACGTGTCTCGGTCATTGTCTACATTGTTCTCGAACCCGTAGGGTCCGCACGCTTAAGGTTTCGATGACAGTTATATTATGAGTTTATGAATTTTGATGTACCGAAGGAGTTCGGAGTCCTGGATGAGATCGGGGACATGACGAGGAGTCTCGAAATGGTCGAGACATAAAAATCGATATATTGGACGACTATATTCGGACATCGGAAAGGTTCCGAGTGATTCGAGTATTTTTTGGAGTACCGGAGAGTTACGGGAATTCGCCGGGAGAAGTATTGGGCCTTATTGGGCCATACGGGAAAGAGAGAGGGGCTGCCTAGGGCAGGCCGCGCGCCCCCCAAGGCCTAGTCCGAATTGGACTAGGGGGAGGGGCTGCGCCCTTCCTTGTTTCCTACTCCTACTACATGGAAGGACTCCTAGTTGGACTAGGAAAGGGGAATCCTACTCCAGGTGCAAGTGGATTCCCCTAGGCGCGCCATAGAGAGGGCCGGCCCTCCCCTCCTCCACTCCTTTATATACGGGGGCAGGGGGCAGCCCATAGACACACAAGTTGATCCACGTGATCATATTCTTAGCCGTGTGCGGCGCCCCCTGCCACCATAGTCCTCGATAATATTGTAGCGGTGCTTAGGCGAAGCCCTGCAGCAGTAGTACATCAAGATCGTCACCACGCCGTCGTGCTGACGGAACTCTTCCCCAACACTTTGCTGGATCAGAGTCCGGGGATCGTCATCGAGCTGAACGTGTGCTAGAACTCGGAGGTGCCGTAGTTTCGGTGCTTGATCGGTCGGGCCGTGGAGATGTACGACTACATCAACCAAACGCTTCTGTTGTCGATCTACAAGGGTACGTAGATCACACTCTCCCCTCTCGTTGCTATGCATCACCATGATCTTGCATGTGCGTAGGAAAATTTTGAAATTACTACGTTCCCCAACAGTGCTGTGTGCCGAATGGGTGCCTGAGTGTTGCGTGCGTCCATGTGTACGTGTGAGTGTTGCATGTTGCATGCATGCATGGGGCTTACTCCCTCACATTGACATGTTCATATTTCAAGCTTCCTTTGTTCCCTCCATATGGTGATACTCCCTCTGTTCCCAAATATGAAGTAAAATCCTCCCTCTGTTCCCAAATACGGAGTAAAATCCTCCCTCTGTTCCCAAATACGGAGTATTTGTCTTTCTAGAGATTTCAACAAGTGATTACATACGGAGCAACGCATAGCATGAAACCTAACCATAGACTACATACAGAGATTTCAAAAGCAGCCACAACTACAAAAGAAGTATTAAGGTAAACCTAATCATAGCATGAAACATATTGATCCAAATCAGCCCCTTACGAAGCAACGCATAAACTAGGGTTTAAGCTTCTATCACTCTAGCAACCTATCATCTACTTATTACTTCCCAATGCCTTCCCCTAGGCCCAAACAATGGTGAAGTGTCATGTAGTCGACGTTCACATGACACCACTAGAGGAGAGACAACATACATCTCATCAAAATATTGAACGAATACCAAATTCATATGACTACTTATAGCAAGACTTCTCCTATGTCCTCAGGAACAAACGTAACTACTCACAAATCATATTCATGTTCATAATCATAGGGGTATTAATATGCATAAAGGATCTAAACATATGATCTTCCATCAAATAAACCAACTAGCATCAACTACAAGGAGTAATCAACACTACTAGCAACTCACAGGTACCAATCTGAGGTTTTGGGACAAAGATTGGATACAAGAGATGAACTAGGGTTTGAGATGAGATGGTGCTGGTGAAGATGTTGATGAAGATTGACCCCCTCCCGATGAGAGGATCGATGGTGATGACGATGGTGATGATTTCCCCCTCCCGGAGGGATGCTTCCCCGGCAGAACAGCTCTGCTGGAGCCCTAGATTGGTTCCGCCAAGGTTCCGCCTCGTGGCGGCGGTGTTTCATCCCAAAAGCTTGCTTATGATTTTTTCCAGTGCGAAAGACTTCATATAGCCAAAGATGGGCACCGGAGGCCTGCCAAGGGCCCACAAGACAGGGGGGGCGCGCCCCCACCCTCGTGGATGGTGGGTGGCCCCCCTCTGGTGCTTTCTTCGTCCAATATTTTTTATATAATCCAAAACTGACTTCCGTGGAGTTTTAGGACTTTTGGAGTTGTGTAGAATAGGTCTCTAATATTTGCTCCTTTTCCAGCCCAGAATTCCAGCTGCCGGCATTCTCCCTCTTCGTGTAAACCTTGTAAAATAAGAGAGAATAGGCATAAGTATTGTGACATAATGTGTAATAACAGCCCATAATGCAATAAATATTGATATAAAAGCATGATGCAAATTGGACGTATCAACAACATACAGTTCACTCGGATGAATTGTTTGTGATTAGGCAACACAAAAGAAACAGACAGCCAGATCAAGGTGTGTGCGATATACGACATGCGGTTCACTTGGATGAACTGTTTGTGTTGAGACAAGAGAACATAAATGGTTCAATATAACAAATGCCATAAATATTGCAAGGTTCAAATTCAAAGATTACAACGCCCAAATTCAAACATTGCAAGCATCACCATTTCTGCAAAGGGATCATCCATTGACAAGTCATGTTTGGGTTTGACACAATGACTTCCAATTGCTCTGGCATATGCTCTTCCAATATGAAGTTTAGCTTTTTTTGGAGGCTCTTCCATTCCGCAGTACCTGTCAGCTCTGATAATCATACCATTCATCTTTCCTAATTAAATGCGTGTTCAACTTTGGTACCCTCAGCACCCTTGCTCTGGTAACAAAGAACCTGGCGATTGTAATCTGTGGTAAAGATCCCTCGGTAGGAGTTCAAAGTAACATTTGAGAGATGCATTCGATGTGATTGTCATTATAAACATTATCCACCTCTGGGCCTATTATTATCTGCAAAAGAAGAGAACGTGTTAGTGCCTACATGCAATTTTGAACACTGCTACACGCCTATTTGGTTTGTAGGATTTGTAAAATGCACCAACGTGCCATCTTCGATTTGACATGATTAACATGGGCATTTGATTACAATGTAGAAACACGTAGCCTTCTTCACAAGAGGTTGGATTGGATGAAAAATTCCCTAAGAAAACTAGTACAGATGAATCCAAAGGAGAAATGCTTATGGACGATTATAACCATATGAATGAAGCAACCAATATGGGGTGGGGGTGTATGTCCTAAAATCCTCCAAAATTCCTTCAGAAATCGTAGTACATTGTCATTATAAACTTGGGGAAAGGTGCAAAAATTGAACTCCCTTATGGTTAACATTTAACAAGAAAGGAACATCACCTCAATATACAACTTCTTCAGGCACGGAAAGCATCTCAGGCAACTGACAACTTGGTCCAGGTTGGGGCCGACAGATTCTAGTGCCAAGACCTTCACTGTGCCCAGAATCTGGGTCAAGCTTTGCTGGATGACAAACGAACATACATCTTCAAAACTAGAAATAATGTTGATATCAAGAAGGAGAGGTATAAGGCGACTGTTGTACCTGAAAGTTGTAGTATTTGACAGACGAGTGGCCCACCACTATCAATTTCGGCGCAGAAATGACATTGATTCTTGTTGGACCTTGTTGATCAACTACAAGTAATCTCTCAAGTGAAGGTGTGTCCTTAATGACCATGTTGTGGTCCACCTTTTGTGATCTCTCTTTGCAGCACCTGCAACACACATAAATAGTCCGGAGAGTCCTGGAGGTGATGTGCAAGGTACTCGACCAATTCATCACCTGAAGATGAAGGAACTCGAGTGCAGTATAGTTGCGGAGCAGGCGCTCCATGTCATCCTTTGGGATGCAGACGCCGACGAGCTCGAGGTGCTTCAGTCGTGGTAGAAAAAGAGCGGGCGCGTCATTAAGGGGGGGGGATGGCAGTTCATGAACTTGGCAAGGCGCAACATGGGCACGGAGTGGAGCGTGGACGTTGGCAGCAAGCGCATATGCCCATCACTAAAACTGAGCTTCTCGAGCTGATCTATGGCGGGGGATCGGAACCACTCATCAAGCTTGGCTCGGTGCTTGCCATTGGAACGGAACTTTCCCGTGATAAGGCCTTTGATTGGGCCATGGTGACTACCGAGGATCTGGGAGAACGCATCCAAGCTTTGGCGATAGCCATGGAAGAGATCGTGGGCGTCGAGGAGGTCAACAGGGGTGAGGATCCATAGGGGGCACCACTGCCGGGAAAGGCGGCTGTCCTCGCCCGATATTTGATTGGGAGGAGGGATATGATGACTATCAACATATCATCGGGGAGGTTGTTGATGAAGTCTAGGCCTGCTGGAGTTGCTTGTGGTTCTTTCTCGACCCGCCTCCGCTTGTTGCAGCCTTGTTCTCCACCTCGTCGGCGGCGACGGAAACCTCTGTCTCCATATTCACGCCGTGCTCTGGTGCTTCAGCAGCCCCGGTGTTGCCACTCCCTCCGATGGGGCGCTTCGATGACATCCTCATACACCGACGACTTTGAGGACTCAGAGTAGCATCGAGGATGCGGGCGAAGAGAGTGGATTACGTGTGTGGCGAGGATGGGGGGGTGCGGCTGCTCGACGCGTCATAAATATAGACCAGTGGGAGCGAGGCGGGCGGCGGTCCAAGGCTGTCTTGCTTCCCGGTGAGAACGACTGCTTAATCTCTATGAATGAAATCTATGCTTAATTACTGAATTTTAGTTGCAAAAATAGATAGTGCTATTGATTTTCAGCTGCATATTTTGAAAAATCGCAGTGTCTCTTGGCTTAGCGCCGAAGTCTAGCTTTAATTTGCATACCGTAATCTGAACCATTTGCATTGAAGAGATGAACAGATCCGGTGTTGAACAGCTTGCATGCTTCCCAGTGAGCCTGCGCACCGGACTACACCCGCACGCCTCCCGTTCAGTCATGTAGCTGTCCGCACGGCATCTCCTATAGCCATTAAAACCAAGACACATGGGGTCACGTGAATGGTTAACAGTACGCACACGGTTTGAATTATACAAACGTTTGAGATATTAAAGTGGCAGCTATTTTTTCAAAATGCCTTTGTTCGCTGTTATTCGAGTACGCCTTCTCTCAAAATGGACAAGAAAAATACCACAGCATGTTGGGTGCCATTCCATGATAGCATGTCAAGTTTCATGAATGTCAGACGAGTTTCGGATTTACTAGAATTTAAAAGCCATGTATCTCAACGTTTTGCCGGCAATCAACGTCCCCTGGTGTTTGAAATTCATTCCCATTTCTTGCGTGGGACCTAAGCATGCACCCAAGGACACATATTAGATTTTTCAACCAATTTATATACACTAGAGCATGTGCATGTATTTCAAATTTGAATTATGCACATAAAATGACTAGAAAACCCAGTTAATGTATAAAAATGTCCAAACGAACCCCGAAAAATTCCAAAACTTAACACAACACTCATGTTGTTCTATGTTGGCACTAGAAATTTTTTGAAAACAATAAGAGGCAATGGATATCGTTTCGTCCCCAAAGGTGGCACGTTCCGTACCGAAACCATTAGGCTTGTTGTGAGAAGCTCTGGTTTGCGAGAAGCTTATACCCAAACCTGCCCCAAATGGGACAATTTTTTTACCATGACATGTTGATGCCGCTCCATGATACCATGCCAAGTTTCATGAATTTCAGACGAGTTTCAGATTTACTAGAATTTAAAAACCAGGTATCTTAATGTTTTGCCGGCAATCAACAGTGCCCTGGTGTTTGAAATTCATTCCCATTTCTTGCATGGGACCTAAGCATGCACCCAAGGACACAAATTTGACTTTTCAACCAATTTATATGCACTGGAGAATGTGCATGTATTTCAAATTTGAATTATGCACATAAAATGCCTAGAAAACCCAATTAATGTATGAAAATGTCCAAACGAACCATGAAAAATTCCAAAACTTAATGCAACACTCATGTTGTTCTATGCTGACACTAGAATTTTTTTGATAGCAATAAGAGGCAACGGATACCGTTTCGTCCTCGAAGGTGGCACGTTCCGTACCAAAACCATCAGGCTTGTTGTGAGAAGCTTATACCCAAACCTGCCCCAAATGGGACAAATTTTTTACCACGGCATGTTGATGCCGCTCCATGATACCATGCCAAGTTTAATGAATTTCAAACGAGTTCTGGATTTACTAGAATTTAAAAAACATGTATCTCAATGTTTTGCCGGCAATCAACAGTGCCTTGGTGTTTGAAATTCATTCCCATTTCTTGCATGGGTCCTAAGCATGCACCCAAGGACACATATTTGACTTTTCAACCACTTTATATGCACCGGAGCATGTGCATGTAGTTTAATTTTGAATTGTGCACCTGAAATGGCTAGAAAACCAGTTTAATGTATAAAATGTCCAAACGAACCATGAATAATTCCAATTCTTTTACGACACACATATAGTTGCATGTTCACTGCAGATAAAAGGTCTGGCAATTCAAACACCGTCCATTGCCGCTGTGACCCCATTATGTAATTCAAATCAAGATGAAAAATCAAGTAGATCCCACACAGTTTATTATCACCAACCGTGTGAGATGTAGTACAAAATATCTTGGAGCACCGTCGGTGTATAGTACGCCTATGGCTTACGCGAGAAGGTGCGTCGGCTATAGTGCACAGCCGACGCGTCAAGCACATTAGCTCGTTCCCCAAATACTCCCGCCTCTGCATCCCTCGCAATCTCGAAAATGTCGCTGCCTCGTAATCTCAAAAAGATCTACTGCCTAGAAGGTTTTAATGTTTGATAGCACACGATTAGTATGTGCGGACCGTGTGCGATGTCTGTTACTCCCGCTCTGCTTCAGTTCCTTGATTCAAATTTTTGGTAGCCCTGGCATTTTACTCCTGCCTCTGCATCCCTCGCAATCTCAAAAATATCTGCTCGCTCTTGATCCAAATTTCCAGTAGCCCCACCTCGTTACTCCCGCCTAGTAAATTTTTCAGTTGCCGCAATATTTCCTCAAACACCACCTTGCCCCCCCCCCGTCCCCCTCCACACACACCACACACTCCCCAAAACCTTCACTCGCACAGACACACACAACCCTCGAAACCATTGGTAGGTCGCCGCCATCGCCGGCGCCTCCATCCTCAACCTCTGCATGTGTGCCGGGGAGCTCGAGGAGCCAATGTCCAAAAAGAGGTTTATCGCGGCCTTTTCGCCCGATGCCGGCGAGGTGGCCGCCGAGGTGTCCCCGTCATCCTCCATGGGCTCAATCCGCCGTCGCGGGTCCCCCGATCCGCCCGCTGCCGTGCCCCTACGCCGATTCAAGGACTTCCCCGTTCTCCCTTGGACCCGACAGTCGAAGAGGTCCTACCTCGGGGTCCGACAGTAGCGGTGGGGGACGTGGGTCACCGAGGTTATAGATCGGGAGACCCACACCTGCCTGTGGCTCGGTACCTTCCACACGGCCGAGCTCGCGGCCATGGATTACGACCGCTGGCAGGTCCACTACCACGGCCCGACGACTAGGCTCAATTTTCCCTTCGGCACACGTCCGATTGACCTCATACCGCCGGATCTAGGGGTGGTGAGCTCGGCTATGGCGCGGGAGGACCGCGAGGCGTGGGAGCACCTCGAGGCCGAGGCAGCCGACGAGGCCTACATGCAAGAGCTCCGCCGGCAGCACCCAGAGCTCGTGGAGGCAGAGCGGGCGATCTTTGCCGGTGCGGAGGGTGGCGAGGTTATCGCGCTCTCCTTCGATGACGAGGTCGAAGGCGGCGAGGGCAGCGAGGTTATCGCGCTCTCCTCCGAAGACGAGGTCAAAGGCGACGGCAACGACAGCGTGGAGGGTGTCGAGGTGGGCCCCGAGGATGAGGAGATCGACGTTGACAAGTGGAGGAGTGCCTTCCCAATGACCCCGATGACGGTACCGGCCCGGACCTGACTCGCGGCACACCGTACATGACGAGGAAGGATTGGCTCGACCTCTACTTCGACCGAAAGTAGTTTAGCTTAGTTTAAAGTTATGTTTTATGCTCGGTTATGCAAAACTATCTATGTTTATATTTTAATGCATGCTACTTTCAGTTGAACCTGCTTTGAACTTGATCAAATTGAAGTTTACAACCTTAAGTTTAGGGGATTAACTAGAAAAGGCCAAAAATTGCTGGAGTATATATATCCACTAAGGGTTTTAGTCCTTTAACTTTTTAAGGATCGGCTAGAGATGGCCTTATGACTTGTTTATTTTAGTTATTCACAATGTTATGCTCTATATGTGCAACTATTTGCCGTGTAGTTCAATTTCATCAATAACAGTTTCAACAATACCACCATGAATTACGATATTTGGTTGCTGTTAAGGATATTGTAGTTAACATGCGTTTTTGTTTTTTTAACACTAACTAGTGTACTGTAGACCTGCACAATACCAGTTTGAATGACTATTTGCTTGTTTTTAAATGTTATGCCTGATGCACTTAACACACCTTTCCGCTTCTTGTTTTGCTTAACTAGCGTGCTTAAGCCTGCACACTGAAGCTATCATTTGTAGATTATGTTGTCTACCATAGATATATTTGGTTGATGTTTAGCCTGTTGTGCTTAACATGCCTTCATATGTACTCATGCAGGACAATATTGAGAACAATGTTGTTTCCCATCACGGTTAGTTTCATCGCATTGCTTATATGTACTCACTGTTCAGGATATCGGTAGCTGGTACCATATAGCCTGGGGCTGATAAGGGATTAATCGTCGAATCAGACATTTCACTGAATATATCTGTAACCCATTTACCAGTAGGTTAACTAGAGCCATATTTAATATATCTGAGGCTACATAGCAACATGCATTATACTGAATGACTAAATATGCAATCCCAGGCTACATAGCAACAAGGAAGAGTGTTACCTTAATTTTCTGATGATGTCTAGATATACATGTAATAAAATCTTATATAATGGGATGGAGGGAGTGTTGTACTACATCATTTTTCAATTATTGTTTAGCTTCTAATATTAACTTGGTGCTTTTAGGTACATATATCATTGCCAAAGATCCACACTTCGACCCTTTCTGCGTATGGGGCAATGAGATATTCATGAACCAACATCAAGTGAGGAAACTGATAAATATTGTTATTAAAATGGGTCAAAAGATGTCAATTGAACTATTTGTTTACACTTTATGCAAGACAACAGTGAACTGCAGGATGGTAAGTAAGAACCATGTAGCCTTCTTTTTACTGCGCGTAATGAGTTGTGTTAGATGACAATGTCTGAATCTTTTTTATTTCGCAGTGGATCATGAAGCAGTTTGCTCAAGATTACCTCTCAAACTACATGATTGGCGGCCGACCATCACAAGGGGTTGGACTAGAGTCCTGCATGCCTTCTGCATCCAAGAGAGCACAATAGGGCCATTCCGCTTCACCTTGTTTAGCAACCGGAATGTCTGTCTGTAATAGTACAAGTATAGAACCCTGGTTCATCATTCTTTATTTGGTGCTTATGTAATTCTTAAACATATGTACCCGTGAACCGAATAATGCATTGGTTGTTTGAACCTGATGGATATGAATAAAGCTATAGCCTACTTTCAAGTTTAAATTAGGTACAATTTTAAATAGCAGCCATTAAATTAGGGCGAAATTACGGTGTGCAGGTCATTACGACACACACAGTTGGTAAAACACAAACGTTTGCGATATACACCATAATCTGAGATGGTTCACAGAAAGGAAACATGTGCAAGCATGCACACAGTTGCCGTTTGCAAAGCATGTGTAATGTCAGACACTATCACATACGGCGCGGGAAAACTAAATGTGTGTGATTGTCTAACTATCGTACACGGTTTATAATCATGAACTGTTTGTGATGTGCCAGGCATCATAAAACTCCCGTGCCTGGAATCTGCCTAGAAAGCTCCCGTGCCTGGAATCTTCCTAGTTTTAGGTAAAACCACAAAACTCTGACTGCGATGGCAATGCGAGCACAAACGAGTAGTAAGGATGAAGCGTTTGGGATATTTGAGATATCGGAAATGGTTATATAGGGACAACTGTATGCATCAAGGCTCCCTATCCCCGACGGTTTCTGGGTCATGTGGGAAGGACCCCCCTATCGCTGTCACTCACTAGGCGACAGTTCCAAATGCCGTCACGGAAAGGGGTTGAAAACCGTTTGTATAGCACCGACGCGTAATAGTGTGAACTTTAATTTATCATGAACTTAGTCCTGATAGTTTTTTTTTGCATATCTATGTTGTTGTAGATCAATGGTCTGTGCTACCGTTCCCTTGAAATTTAATGCGTTCCTAGGGAAAGCTAAGTTGAAATATGATGGTAGCAAATACACGAACTGGGTTCTTAACTTGAGGATTATCCTCATTGCTGCACAAAAGAATTACGTACTGGAAGCACCGCTAGGTGCAAGACCCGCTGCAGGAGCAACTCCAGACATTATGAACGTCTAGCAGAGCAAAGCTGATGACTACTCGATAGTTCAGTGTGCAATGCTTTATGTCTTAGAATCGGGACTTCAAAGACGTTTTGAACATCATGGAGCATATGAGATGTTCCAGGCGTTGAAGTTAATATTTCAAGCAAATGCCCGAGTTGAGAGATATGAAGTCTCCAACAAGTTCTACAGCTACAAAATGGAGGAGAATAGTTCTGTTAGTGAACACATACTCAGAATGTCTGGGTACCATAACCACTTGACTCAGCTGGGAATTAATCTTCCTTATGATAGTTGTGATGCCCGGATAATTAAGCTACAGTAAACCCCTATTAATGGTGCCACATCATCACATTATTGTTGCTAATCCTCACTTGATCCAAATCACTGTTCATATTCAAATTCAAATTTAAAGTCAAAAATTCAAATTTGTCAAACATGCATAGTAAAACGTTCAAAGTGTGGAAAATATTCCATAACTAATTATGGTTGTGAACCAACATCTTTGCAAAGTGTTTTAATGCCTTTAACTAATTAAAACAGGGGCTAAAAATATTTATTACATGCTTTTAAATAGCAAACAAATATAAACCTATTTTATTAAAGTGTGAAACTTTTTGTCCATGAGGGGTAATTTAAAACACTGATTTAAGTATTGGTCTCATATTTTTATAAAACTAAAATCTACTAGTAATAAAATAAAACAGAAAAGAAAGAATAAATAAAAGAAACTAGGAAAGAATAAAAATAAAAAGGGGAGAAAACCCCTGGGCTTCTGACCCATCGGGTAAGTGGGCAACCCAGCCGGCGCACCCTCACCTGCCTCCTTTCTCTGCTACAGGGAGGCAGGGGGGTCGTGGCGCTCATCGCCCGGCCATGGCGCGCCCCTGCCGCCGTGGCGGGCATCCGCCGCCCCCCGTCCTATATAGCCTCGCATCCTTTCTCCTCGGCGAACCCTAGCTCCTCCCTCCCTTTCCCCCTCACGCCCCCACGTCCTTTCTCTCTCTCTCTCTCTCTCTCTCTCTCTCTCTCTCTCACACACACACACACACACACACACACTGACCAAACTAACCACGACGCACCGGAGCACGCGGCTGTGAATCATCGCGGCCACCGCCCATCGTCCGCCACACCGACAGGTTCAGGAGGACCGCCACCATCGACTTCATCCATCCCGGGCCTCAAATCGAGTGGGGCCGCCCTGTACGCTCGCCATCGACCTCGTTTCCACCGCATACATCATCGTTGTCCGCCGTCGATTGCCGCCGCCCCGGTCCGTCCCCGACCTCCGCGAGCACGCCTACAGCTCCGCGTTGAGCTTCTCCACCGGATCCTCCCTTTCCTTGCCTCGATCTGTCGCCGTTGAGGCCGCCCCTACGCCCTGCCGCCATGAATGGGAGCTCAAGCTCTTGTGTGTACGTGCGTGCGATGCTGCCTGCTTCTGTTGTGCTGCTATGAGCCGCTATTGCTCCTCCCCTGCTGCTCGCTAGCCGCTGCTGCTACTCGCATGCGTTGCGGACTGAAGCCGCTACCGTTACCTGCTTGTCGCTGCCGCTCTTGGTGGTTGTCGCTGCTGCTGCTTAGTATTGCTACTGCCGCTAGGTGCTGCTGTCGCTAGCTTCTACTGTCGGTGTCGTGCGAGCTCTGCCTGCTGCCTTTACTGCCGACGCTGCTACTTACTATGCTCTACTGCGTAGTCGCCGCCGCTGCTCTAGCTGCTCCTGGACGCTAGTTTTGCTGCTCCTAGATGCTGCTACTTGTCGCTGTTAATGGACATGGCCGTGGCCATGGTTGGGCATGTGTGGTGTGTGTGTACAACTGGCCGGCCCATACGAATTAGCTTAGGAGATAATTTCTAGTTAGTTTAATTGCTAGCCAATGACAAGTGGGGCCCCTTTTAGATTAGATATATCTACTTAGAAATTTAATGAAACTAATTAACTTTTAGTTAATTTCGCTAACATGTGACCCCTGCTGTAAATTAAAATGATAGTTTAAATTAAAATTGCCCAAGTCTAAGACAACTGGGACCCACCTTTACTATGCCTTTTTGACCGGTCAAATGACTTGGTCAACTCTGCTGACTGGACCCTCCCTAGCCCACTGTCAGCCTCAGTGTACACAGGGCTGGGTACTGGTAGCTTTTATCTATTAAATTTCGAGTTAATAAATGATTTTAAAATATTGTTTAAACTTTGAAAATTAAAATAAAATAATCCGTAACTCGGATGAAAAAGTTTTATACATGAAAGTTGCTCAGAATGATGAGACGAGTACGAATTCGCAGCCCGTTTACCTGTCGGATGCCTCTAACTATCCAAACATGCAACTTTCCCCCTCCGGTCATCTGTGTGAGATAGGTCCGGAACCGGGAAAACATTTCCGGTTGAATTCCCCCTTCACCGGTATCGTGTAGCTCTGCGTTAGGTCACCCCAGTGCAACATTTTGCTTTGTCTTGCTTGATGCATTGTTTGCTCTGTTATTTATTACGTCCCCCCTCTATTACTTCGTTCTGGTAGACCCCGAGGCCGCGGTTGAAACGGTGCTCGACTGCTTTACCGTCGAAGGTTCTTATCTGTCTTCAGAGCTTCCAGGCAAGCCCCCCTTTGACCATCCCGATATCGCCCATTTCATTCTCTCATGCTTGCATTAGATTTTGCTGTAATTGTTTGCTCCTATTCTCATGCATAGCCTGTTTTTGTAACCTGCTTATTGTTACCTTACCTGCTTATCCTAAACTCCTTAGTATAGGTTGGTTAGTGATCCATTAGTGACCCCCACCTGGTCCTTGTTGCCCTTGCTTCATCATTGACGACTCGATCAACGTGATCAACGACCAGGGCCCGACACCTCACATCACATCACGCCCCTTTTGTTGCTTGACTCTGTAGAGTTACCATCGAGTGCCGAGGGTGGAACCTCATACATCACTCTTGATGAGATTTCTGTAGTGTAGCTATTCGGTCGTGGTCATCGAGGGTGATTTCCTCCTTAACCACTTCCGGTACGACTATGTCATGCAACCCCTCAAGTGTGAACCTCGAGGGTGGTTTCTCTTACGTTCACCTTGATGATTAAATCGAGTGGAATCCACCGAGGGTGGTTCCTCAGGGTTCCCTTCGGTGTTAGAGACACAGTTACTACGATTACTATGACTTTACACCGAACCATGTTACTAAAGATGGGTCGGCCCTGAGGGGTACCCGCGCGAGCTTAATGGCGAGTGATGTGGAGTCGGGTTGATCTGGAAGGTGCCCGCGAGATACTTACGAGGCGTGGCCAGGCATTCTTAGCCCTTGCCGCAAGTGCCCGAGACGGGGCGATGGGGTCACATCTTTCACGAGTCTCTGCTTGTGATCGCACTACGAACACACTAACGGTTTGGATATTTGATCCGAGGGGCCTCTGGCTTGTTAGACACTAACCATCACGTCGGCATAGTATGGGCGTTCTGCGTCATATGCATCAGCCGAAGCTTAATAGACGTCAGCGACAGAGCGGCGCGCGCCGGGTTGGACTGGTAAGCTCTTGCCTTTTTAAGGAGGTAGCTAGGTCTGCTCATCGGCCGCCCACACAACGTGCAGGAGTTCCCGGGGCGATGGCCCATGACCCCTGGGGGCATAGGTTTAGTCCGGCATGCTGACCTCTCTATTAAGCCTAGGTCGGGTTGCGGCGTATTGTTTGGTTGAGGCCGGGCATGACCCAGGAAAGTGTGTCCGGCCGGAGTTAATCGAGCGTGGTGGGTAAGTTGGTGCACCCCTGCAGGGAAGAAAACATCTATCAATAGCCTGTCCTACGGTAACAGACACTTGGATTTGTATCCCGATCGATACAACTAGAACGGGATACTTGTGATCAGAAATGAACATGAGAAATGGTTACTAGGCTCTGGGATTGCTTTCTCGCAGGAAGTCGAGGAAGGATCTCTGGCCGAGGTTGATGACACTACTACTACTTTAGTTTATGCTACTCTTATCTCTTCCGATACTGCAAGATGCTTGGAGCTGCTTGAAGATGCCAGTCTTCGATAGGCTAGGCTTTCCCCTTCTATTCTGGCATTCTGTAGTTCAGTCCACATATACAACCCATTTCATTGACACCGATGCATACGTAGTGTATATCCTTGCTTGCGAGTACTTTGGATGAGTACTCATGGTTGCTTTTCTCCCCCCTTTTCCCTTCTCCATTCTTCTCGGATGCCGCAACCAGATGGTGGAGCCCAGGATCCAGACGCCACCACCGACAACTACTACTACTACCCCTAGGGTGCTTACTACTACATGGAGGCCACCGGCGACTAGGAGTAGTTAGGAGGTCCTAGGCAGGAGGCCTTGCCTTTTCGATTGATGTTGCTTTTGTGCTAGCCTTCTTAAGGCAAACTTGTCTAACTTATGTCTGTACTCAGATATTGTTGCTTCCGCTGACTTTTGTGTTTTCAAGCTTATGTATTCGAGCCCTCGAGGCCCCTGGCTTGTAATATAACGCTTGTATTATTTTAATTTGTGTCTAGAGTTGTGTTGTGATATCTTCCCGTGAGTCCCTGATCTTGATCGTACACATTTGCGTGTATAATTAGTGTATAATTTAGTCGGGGGCGTCATAAGTTGGTATCAGAGCCGACTGCCTGTAGGTAGCCCCATTTCCAACTCCTTGGCCGAAGTTGAGTCTAGTCGTCCAAAACTGTTTTACTAACTTGGCTGTGTGGCTTACGGGCCCACGTCGCCATTGGGTGGTATTAGGATTTTTTATTCCTCGTCTATACCCTGGGACTCTATTCTCTCATCTATTCGGCTTAAATGAATTTACTAACTACATTAGGTTCTCGAAACGAATTTCCCCATAGAGCCCCTTCATTCCGGATGGTTGCCTCCTTCACTAGAAGAATTAGAAGATACTCTCCGATGTTTTCTCGAGACCCTTGTGCCCTTCGCCATTGCGACCCCTACCACCGATAAGCCCTTGTGGGTAACATCCTACATTTGTTGTTCATATTTTCCATCCCAGTTGCTCTTGTTATCACAAGATACCCTGAAATTCTCTCTTTTGTTCTGAGAATACTTTGTGCCTACTGCCTTGCAGTTCTTTGTCACATGAATACCTCTACGGATAATTCCTCGCACTTACCGAGTATCCGCTCATCCCCATTTGTTCATGTGTTTCACAAAATTCTTCGAAACACTATTCGATTTTCCGAAATCCTTAGTAGCATATTGCTCTTGAAATTCTAGCCTGCTTGCATTATGGTTAATTCCATATGTTTAGCAATATTCATTAAAATCCTTTGCGATTGTCATCCTTACCCTGTCGATTCAACATGTGTGTGAATGCACGCAATCATCAGCTGTTCCCTGGAAATTGTTCTTCCAGCTCAAACGTCATTCTATACATGAGCTGGTTCTCGGCAAATCAAACCTTGATCGATTTCCCATCTAATCCTATTCAACATACTCGTACCTAATCATAGCATCTGATTCTCATACACCGATCTAGGTATCGTAATTCCTTTGTATTGAAGCTTTGAAATTATCCTAAAATTTCTATAATTTGATGCCTTTGCATTCTTTCTTCTTCTCGTTGAGTATCGTTACTCACATCAGATCCTTGTTGACCACCAGATCCTTTGCCACATTATTATCCGAAAGTGTCCTTCATATCCACAAACCTTGTGAGCTCTTCCCCTGATACATAATGCCTTTGGTAAATATGTATCCTCTGCTTTTGTCAGCCATACTCTACCTTCGAACTTGCGTCAAGTATTCTTGAAATTCACGGTATATGTTCCTAAGATGCCCCTATGGGTTGAACCTATGCCTTCCCTAATCCTTGTGAACCCAAGAGTTTTCACGAGTCATACTTTTCTGACCTTTTGGTAGATAAAATTTCAACACTACAACTTCATTGAACTCGAGAAGTGAATGAAAGGTTATGCATTGGAGAAGTGGGAGTCGACCTTGAACTTTGTGTTCATGCCCATGGAAACGATGTAGATCTTATCATGGAAGCTTCTCGTAACAATAATTATTCCGTTGGTATAATTTGATCTTGTATCTGTGATTTTGGCCTTTGCAATCATGGTTCCAACCAAGATTGTCTTCTTTCATCCCCTTTCTCGGACGAGTTGAAGTGCTGGCCTTCTGCATATCAATACACATGTCCAAACTCTAATATGGTCTACCTTCGAGTATTTCCCCTGGTATCTTGAGAATATCAAATAACTGAGTTGCTCCCTATGAGTATTCTTCTAGTACTACTCGTGGTTCCCATAACCTTTCCCTTCATCATTCATTTGAATTGATGTCATCGCCGATCGATTACATCTTCATAAAACCTCTTGACAAATATGTCGTGATCATCATCAACATTCCGAGCTCTTCCAGGATATTAATTAAATCATGATGAGAAATACCATCCTTGCCCCTCGATGATTTGTGTTATCATCGACAACATTCTTGCCTCCCCGAACACAAACTTGTTTAGATAATGTTGTAAATACATCCTTTTTAACATGTCGATGGATTGCTGCCAGACCCATCGGCCACATCCTATTGCATGAGATGTTCTAGAAATTCCTGATGGATCCTTTGTGGTCCCAAGGTTTGACCTTTACCTGATGACCATGTCAATGCTATCCTGAAGCATGTCTGTGGCACTTCGAATATCCACAAGAACATTGGAAGCGCAATGATAAATGTTTCTTGATCACTTGTCCAAACACTGTTGTATGGGTAACGTCATGAACATTCCTCTCCCCATTACCTAAATGGTAATCTACTTACTCTCCTATCATGGATATCATCCTCTACTTGTCCTTGGGAATAATATACTCCTGATATTTGTGTTTAAACACTTTGTCCTTTCCATTGTTCTGATTAAATTAATAATCACATTTTCCTTTCCCTTGTTTTGTTTAAACCTTTCTTGTGATATATATGATCTAAGCAGTAACATTCTTCTGCTTAATTAAACATCTTGGTGTACAACTCTTACAGTAAAACCCTGTTACTATTGTTGTTGACATTCTGCTAACCACCGATGGACGAGAACTTTGCCTAATGATCCGCCTCATTCCAACGAGCAGGAAAATGGTTCTCTTCGTCCCTCGCCCATGGTACCAACGTTGATGCCAACATAACTGATAGGCTATCGTATGACATGCCTTGCTATCATATCCATGCAAGATGTCACCGCTTTTCCTACTCTGAACACACAAGGGGGGCCCATAACCCACAGTTCCACGGGATCGAAGCCTGACTCTCCTGTACAACCTTGATGCCGAAGTATCTTATGCTCTTGGCTTTGTGTGTTATCATGAGCCACCCTCCGAGAGATGATCTATTCCCGATGCTCTGAACCCCTTCTCACACTCTATTCAGGTATCGATCGTTTGTCCATTCGCTTGAAACTTTTTATTGTACCTTCATATTTTGCTCTTGATGAATTTCTTAAATTTCAACTCGAGAGGTACCTCTATGCCATGTTCACTGAGATAGCCCCCAGGTACCTATCTTGTGTTGATATCCATCCTTTCCTAGTTTTTCCCCTTACTCCACCCCTTAAATCTCGGGATGAGATTTCTTATAGTGGAGGAGAATTGTGATGCCCGGATAATTAAGCTACAGTAAACTCTTATTAATGGTGCCACGTCATCACATTACTGTTGCTAATCCTCACTTGATCGAAATCAAATTTAAAGTCAAAAATTCAAATTTGTCAAACATGCATAGTAAAATGTTCAAAGTGTGGAAAATATTCCATAACTAATTATGGTTGTGAACCAACATCTTTGCAAAGTGGTTTATTGCCTTTAACTAATTAAAACAGGGGCTGAAAATATTTATTACATGCTTTTAAATAGCAAACAAATATAAACCTATTTTATTAAAGTGTGAAACTTTTTGTGGCAGAGGGGTAATTCAAAACACTAATTTAAGTATTGGTCTCATATTTTTATAAAACTAAAATCTACTAGTAATAAAATAAAACAGCAAAGAAAAATAAATAAAAGAAACTAGAAAAGAATAAAATTAAAAAAGGGGAAAAACCCTGGGCTTCTGACCCATCAGGCAAGTGGGCAGCCCAGCCGGCCCACCCCCACTTGCCTCCTTCCTCTGCTATAGGGAGGCAGGGGGGTCGTGGCGCTCATCGCCCGGCCATGGCGCGCCCCTGCCGCCGTGGCGGGCATCCGCCGCGCCCCCGTCCTATATAGCCTCGCCCCCTTCCCCTCGGCCAACCCTAGCTCCTCCCTCCCTTTCCCCCTCACGCCCCACGTCCTTTCTCTATCTCACACACATACTCTGACCAAACTAACCACGACGCACCGGAGCACGCCGCTGCCAACCACCGCGGCCACCGGCCATCGTCCGCCACACCGACGTGTTCAGGAGGACCGCCACCATCCACTTCGTTCATCCCGGGCCTCAAATCGAGCGGGGCCGCCCTGTATGCTCGCCATCGACCTCGTTTCCACCGCGTACATCGTCGTCGTCCGCCATCGATTGCCGTCGCCCCGGTCCGTCCCCGACCTCCCCGAGCACGCCTACAGCTCCGTGGTGAGCTTCTCCACCGGATCCTCCCTTTCCTTGCCTCGATCTGTCGCCGTTGAGGCCGCCCCTACGCCTGGCCGCCATGAATGGGAGCTCGAGCTCTTGTGTGTACATGCGTGCAATGCTGCTTGCTTCTATTGTGCTGTTGTGGGCTGCTATTGCTCCTCCCCTGCTGCTCGCTAGCCCCTGCTGCTACCCGCATGCGTTGCGGACTGAAGCCACTGCCGCTACCTGCTTGTCACTACCGCTCTTGGTTGCTGTCGCTGCTGCTGCTTAGTATTGCTGCTGTCGCTAGGTGCTACTGTCGCTAGCTTCTACTGCCGGCGCCGTGCGAGCTCTGCCTGCTGCCTCTACTGCCGACGTTGCTGCTTACTACTACTCTACTGCGTAGCCGCCGCCGCTGCTCTAGCTGCTCCTGGATGCTAGTTTTGCTGCTCCTAAATGCTGCTACTTCGTCGCTGCTAATGGACATGGTCGTGGCCATGGCTGGGCATGTGTGGTGTGTGTGTGTACAACCACCACTGCCTGGCCCATCCGAATTAGCTTAGGAGATAATTTCTAGTTAGTTTAATTGCTAGCCAATGACAAGTGGGGCCCCTTTTAGATTAGAGAAATCTACCTAGGAATTTAATAATACTAATTAACTTTTAGTTAATTTTGCTGACATGTGACCCCTGCTGTAAATTAAAATGATAGTTTAAATTAAAAGTGCCTAAGTCTAAGACATCCGGGACCCACCTTTACTATGCCCCTTTTGACCGGTCAAATGTTGACTGGGTCAACTCTGCTGACCGGATCCTCCCTGGCCCACTGTGAGCCTCTGTGTACACATGGCTGGGTACTGGTAGCTTTTAGCTATTTAATTTTGAGTTAATAAATGATTTCAAAATATTGTTTAAACTTTGAAAATTAAATAAAATAATCCGTAACTCGGATGAAAAAGTTCTACACATGAAAGTTGCTCAGAACGACGAGACGAATACGAACACGCGGTCCGTTTACCTACCGGGTGCCTCTAACTATCTGAACATGCAACTTTCCTCCTCCGGTCGTCTGTTTGAGACAGGTCCGGAACCGGGAAAACATTCCCGGTTGAATTCCCCGTTCACCGGGATTATGTAGCACTGCGCTAGGTCACCCCAGTGCAACGTTTTGCTTTGTCTTGCTTTACGGTGCATTGTTTGCTCTGTTATTTATTATTGGCCCCCCTCTATTACTTCTTTCCGATAGACCCCGAGGCCGCGGTTGAAACGGTGCTCGACTGCTTCACCGTCGAAGTTTCTTATCTGTCTTCAGAGCTTCCAGGCAAGCCCCCCCTTTGATCATCCGATATCACCCATTTCATTCTCTCATGCTTGCATTAGATTTTGCTATTGTAATTGTTTGCTCCTATTTTGATGCATATCTTGTTTTTGTAACCTGCTTATTGTTACCTTACCTGCTTAGTATAGGTTGGTTAGTGATCCATCAGTGACCCCCACCTGGTCCTTGTTGCCCCTGCTTCATCATCGACGACTTGATCAACGTGATCGATGACCAGAGCCCGACACATCACATCACGTCACGCCCCTTTTGTTGCTCGACTCTGCAGAGTTACCATCGAGTGCCGAGGGTGGAACCTCATACATCACTCCTGATGAGATCTCTGTAGTGTAGCTATTCAGTCGTGGTCATCGAGGGTGATTTCCTCCTTAACCACTTCCAATACAACTCTGTCGTGCAACACCTCAAGTTTGAACCTCGAGGGTGGTTCCTCTTATGTTCACCTTGACGATTACATCGAGTGGAGTCCATAAAGGGTGGTTCCTCAGGGTTCCCTTTGGTGTTAGACACACAGTTACTATGATTACTACGACTTTACACTGAACCATGTTACTAAAGACGAGTCGGCCCTGAGGGGTACCCGCGCGAGCTTAATGGCGAGTGATGAGGAGTCGGGTTGACCTGGAAGGTGCCCGCGAGATACTTACGAGGCGTGGCCGGGCATTCTTAGCCCTCACCGCAGGTACTCGAGACAGGGCGACGGGGTCACATCTTTTGTGAGTCTCTGCTTGTGACCGCACTACCAACACACTAACAGTTTGGATATTTGATCCGAGGGGCCTCTGGCCTGTTAGCACTAACCATCACGTGGGCATAGTATGGGCGTTCTGCATCATATGCATCAGCCGAAGCTTAATAGACGTCAGCGACTAAGCGGCGCGCGCCGGGTTGGACTGGTAAGCTCCTGCCTTTTTAAGGAGGTAGCTAGGTCTGCTCACCGGCCGCCCACGCAACGTGCAGGAGTTCCCGGGGCGATGGCCCATGGCCCCTGGGGGCATAGGTTTAGTCCGACGTGCTGACCTCTCTATTAAGCCTAGGTCAGGTTGCGGCGTATTGTTTGGCCGTGGCCGGGCATGACCTAGGAAAGTGTGTCTGGCTAGAGTTAATCAAGCGTGGTGGGTAAGTTGGTGCACCCCTACAGGGAAGAAAACATCTATTGATAGTCTGTCCTATGGTAACGGACACTTGGAGTTGTATCCCGATCGATACAATTAGAACTGGATACTTGTGATGAGAAATGGATAGTATGGCTCTGGGATTGCTTTCTTGCAGGGAGTCGAGGAAGGATCTTTGGCCGAGGTTGATGACACTACTACTACTACTACTACTTTACTTTATGCTACTCTTATCTCTTCTGATACTGCAAGATGCTTGGTGCTGCTTGAAGATGCTAGTCTTCGATAGGCTAGGCTTTCCCCTTCTATTCCGGTATTCTGTAGTTCAGTCCACATATACAACCCATTTCATTGACACCAATACATATATAGTGTAGATCTTTGCTTGCGAGTACTTTGGATGAGTACTCACGGTTGCTTCGCTCCCTGTTTTCCCTTCTCCATTCTTCTCGGATGTCGCAACCAGATGGTGGAGCCCAGGATCCAGACGCCACCACCGACAACTACTACTACCCCGAGGCTGCTTACTACTACATGGAGGCCACCGGCGACTAGGAGTAGTTAGGAGGTCCTAGGCAGGAGGCCTTGCCTTTTCGATCGATGTTTCTTTTGTGCTAGCCTTTTTAAGGCAAACTTGTCTAACTTATGTCTGTACTCAGATATTGTTGCTTCCGCTGACTCTTGTGTTTTCGAGATTATGTATTCAAGCCCTCGAGGCCCCTGGCTTGTAATATAACGCTTGTATTATTTTAATTTGTGTCTAGAGTTGTGTTGTGATATCTTCCCGTGAGTCCCTGATCTTGATCGTACACATTTGCATGTATGTTAGTGTACGATTGAGTCGGGGGCGTCACAAGTTGGTATCAGAGCCGACTGCCTGTAGGTAGCCCCCTTTCCAACTCCTTGGCCGAAGTTGAGTCTAGTCGTCCAAAACTGTTTTACTAACTTGGCTATGTGGCTTACGGGCCCACGTCGCCATTGGGTGGTATTTGGATCTTTTATTCCTCGTCTATACTCTGGGACTCTATTCTCTCTTCTATTTGGGTTAAATGAATTTACTAACTACATTAGGTTCTCGAAACGACTTTCCTCAGAGAGCCCCTTCATTGCGGATGGTTGCTTGCTTCACCAGAATAATTAGAAGATACTCTCTGATGTTTTCTCGAGACCCTTGTGCCCTTCGCCGTTGCAACCCCTACCACTGATAAATCCTTGTGGGTAACATCCTAAATTTGTTGTTCATATTTTCCATCCCAGTTGCTCTTGTTATCACAAGATACCCTGAAATTCTCTCTTTTGTTCTGAGAATACTTTGTGCCTACTGCCTTGCAGTTCTTTGTCACATGAATACCTCTACGGATAATTCCTCACACTTACCGAGTATCCGCTCATACCCATTTGTTCATGTGTTTCACATAATTCGTCGAGACACTATTCGATTTTTCGAAATCCTTAGTAGCCTATTGCTCTTGAAATTCTGGCCTGCTTGCATTATGGTTAATTCCATATGTTTAGCAATATTGATTAAAATCCTTTGCGATTATCATCCTTACCCTGTCGATTCAACATGTGTGTGAATGCACGCAATCATCAGCTGTTCCCTGGAAATTGTTCTTCCAGCTCATACGTCATTCCATACATGAGCTGGTTCTCGGCAAATCAAACCTTGATCGATTGCCCATCTAATCCTATTCAACATACTCGTACCTAATCATAGCATCTGATTCTGATACACCGATCTAGGTATCGTAATTCCTTTGTATTGAAGCTTTGAAATTATCCTAAAATTTCTATAATTTGATGCCTTTGCATTCTTTCTTCTTCTCGTTGAGTATCGTTACTCACATCAGATCCTTGTTGACTGCCAGATCCTTTGGTAGATTATTATCCGAAAGTGTCCTTCATATCCACTAACCTTGTGAGCTCTTCCCCTGATACATAATGCCTTTGGTAAATATGTATCCTCTGCTTTTGTCAGCCATACTCTACCTTTGAACTTGCGTCAAGTATTCTTGAAATTTGCGGTATATGTTCCTAAGATGCCCTTATGGGTTGAACCTATGACTTCCCTAATCCTTGTGAACCCAAGAGTTTTCATGAGTCATACTTTTCTGACCTTTTGCTAGATAAAATTTCAACACTACAACTTCATTGAATGCGAGAAGTGAATGAAAGATTATGCATTGAAGAAGTGGAAGTCGACCTTGAACTTTGTGTTCATGCCCATGGAAACGATGTAGATCTTATCATGGAAGCTTCTCGTAACAATAATTATTCCCTTGGTATAATTTGATCCTGTATCTGTGATTTTGGCCTTTGCAATCATGGTTCCAACCAAGATTGTCTTCTTTGATCCCCTTTCTAGGACAAGTTGAAGCGCTGGCCTTCTGCATATCAATACACATGTCTAAACTCTAATATGGTCTACCTTCGAGTATTACCCCTGGTATCTCAAGAATATCAAATAACTGAGTTGCTCCCTATGAGTATTCTTCTAGTATTACTTCTCTCCAATTTTAGATTCCCCCTGGGTTCTGAGTTGTTAGTCACTTGAGAACACCAATAAGAGAATTGATCCTGCACTCCGATTCAACAACTCTAAGTAATTTTTGTTACTTACGAGTTTAATAATCCTTCAAGTCATTCCTAGCCTGACCGGCTATATCATTATCGTGATAAATTTTAACTGTGCTACCTGATCCTTCTTCCCGGAGCACAATTTTCAACGATGAGCTAAGCCTACATCGATTTTCCTCGTCATATCATTTTGTCTTGAATAACAAGCTTATTTTCGAGTTTGCGTCGTACTCGTGTTCCCATAACCTTTCGCTTCATCATTCATTTGAATTGATGTCATCGTCGATCGATTACATCTTCATAAAACCTCTTGACAAATATGTCGTTATCATCATCAACATTCTGAGCTCTTCCAGGATATTAATTAAATCATGATGAGAAATACCATCCTTGCCCCTCGATGATGTGTGTTATCATCGACAACATTCTTGCCTCCCCCAACACAAACTTGTTTAGATAATGTTGTAAATACATCCTTTTTAACATGTCGATGGATTGCTGCCGGACCCATTGGCCACGTCCTATTGCATGAGATGTTCTAGAAATTCCTGATGGATCCTTTGTGGTCCCAAGGTCTGACCTTTACCTGATGACCATGTCAATGCTATCCTGAAGTATGTCTGTGGCACTCCGAATATCCACAAGAACATTGGAAGCGCAATGATAAATGTTTCTTGATCACTTGTCCAAACACTGTTGTATGGGTAACGTCATGAACATTCCTCTCCCCATTACCTAAATGGTAATCTACTTACTCTCCTATCATGGATATCATCCTCTACTTGTCCTTGGGAACAATATACTCCTGATATTTGTGTTTAAACACTTTGTCCTTTCCATTGTTCTGATTAAATTAATAATCACATTTTCCTTTCCCTTGTTTTGTTTAAACCTTTCTTGTGATCTATATGATCTAAGAAGTAACATTCTTCTGCTTAATTAATCATCTTGGTGTACAACTCTTACAGTAAAACCCTGTTATTATTGTTGTTGACATTCTGCTAACCACCGATGGACGAGAACTTTGCCTAATGGCCCGCCTCGTTCCAACGAGCAGGAAAATGGTTCTCTTCGTCCCTCGCCCATGGTACCAACGTTGATGCCAACATAACTGATAGGCTATCCTATGACATGCCTTGCTATCATATCCGTGCAAGATGTCGCCGCTTTTCCTACTCTGAACACAAGAGGGGGCCCATAACCCATAGTTCCACAGAATCAAAGCCTGACTCTCCTGTACAACCTTGATGTCGAAGTATCTTATGCTCTTGGCTTTGTGTGTTATCATGAGCCACCCTCCGAGAGATGATCTATTCCCGATGCTCTGAACCCCTTCTCACACTCTGTTCAGGTATCGATCGTTTGTCCATTCGCTTGAAACTTCTTATTGTACCTTCATATTTTGCTCTTGATGAATTTCTTAAATTTCAACTCGAGAGATGCCTCTATGCCATGTTCACTGAGATAGCCCCCAGGTACCTATCTTGTGTTGATATCCATCCTTCCCTAGTTTTCCCCCTTACTCCACCCCTTAAATCTCGGGATGAGATTTCTTATAGTGGAGGAGAATTGTGACGTCCGGATAATTAAGTTACAGTAAACCCCTATTAATGGTGCCGCGTCATCACATTGCTGTTGCTAATCCTCACTTGATCGAAATCACTGTTCGTATTCAAATTCAAATTTAAAGTAAAAAATTCAAATATGTCAAACATGCATAGTAAAATATTCAAAGTGTGGAAAATATTCCATAACTAATTATGGTTGTGCACCAACATCTTTGCAAAGTGGTTTATTGCCTTTAACTAATTAAAACAGGGGCTAAAAATATTTATTACATGCTTTTAAATAACAAACAAATATAAACCTATTTTATTAAAGTGTGAAACTTTTTGTGGCAGAGGGGTAATTCAAAAAACTAATTTAAGTATTGGTCTCATATTTTTATAAAACTAAAATCTACTAGTAATAAAATAAAACAGCAAATAAAAATAAATAAAAGAAACTAGAAAAGAATAAAAATAAAAAAGCGGAAAAACCCTGGGCTTCTGACCCATCGGGCAAGTGGGCAGCCCAGCCGGCCCACCCCCACTTGCCTCCTTCCTCTGCTATAGGGAGGCAGGGGGGTCGTGGCGCTCATCGCCCGGCCATGGCGCGCCCCTGCCGCCGTGGCGGGCATCCGCCGCGCCCCCGTCCTATATAGCCTCGCCCCCTTCCCCTCGGCGAACCCTAGCTCCTCCCTCCCTTTCCCCCTCGCGCCCCACGTCCTTTCTCTATCTCACACACATACTCTGACCAAATTAACCACGACGCACCGGAGCACGCCGCGGCGAATCACCGCGGCCACCGGCCATCGTCCGCCACACCGACGGGTTCAGGAGGACCGCCACCATCGACTTCGTTCATCCCGAGCCTCAAATCGAGCGGGGCCGCCCTGTATGCTCGCCATCGACCTCGTTTCCACCGCGTACATCGTGTCCGCCGTCGATTGCCGCCGCCCCGGTCCGTCCCCGACCTCCCCGAGCATGCCTACAGCTCCGTGGTGAGCTTCTCCACCGGATCCTCCCTTTCCTTGCCTCGATCTGTCGCCGTTGAGGCCGCCCCTACGCCCGGCCGCCATGAATGGGAGCTCGAGCTCTTGTGTGTACATGCGTGCGATGCTGCTTGCTTCTATTGTGCTGTTGTGGGCTGCCATTGCTCCTCCCCTGCTGCTCACTAGCCCCTGCTGCTACCCGCATGCGTTGCGGACTGAAGCCACTCCCGCTACCTGCTTGTCACTGCCGCTCTTGGTTGCTGTCGCTGCTGCTGCTTAGTATTGCTGCTGTCGCTAGCTTCTACTGCCGGCGCCGTGCGAGCTCTGCCTGCTGCCTCTACTGCCGACGTTGCTGCTTACTACTACTCTACTGCGTAGCCGCCGCCGCTGCTCTAGCTGCTCCTGGATGCTAGTTTTGCTGCTCCTTGTCGCTGCTAATGGACATGGTCGTGGCCATGGCTGGGCATGTGTGGTGTGTGTGTACAACCACCACTGCCTGGCCCATACGAATTAGCTTAGGAGATAATTTCTAGTTAGTTTAATTGCTAGCCAATGACAAGTGGGGCTCCTTTTAGATTAGATAAATCTACTTAGGAATTTAATAAAACTAATTAACTTTTAGTTAATTTTGCTGACATGTGACCCATGCTGTAAATTAAAATGATAGTTTAAATTAAAAGTGCCTTAGTCTAAGACAACCGGGACCCACCTTTACTATGCCCCTTTTGACTGGTCAAATGTTGACCGGGTCAACTCTGCTGACTGGACCCTCCCTGGCCCACTGTCAGCCTCTGTGTACACAGGGCTGGGTACTCGTAGCTTTTAGCTATTTAATTTCGAGTTAATAAATGATTTCAAAATATTGTTTAAACTTTGAAAATTAAATAAAATAATCCGTAACTCGGATGAAAAAGTTTTATACACGAAAGTTGCTCAGAACGACGAGACGAATTCGAACACACGGTCCGTTTACCTGCCGGGTGCCTCTAACTATCTGAACATGCAACTTTCCCCCTCCGGCCGTCTGTTTGAGACAGGTCCAGAACCGGGAAAACATTCCCGGTTGAATTCTCCCTTCACCAGTATCGTGTAGCACTACGTTAGGTCACCCCAGTGCAACGTTTTGCTTTGTCTTGCTTTACGATGCATTGTTTTCTCTATTATTTATTACGTCCCCCCTCTATTACTTCTTTCCGATAGACCCCGAGGCCGCAGTTCAAAACGGTGCTCGACTGCTTCACCGTCGAAGTTTCTTATATGTCTTCAGAGCTTCCAGGCAAGCCCCCCTTTGATCATCCCGATATCGCCCATTTCATTCTCTCATACTTGCATTAGATTTTGCTATTGTAATTGTTTGCTCCTATTCTGATGCATATCCTGTTTTTGTAACCTGCTTATTGTTACCTTACCTGCTTAGTATAGTTTGGTTAGTGATCCATCAGTGACCCTCACCTGGTCCTTGTTGCCCCTGCTTCATCATCGACGACTTGATCAACGTGATCGATGACCAAAGCCCGACACCTCACATCACATCACGCCCCTTTTGTTGCTCGACTCTGCAGAGTTACCATCGAGTGCCGAGGGTGGAACCTCATACATCACTCCTAATGAGATCTCTGTAGTGTAGCTATTCGGTCGTGGTCATCGAGGGTGATTTCCTCCTTAACCACTTCCGATACGACTCTGTCGTGCAACACCTCAAGTTTGAACCTCGAAGGTGGTTCCTCTTACGTTCACCTTGACGATTACATCGAGCGGAGTCCATCGAGAGTGGTTCCTCAGGGTTCCCGTTGGTGTTAGACACACAGTTACTATGATTACTACGACTTTACACTGAACCATGTTACTAAAGACGGGTCAGCCCTGAGGGGTACCCGCGCGAGCTTAATGGCGAGTGATGTGGAGCCGGGTTGACCTGGAAGGTGCCTGCGAGATACTTACGAGGCGTGGCCGGGCATTCTTAGTCCTCGCCGCAGGTACTCGAGACAGGGCGACGGGGTCACATCTTTCATGAGTCTCTGCTCGTGACCGCACTACCAACACACTAACAGTTTGGATATTTGATCTGAGGGGTCTCTGGCCTGTTAGCACTAACCATCACATGGGCATAGTATGGGCATTCTGCATCATATGCATCAGCTGAAGCTTAATAGACGTCAGCGACTGAGCGGCGCGCGCCGGGTTGGACTGGTAAGCTCCTGCCTTTTTAAGGAGGTAGCTAGGTCTACTCACCGACCGCCCACGCAACGTGCAGGAGTTCCCGGGGCGATGACCCATGGCCCGTGGGGGCATAGGTTTAGTCCGGCGTGCTGACCTCTCTATTAATCCTAGGTCAGGTTGCGGCGTATTTTTTGGCCGTGGCCGGGCATGACCCAGGCAAGTGTGTCCGGACAGAGTTAATCGAGCGTGGTGGGTAAGTTGGTGCACCCCTACAGGGAAGAAAACATCTATCGATAGCCTGTCCTACGGTAACGGACATTTGGAGTTGTATCCCGATCGATACAACTAGAACTGGATACTTGTGATGAGAAATGGATAGTATGGCTCTAGGATTGCTTTCTTGCAGGGAGTCGAGGAAGGATCTTTGGCCGAGGTTGATGACACTACTACTACTACTTTACTTTATGCTACTCTTATCTCTTCTGATACTGCAAGATGCTTGGTGCTGCTTGAAGATGCTAGTCTTCGATAGGCTAGGCTTTCCCTGTCTATTCCGGCATTTTGTAGTTCAGTCCACATATACAACCCATTTCATTGACACCAATGCATATATAGTGTAGATCCTTGCTTGCGAGTACTTTGGATGAGTACTCACGGTTGCTTTGCTCCCTGTTTTCCCTTATCCATTCTTCTCAGATGTCGCAACTAGATGGTGGAGCCCAGGATCCAGACGCCACCACCGACAACTACTACTACCCCGAGGGTGCTTACTACTACGTGGAGGCCGACGACGACTAGGAGTAGTTAGGAGGTCCTAGGAAGGAGGCCTTGCCTTTTCGATCGATGTTGCTTTTGTGCTAGTCTTCTTAAGGCAAACTTGTCTAACTTATGTCTGTACTCAAATATTGTTGCTTCCGCTGACTCTTGTGTTTTCGAGCTTATGTATTCGAGCCCTCGCAGCCCCTGGCTTGTAATATAACGCTTGTATTATTTTAATTTGTGTCTAGAGTTGTGTTGTGATATCTTCCCGTGAGTCACTCATCTTGATCGTACACATTTGCGTGTATGATTGAGTCAGGGGCGTCATAATACTGTCATTGATAGAGTTCTTCAATCACTGCCACCAAGCTATAAAAGCTTCGTGATGAACTATAATATGCAAGGGAAGGAAAAGACTATTCCTGAGCTTAGAGGTAGAAATCAAGAAGGAGCATCAAGTGTTGATCGTTAACAAGACCACTAGTTTGAACAAAAATGCAAAGGGAAGAAGGGGAACTTCAAGAAGAACAGCAAGGAAGTTGCTGCTCAAGGGAAGAAGCCCAAGTCTGGAGCTAAGCCTGAAACTGAGTGCTTCTACTGCAAAGGGACTGGTCACTGGAAGCGGAACTGACCCAAGTATTTGGAGGATAAGAAGGATGGCAAAGTGAAAGGTATATTTGATATACATGTTATTGATGTGTAGCTTACTAATGCTCGTAGTAGCGCCTGGGTATTTGATACCGGTTATGTCGCTCATATTTGCAACTGAAAACAGGGGCTACAGATTAAACGAAGATTGGCTAAGGACGAGGAGACGATGCGCGTCAAGGTTGATGTGATCGCCGTTGGCACGCTACCTCTACATCTACTGTCGGGATTAGTTTTAGACCTGAATAATTGTTATTTGGTGCCAGCGTTGAGCATGAACATTATATCGGGATCTTTTTTTATGCAAGACGGTTATTCATTTAAATCAGAGAATAATGGTTGTTCTATTTATATGAGTAATATCTTTTATGGTCATGCACCGTTGATGAGTGGTCTATTTTTGTTGAATCTCGATTGTAGTGATACACATATTCATAATATTGAAGCCAAAAGATGCAAAGTTAATAATGATAGTGCAACTTATTTGTGGCTCTACCATTTAGGTCATATTGGTGTAAAGCGCATGAAGAAACTCCATGCTGATGGGCTTTTGGAATCACTTAATTATGAATCACTTGATGCTTGCGAACCATGCCTCATGGGCAAGATGACGAAGACTCTGTTCCCCGGAACAATGGAGCGAGCCACTGACTTATTAGAAATAATACATACTGATGTATGCGGTCTGATGAGTGTTGAGGCTCGCGGCGGGTATCGTTATTTTCTGACCTTCACAGATGATTTGAGCAGATATGAGTATTTCTACTTAATGAAACATAATTCTGAAACATTTGAAAAGTTCAAAGAATTTCAGAGTGAAGTGGAAAATCATCGTAGCAAGAAAATAAAGTTTCTACAATCTGGTCATGGAGGAGAATATTTGAGTTACGAGTTTGGTCTTCATTTGAAACAATGTGGAATAGTTTCGCAACACACGGCACCTGGAACACCACAACGTAATGGTGTGTCCGAATGTTGTAACCGTACTTTATTAGATATGGTGCGATCTATGATGTCTTTTACTGATTTACCTCTATTATTTTGGGGTTATGCTTTAGAGACGGCTGCATTCATGTTAAATAGGGCACCATCTAAATCGGTAGAGACGACACCATATGAACTGTGGTTTGGCAAGACACCTAAGTTGTCGTTTCTTAAAGTTTGGGGATGCGATACTTATGTGAAAAAGCTTCAACCTGATAAGCTCAAACCCAAATCAGAGAAATGCGTCTTCATAGGATACCCAAAGGAAACTGTTGGGTACATCTTCTATCACAGATCCGAAGGCAAGATATTCGTTGCTAAGAATGGATCCTTTCTAGAGGAGTTTCTCTCGAAAGAAGTGAGTGGGAGGAAAGTAGAGCTTGATGAGGTAATTGTACCTTCTCCCGAATTGGAAAGTAGTTCATCACAGTTCCAGTGGTTCCTACACCAATTAGTGAGGAAGTTAATGATGATGATCATGAAACTTTAGATCAAGTTACTACCGAACCTCATAGGTCAACCAGAGTACAATCCACACCAGAGTGGTACGGTAATCTTGTTCTGGAGGTCATGTTACTTGACCATGACGAACCTACGAACTATGAGGAAGCGATGACGAGCCCAGATTCCGCAAAATGGCTTGAGGCCATGAAATCTGAGATGGGATCCATCTATGAGAACAAAGTGTGGACTTTGGTTGTCTTGCCCGATGATCGGCAAGCCATAGAGAATAAATGGATCTTCAAGAAGAAGACTGACGCTGACGATAATGTTACCGTCTACAAAGCTCGACTTGTTGCAAAAGGTTTTCGACCAGTTCAAGGAGTTGACTACGATGAGACCTTCTCACCCATAGCGATGCTTAAGTCATTCCGAATCATGTTAGCAATTGCCGCATTTTATGATTATGAAATTTGGCAAATGGATGTCAAAACTGCATTCCTTAATGGATATCTTAAAGAAGAGTTGTATATGATGCAACCAGAAGGTTTTGTCGATCCTAAAGGTGCTAACAAAGTGTGCAAGCTCCACCGATCCATTTATGGACTGGTGCAAGCATCTCAGAGTTGGAATATACGCTTTGATAGTGTGACCAAAGCATATGGTTTTATGTAGACTTTTGGAGAAGCCTGTATTTACAAGAAAGTGAGTGGGAGCTCTGTAGCATTTTTAATATTATATGTGGATGACATATTGTTGATTGGAAATAATACATAATTTCTGGATAGCATAAAAGGATACTTGAATAAGAATTTTTCAATGAAAGACCTCGGTGAAGCTGCTTACACATTGGGCATCAAGATCTATTGAGATAGATTAAGACGCTTGATTGGACTTTCACAAAGCACATACCTTGATAAAGTTTTGAATAAATTCAAAATGGATCAGTCAAAGAAAGGGTTCTTGCCTGTGTTATAAGGTGTGAAGTTGAGTCAGACTCAATGCCCGACCACTGCAGAAGATAGAGAGAAAATGAAGGTCATTCCCTATGCCTCAACCATAGGTTCTATCATGTATGCAATGTTGTGTACCAGACCTGCTGTGTGCCTTGCTATAAGTTTAGCAGGGAGGTACCAAAGTAATCCAGGAGTGGATCACTGGACAACGGTCAAGAACATCCTGTAATACCTGAAAAGGACTAAGGATATGTTTCTCGTTTATGGAGGTGACAAAGAGCTTGTCGTAAATGGTTACGTCGATGCAAGCTTTGACACTGATCCGGATGACTCTAAGTCACAAATCGGATACGTATTTATATTGAATGATGGAGTTGTCAGTTGGTGCAGTTCCAAGCTGAGCGTCATGGTGGGATCTAAGTGTGAAGAAGAGTACATAGCTGCTTCGGAAGCAGCAAATGAAGGAGTTTGGATGAAGGAGTTCATATTCGATCTAGGTGTAATACCTAGTGCATCGTGTCCAATGAAAATGTTTTGTGACAATACTGGAGCAATTGCCATGGCGAAGGAGTCCAGATTTCACAAGAGAACCAAACACATCAAGAGACGCTTCAATTCCATCCGTGATCAAGTCAAGGAGGGAGGCATAGAGATTTGCAATATACACACAGATCTGAATGTTGCTGATACGTCTCCATCGTATCTATAATTTTTGATTGTTTCATGCCAATATTATACAACTTTTACATACTTTTGACAACTTTTTATATGATTTATTGGACTACCCTATTGATGCAGTGCCCAGTGCCAGTTCCTGTTTTCTGCATGTTTTTTTGTATCACAGAGTATCCATATCAAACGAAGGCCAAATGCAATAAAATTTCACGGAGAATTATTTTGAAATATATGTGATTTTTGGGAGTTGGAATCACCACAAATGGAGGCCCACATAGCCCACAAGACATGTGTATTAGTACTTTGTTTTTAGGGCTAATTAAGTTTTGCAACAAGTATGTGAGTTCTTTATGACTAATGTTGAGTCCATGGATTATACACACTCTCAGCCTTCCACCTTTGCTAGCCACTCTAGTACGGCACAACTTTCGCCAGTGCACTAAACCACCTTATACCTTTCCTCAAAACATCCACCATACCTGCCTATTATGGTATTTCCATAGCCATTCTGAGATATATTGCCATGCAACTTCCATCGTTCCGTTTATTATGACACACACCATCATTGTCATACTGCTTTCATATGCATGAAGCATTCATATAGAGTCATATCTTTGTTCTAGTATTGAGTTGTAAGTAAATAAAAGTTGATGATCATCATTATTAGAGCATTGTCCCATGTGAGGAAAGGATGATGGAGACTATGATTCCCTCACAAGTCAGGATGAGACTCTGGACTTAAATTAAAAAGAGGCCAAAGAGCGCAAAACAAAAAGAAAGAAAAAAATGAGAGAAAAAGAGAGAAGGGACAATGTTACTATCATTTTCCACACTTGTGCTTCAAAATAGCACCATGTTCTTCATGATAGAGAGTTTCCTATGTTGTCACTTTCATATATTACTAGTGGGAATTTTTCATTATAGAACTCGGCTTGTATATTCCAATGATGGGCTTCCTCAAAATTGCCCTAAGTCTTCATGAAAAAGCGAGTTGGATGCACACCCATTTAGTTTACTTTTGAGCTTTCATACACTTATAGCTCTAGTGCGTCCACTGCATGGCAATCCGTACTCACTTTCACCTATATCAATTGATGGGCATCTCCATAGCCTATTAATTTTCCTAGTTGGTGTGAGAATTTATTTCTCCTTTTCATCTACTACCACCTTCCATTCCACCATAGTGCTATATCCATGGCTCACACTCATGTATTGTGTGAAAGTTGAAAAATCTTTAAAACGTCAAAAGTATGGAACAATTGCTTGGCTTGTCATCGGGGTTGTGCATGATAAATAATTTGTGTGATGAAGACAGAGCATGACAAGACTATCTGAATTTGCAAGGATAACTTTCTTTAGCCATGCTATTTTAAAATGCCATGATTGCTTTATTAGTCTGCTTGAAGTATTATTGTTTTTATGTCAATACTAAACTTTTGTTTTGAATCTTATTGATCTGAACGTTCATACCAAAATAAGAAATATTACTTGATAAACATGTTAGGTAGCATTCCACATCAAAAAAATTGTTTTTATCATTTACCTCCCCGAGGACGAGCAATAATTAGGCTTGGGGATGCTTGATATGTCTCCAACGTATCTATAATTTTAGTTTGTTCCATGCTATTATATTATCTATCTTGGATGTTTTATACGCATTAATATGCTATTTTATATCATTTTTTGGGACTAACCTATTAACCTAGTGCCCAGTGCCAGTTGCTATTTTTTTCCTTGTTTATACTTTCAGAGAAAATTAATACCAAATGGAGTCCAAACAGAATGAAACTTTTTTCAGGATTTTTTTGGACTAGAAGACAACCATGAAGCTTCAAGAGGAGGCCGTAGGGGCCATGAGGGAGCCACAAGCTCATAGGGTGCGCCCCAAGGGCGGGCTCCCCCAGGCTTGTGGGCCCCTCAGGACCCCCTAACCCTATGAAGGCAATATGCCCTAGAGGCAATAATAAAGTTCTTATTTTATATTTCCTTATTCATGATAAAGGTTTATTATTCATGCTATAATTGTATTGATCGCAAACTTAAATACATGTGTGAATACATAAACAAATACTGTGTCCCTAGTAAGCCTCTACTAGACTAGCTCGTTGATCAAAGATGGTTAAGGTTTCCTAACCATAGACATGTGTTGTCATTTGATAATGGGATCACATCATTAGGAGAATGATGTGATGGACAAGACCCATTCGTTAGCTTAGCATATTGATCGATCAGTTTATTGCTATTGCTTTCTTAATGTCAAATACATATTCCTTCGACTATGAGATTATGCAACTCCCGAATACCAGAGGAATAAATCGTGTGCTATCAAACGTCAAAACATAAATGGGTGATCATAAAGATTCTCTAAATGTATCTCCGAATGTATTTGTTGAGTTGGCAAAGATCGAGATTAGGATTTGTCACTCCGAGTATTGGAGAGGTATCTCTGGGCCCTCTCGATAATACACATCACAAGAAGCCTTGCAAGCAAAGTGACTAATTAGTTAGTTGCAAGATGATGTATTATGGAACGAGTAAAGAGACTTCCTGGTAACGAGATTGAACTAGGTACGAAGATACCGACAATCGAATATCGGGCAAGTAACATACCGATGGACAAAGGGAATTACGTATGTTGTCATAAGGTTTGACCGATAAACATTTTCATAGAATATGTAGGAACCAATATGGACATCCAGGTTACGCTATTGGTTATTGATCGGAGAGGTGTCTCGGTCATGTCTACATAGTTCTCGAACCCGTAGGGTCCACACGCTTAACGTTCATTGACGATATAGTGTTATATGATTTGGTGACCGAATGTTATTCAGAGTCCCGGATGAGATCATAGACATGATGAGGAGTCTCGAAATTGCCGAAAAGTAAAGATTGATATATAGGACGATAGAATTCGGACACCGGAAGTGTTTCGGAGTGCACCGGGTACTCATCGGGTCATCGGAAGGGGTTCCGGGCACCCCCGGCAAGTGTACGGGCCTTATGGGCCAAAGGAGGGGACATACCAGCCCACAAGGGGGCTGTTGTGCCCCTTCCCTTGGTTCACCGGCCCTAGTGGAAGGAAAGGAGAAGGGGTGGCCCCTCCTGCCTTTCCCTCCTCGGGGGAGAAAGGAAAGGGGTGGCACCTCCTCCTTCCTTCCTCCCGCATTTATACAAGGAAAGGGGGGGCGCCACTTTGGGGAGGACTCCAAGTAGGATTCAACCTACTTGGGGGTGCCTCCTGGCTGCTCCCTCCACCCCACCTATATATATGTGGGAGGGAAGCGCCTAGCACAACCAGAACATTGTCTTAGCCGTGTGCGGCGCCCCCTCCACCGTTTACACCCGGTCATATTTTCGTAGTGCTTAGGCGATGCCCTACGGAGATAGCTTCACCATCACTGTCACCACGACATCGTGCTGCCAGAACTCATCCACTACCTCGCTGTCTTGCTGGATCGAGAAGATGGAGGACAACATCGACCTGAACGTGTGTTGGACGTGGATGTGTCATACATTCGGTGCTCAATTGGTTGGAATGCGAAGAAGTTCAACTACATCAACCACGTTGTTAAACGCTTCTGCTTATGGTCTATGAGGGTACATAGACACACTCTCCCCTCTCGTTGCTATGCATCTCCATGGATAGATCTTGCGTGTGCGTAGAATTTTTTTGTTTTCCATGCAAGGTTTCCCTACAGTGGCATCCAAGCCAGGTCTGTGCATAGATGATATGCATGAATAGAACACAAAGAGTTGTGGGCGGTGATAGTCATACTGCTTACCACCAATGTCTAATTTTGATTCAGTGGTATTGTGGGATGAAGCGGCCCGGACCAACCTTAGTTTTGCATAAAAGGTGGCTGGCGGGTGTCTGTTTCTCCTACTTTAGTTGAATCAAATTTGACTATGGACGATCCTTTAAGAAGGTTAAAGCATCAAACTTGATGAATCGTCGTTGTGGTTTTTGCGTAGTTAAGAACGATTCTTGCTAGAAGCCCGTAGCAGCCACGTAAAACTTGCAACAACAAAGTAGAGGACGTCTTACTTGTTTTTGCAGGGCATGTTGTGATGTGATTTGGTCAAGATATGATGTGATATATGTTGATGTATGAGGTGATCATGTTTTGTAATATCGACAACCGGCATGAGCCTTAGGGTTGTCACTTTATCGTATGAAGTGCAAGCGCCATGTAATTGCTTTACTTTATCACTATGCGTTGGCGATAGTTGTAGAAGCAATAGTTGGCATGACGACCTTGATGCAACAACGCTACGACGGAGATCAAGGTGTCGGCCGGTAACGATGGAGATCATGATGATTCTTTGGAGATGGAGATCAAAATAACAAGTTGATGATGGCCATATCATGTCACATATTTTGATTGCATTTGATTTTTATACTTTATGCATCTTATTTTGCTTAGAACGTTGGTAGCATTATAAGATGATCCGTTCACTAAATTTCAAGATAAAAGTGTTCTTCCTGAGTATGCACCGTTGCCAAAGTTCGTCGTTTCGAAGCACCACATGATGATCGAGTGTGATAGACTCTACTTTCACATATAACGGGTGTAAGACAATTTTGCACATGCATAATACTTGGGTTAAACTTGACGAGCCTAGCATGTACAGACATGGTCTCAGAACACTGGAGACCGAAAGGTCGAACATGAGTCATATAGTAGATATGATCAATATTGAGATGTTCACCATTGATGACTACCCCATCTCCCGTGATGATTGGACATGGTTAGTTGATTTGGATCATGTATCACTTAAATAACTTGAGGGATGTTTATTTAAGTGGGAGTTAATTAGTAATTTGATTAATTGAACTTAAATTTATCATGAACATAGTCTTAATAGCTTTTGCATATCTATGTTGTAGATCAATAGCTCACGATATAGCTCCCCTATTTTTTGATATGTTCCTAGAGAAAACTAAGTTGAAAGATGATAGTAGTAATGATGCGGACTAGTCCGTGATCTGAGGATTATCCTCATTACTGCATAGAAGAATTATGTCCTTGATGCATCGCTAGGAGACAAACCTGTTATAGGAGTAGATGCGGACGTTATGAACGTTTGGCAAGCTCGATATGATGACTACTCGATAGTTTAGTGCGCCATGCTTTACAGCTTAGAACCGGGACTTCAAAAATGATTTGAACGCCATGGAGCATATGAGATGTTCCAAGAGCTGAAAATTGGTATTTCAGGATCATGCCCGTGTCGAGAGGTATGAGACCTCTGACAAGTACTTTGCCTACAAGATGGAGGAGAAGAGCTCAGCCAGTGACCATGTGCTCAGAATGCCTGGGTACTACAATCACTTGAATCAAGTGGGAGTTAATCTTCCAGATAAGATAGTGATTGACAAAGTTCTCTAGTCACTATCACAAAGCTGCTAGAACTTCGTGATGAACTATAATATGCAAGGGATGGCGAAAATGATTCCCGAGCTCTTCGCGATGCTGAAATCGGCGAAGGTAGAAATCAGTAAAAAACATCAAGTATTGATGGTTAATAAGACCACTAGTTTCAAGAAAAAGGGCAAGGGAAAGAAAAAGGAACTTCAAGAAGAATGGCAAGCAAGTTGCCACTCCTGTGAAGAAGCCCAAAGCTGGACCCAAGGCTGAAACTGAGTGCTTCTACTACAAAGGAAATGGTCACTAGAAGCGGAACTGCCCCAAATACTTGGCGGATAAGAAGGATGGAAAAGTGAACAAAGGTATACTTGATATACATGTTATTGATTTGTACCTTACTAGTGTTCGTAGTAGCCCCTAGGTATTTGATACCAGTTCAGTTGCTCAGATTAGTAACTCGAAACAGGAGTTGGAGAATGAACCGAGACTAGTTAAGGGCGAAGTGATGATGTGTGTTGGAAGTGATTCCAAGGTTGATACGATCACCATCGCACACTCCCTCTACCTTCGGGATTAGTGTTATTTGGTGTTTGCATTGAGCATAAATATAATTAGATCATGTTTATTGCAATAAGATTATTCATTTAAGTCAGAGAATAATTATTGTTCTGTTTACATGAATAAATCCTTCTATGGTCATACACCCGATGTGAATGGTTTATTGAATGTCGATCGCAGTGATACACATATTCATAATATCGATGCCAAAAGATGCAAAGTTGATAATGATAGTGCAACATACTTGTAGCACTGTCGTTTAGGTCAAATTGGTGTAAAGCGCATGAAGAAACTCCATACGGATGGACTTTTGGAATCACTTGATTATGAATCATTTGATACTTGCGAACCATGCCTCGTGGGAAAGATGACGAAAACTCCATTCTCCGGAACAATGGAGCGAGCTAATCACTTATTGGAAATAATACATACCAATTTATGTGGTCCAATGAGTGTTGAGGCACGCGGCGGGTATTGTTATTTTCTGACCTTCACAGATGATTTGAGTAGGTATGTGTATATCTACTTGATGAAACACAAGTTTGAAACATTTGAAAAGTTCAAAGAATTTTAGAGTGAAGTGGAGAATCATCATAACAAGAAAATAAAGTTTCTACGATCTAATCGCGGAGGCGAATATTTGAGTTACGAGTTTGGCCTTCATTTAAAACAACGTGGAATTGTTTCACAACTCATGCCACATGGAACACCACGGTGTAATGGTGTGTTCCAACGTCTTATCCGTACTTTATTAGATATGGTGTGATCTATAATGTCTCTTACCGATCCACCACTATCATTTTGGGGTTAGGCATTAGAGACAACCACATTCACATTAAATAGGGCACCGTCTAAATTCATTGAGATGACACCGTATGAACTATGGTTTGGCAAGAAACCTAAGCTGTTGTTTCTTAAAGTTTGGGGATGACATTCACATTTTGAGCTTTATAGCATTTTTAATATTATATGTGGATGACATATTGTTGATTGGAAATGATATAGAATTTCTGGATAACATAAAAGGATACTTGAATAAGAATTTTTCAATGAAAGACCTCGGTGAAGCTGCTTACATACTAGGTATCAAGATCTATAGAGATAGATCAAGACACTTGATAAGATTTTCAAATGAGTACATACCTTGACAAGATTTTGAAGGAGTTCAAAATGGACCAGTCAAATAAGGAGTTCTAGCATGTATTGTAAGGTGTGAAGTTGAGTAAGACTCAAAGCCAGACCAAGGTAGAATGAAAGTCATTCCCTAAGCCTCAGCCATAGGTTCTATAAAGTATGCCATGCTGTGTACTAGACCTATTGTGTACCTTGCCATAAGTTTGGCAATGGGGTACAATAGTGATCCAGGAGTAGATCACTGGACAACGGTCAAAATTATCCTTAGAGAACTAAGGAAATATTATCTCGGTTACGGAGGTGATAAAGAGTTCATCGTAAAGAGTTACGTCGATACAAGCTTTGCAACTAATTCGGATGACTATGAATATCAATCTGGATACATATTTAAAGTGGGAGCAATTAGCTAGAGTAGCTCCATGTAGAGCATTGTAGACATAGAAATTTGCAAAATACATACGGATCTGAATGTGACAGACGCGTTGACTAAACTTCTCTCACAAGAAAAACATGATCACACCTTAGTACTCTATGGGTGTTAATCACATGGCGATGTGAACTAGATTATTGACTCTAGTAAACTCCTTGGGTGTTGGTCACATGGCAATGTGAACTATGGGTGTTCATCACATGGCGATGTGAACAAGATTTTGACTCTAGTGCAAGTAGGAGACTGAAGGAATGCCCTAGGCAATAATAAAGTTGTTATTTTATATTTCCTTATTCATGATAGAATTGTATTGATCGGAAACTTAAATACATGTGTGAATACATAAACAAATACCGTGTCCCTAGTAAGCCTCTACTAGACTAGCTCATCGATCAAAGATGGTTAAGGTTTCCTAACCATAGACATGTGTTGTCATTTGATAACGGGATCACATCACTAGGAGAATGATGTGATGGACAAGACCCATCTGTTAGCTTAGCATATTGATCGTTTAGTTTATTTCTATTGCTTTCTTAATGTCAAATACATATTCCTTCGACTATGAGATTATGCAACTCCCGGATACTGGAGGAATACCTTGTGTGATATCAAACATCACAACATAATTAGGTGATCAGAAAGATGCTCTACAAGTATCCCCGAAGGTATTTGTTGAGTTGGCATAGATCGAGATTAGGATTTGTCACTCCGAGTATCGGAGAGGTATCTCAGGGCCCTCTCGGTAATACACATCATAAGAAGCCTTGCAAGCAAAGTTACTAATGAGTTAGTTGCAAGATGATGTAATATTGAATGAGTAAAGAGACTTGCCAGTAACGAGATTGAACTAGGTATGAAGATACCGACGATCGAATCTCGGGCAAGTAACATACCGATGGACAAAGGGAATTACGTATGTTGTCATAAGGTTCGACCGATAAAGATCTTCATAGAATATGTAGGAGCCAATATGGGCATCCAGGTTCCGCTATTGGTTATTGACCGGAGAGGTGTCTCGGTCATGTCTACATAGTTCTCGAACCCGTAGGGTCCGCACGCTTAACGTTCGTTGATAATATAGTGTTATATGTGTTATATGATTTGTTGACCGAATGTTGTTCGGAGTCCTGGATGAGATCACAGACATGACGAGGAGTCTCGAAATGGTCGAGAGGTAAATATTTATATATGGGACGATAGTATTCGGACACTGGAAGTGTTTTAGAGTGCACCGGGTACTCATCGGGTCACCGAAAGGGGTTCCGGGCACCCCCGGCAAGTGTATGGGCCTTATGGGCCAAAGGAGGGGAAAGGCCAGCCCACGAGGACGCTGGTGCGCCCCTTCCCTTGGTTGGCTAGCCCTAGGGGAAGGAAAGGTGAACGGGTGCCCCCTCCTGCCTTTCCCTCCTTGGGGAAGAAAGGAAAGGGGGGTGGGCACCACCTCCTCCTTCCTTCCTCCCGCACTTATACAAGGAAAGGGGGGGGGGCACTTTGGGGAGGACCCGAAGTAGGATTCGGCCTACTTGGGGGCACCTCCTGGCTGCTCCCTCCACCCCACCTATATATATGTGGGAGGGGGCGCCTACCACAACGAGAACATTGTCTTAGCCATGCGCGGTGCCCCCCTCCACCGTTTACACCCCGGTGATATTTTCGTAGTGCTTAGGTGAAGCCCTACGGAGATAGCTTCACCATCACCATCACCATGACATCGTGCTGACGGAACTTATCCACTACCTCGCCGTCTTGCTGGACCAAGAAGGCGGAGGACATCATCGAGCTGAACGTGTGCTGAACGTGGAGGTGCCGTACATTTGGTGCTCGATCGGTTGGAATGCGAAGAAGTTCGACTACATCAACCATGTTGTTAAACACTTCTGCTTACGGTCTACGAGGGTACGTAGACACACCCTCCCCTCCCGTTGCTATGCATCTCTATGGATAGATCTTGCATGTGCATAGAAATATTTTTGTTTTCCATGCAACGTTTCCCTACACCCTAATCTCAGCTGCATAAATACCCAAATATTCTCAGTATACTAGAGGGCACACCAAAAATACTTTTCTGTCGCCGCAAGCTTCTATTATCATGAGATCCCATCTTGCGGCCTTTTCTGACACTCTGCCGAAGGGGGATTCGATCATGGAGGGCCTCTACACCGACCTTGCTGCCCTACCGATGATGTGTGAGTTGTTTGCCATAGACCTACGGGTCCATAGCTAGTAGCTAGCTGGCTTCTTCTCTCTCATTGATCTTCAATACAATGTCCTCCTCGATGTTCTTGGATATCTATTCAATGTAATCTTCCATTTTATTATCAGATTATCTATGAATATTATTTGAGTCTTCTCTGAACTCTCTTATGCATGATTAAGATGGCTTTGTATCTCTCTCCGATCTATTGATTTGGTTTGACCAACTAGATTGATCTTTCTTGCAATGGGAGAGGTGCTTTGTGATGGGTTCAATCTTGCAGTGTCCTCACCCAGTGACAGTAGGGGTAGTGAGACACGTATTTGTATTGTTTCCATTAAGGATAAAAAGATGGGGGTCTTACCATATTGATTGGATCTATCCCTCTACATCATGTCATCTTGCTTAAGGCATTACTCGGTTCTTGTTAACTTAATACAGTAGATGCATGCTGGATAGCAGTCGTTGTGTGGAGTAATAGTAGTAGATGCATAATCGTTTTGGTCTACTTGTCACGGACGTGACGCCTATAAACATGATCATTGCCTTAGATATCGTCATTACTTTGCGCTTTTCTATCAATTGCTCAACAGTAATTTGTTTACCCATCATATGTTTCTTTCAAGAGAGAAGCCTCTAGTGAAACCTATGGCCCCCGGGTCTATTTTATCATATTATTTTCAGATCTATAAAACCAAAAACCCAAAAATACCTTGCTGCAATTTATTTATATCTACTTCACTTTACACTTTTACTTATCTTTTATATCAATCTGTATTAGATCTCACCCTTGCTAGTGACCGTGAAGGGATTGATAACCCCATTTTCGCGTTGTGTGCAAGAGTTTGTTAGTTTGTGCAGGTGCATCTATTGGAGACTTGTGTGTTCCTCCTACTGGACTGATACCTTGGTTCTTAACCGAGGGAAATACTTATCTCTACTTTGCTGCATCACCCGTTCCTCTTCAAGGGAAAAATCAACGCAAACTCAAGAAGCAGCAACCAGGGAGGCACAACGTGTGTTGGATCCACGGTAGCATTGATGAACGAGGATGTTGGAATAGGAGTACTGGTTGCTAGCTATGCGCCCCAACACAATTGATGTCCTCCTGGCCAATCCTGGCGGTCAAACATGAGCAGAGCATGCGAGGTAAACTAGGGTGAGCTTGGTCGAGGAAAGGCGAAAGGAACGGGAGGGATTAACTAGGGATATAAATAGGCGAGAGATTAGAGGGAGGTGGCGTGAAAAAAAGGGACAGTTAATAAACCAAGCAATAAATAGATTGCAATCTTGGCCCTACAATTCAAACTGCATCGATGACGCCCGAGTGGTCTAAGGGAAGCTTCGTATCAGACTACTGATAGGAAGCGTTTCCCTTTAGCTTGTGTGGCTTGTGTCGCTTGCTTTATTAGTATTTTTAAGCATAACCTTTATTTCTCAGATGATCGATATGTCATTTACAAGAGTTTAATAAATAAAATCAGGAATCATATAGTTCCATAACGCAGAACATTTTTTAAATTCTTCGCTAACACATCAACAACTTCATCAAGAAAAGTGACTAATGAGTTAGTTGCAAGATGATGTATTATGGAACGACTAAAGAGACTTCTCGGTAACGAGATTGTAGCGACCCGACCTCAAACGGTCAAGTCTCTGTGCTTCAGTGTCGTCCCTGGATCGGTAATTGTAACATCCCAAAATTTCAATTTGGAATGTTATACATTAGCTCATCATTGCATATCATAATTTATTTGCCTTTGGTTTTGATCCTAGAAATTCCACGCAACTCAAGGACCCACAGAGAGAGTTGGGGATTTCGTTATTTTCATATTTGAGTTTTCTCAAATTTTGCGAATAGGATCATTTGATTTTAATTATTTTATCATCAATTATTTCTATTACAAAAATATGAGAGAGGGAATAAAATGACTTTCCCAAAATAAAGAAATATTGAGGATTTAATAATAAAATCAAATAAGATTTTATTTCGGAGTTTTTCGGTGTTTTATTTGAATTTAGGAAAAATGTGCGTTTTTCAAAATTGCATTTAGGCCCTAAATAAATGTTCACCTTGTGCGGCTTGATTTTAGAAGCCCGGGAAAATTTATTTCGGGATTTTTGGAGTCCGTTTAGTATTTTTTTATTTGTTTTTCTGCGCGGAATAATAATAATAAAAAAACGCGAACCGACTTTGGGCCGTACCCGAGCGGGACTCCGCCCGAGGGCAGCCTTTATAAGCCGCCCGACCTGAGCCGCCAACCCACCGCGCACGAAACCCTAATCAGCCGCCGCCGCCGTCGCCGCCGCCGCCGGACCCGCCGCCCGAGGTCAACCTCGTTTTCGCCGCCCTTTTTTTAAAAAGAAAAAAGTCCCGGTTTTTTTAATTTTGGTTTTTTTAAATAGATTGGTTTTTCTGGTTTATTTAAATAGCGAGCGTTCGTCCGTTCGTTCGTTCTAGCAAACGTTCGTCATTTTTCTTTTTCTCGGATTAAATCCATGATTTTTCTGATCGCGATTCCAGATCCGATTTTCGTTTTAGTATAACTTTTCGCTCATTTATCGGAATCAGGCGATTCAAGCGCCTGGAGTTTCGTCTCGAAACCCTCTATCCGTTTAACCAACTTAAACAAGTTTTTGCCACTGTAAAATTTTTCCCTACATCCAGAATAGTAAACGAAGCTTGTTTCTTTTGCCGTTTGACTTTCGTTGCTTCGTTTGATTTGAGTTTTTTGCAAACCGGAGTTCTTAAGTTGAACCTTCTGGTTAGATCTCTTACTTGAGTTTTACCCGTGCATTAGATGAATACTTATTGTATGCTTGTTTGTTTGTCTGCGATAGAATACCCGGAGTGCGTCGCCTGTTACTTCGAATCTCTAGGTTTTGCGGATCATCAGCAAGGCAAGTAACACTTTGATCATACCTCCTACTACCCAGTTTTATTGCATTAGATCAATCCTCAAACATTGCCTGATTAGGATGTAATTAAATTGTGGGATGGGAAGTAGTTGAGGTAGTACCTATTACCTGTTATATTATCAAACCTTTGGGAGTTACTTCTACGTTTGCCTATTATGCCATGCTATGCTAGTAGACGTGGATTGGGTGAGTGATATTCCATGACAGATGTGAGTTTGTTAATTAATGGTTTATCTAAGGTGGCAACTTAAACACACATCTGGGTGGATTGAGGTACCTGGGTATTCCAGGATTGCCTGTTTTTCTTTATGGACCGCCACCCAGGCCCAAAGGGATCATGAGATTTTTCATACTAGAAACTTCCGTGTGCAGCCACAAGCTATTATGGGCTCTAGCATAGTTGATTAAGTCGTGCGAACTCTTACAGGGTAGACTAGCAGATGTAGGGGAAAGTAGGTGTAACGGTCTATCCATAGTAAGGTGCTAGCGCTTCTGAAAGACTATGTCTCGTTCATCCGTTTCTCAAACACCATGTAGTGCGAGAAACCAAACGGAGGCGATCGAGTCTTGTCGGGAAAAGTGCGCAAACCTCTACAGAGTGTATAAACTAATCATGGTTAGCCGTGTCCCCGATTATGGACATCTTGAGTATCTAGTACTTGGATTATCATGTGAATCTCAACATGTTACTCTAAATTAATTTTGTTGGGTTTTGTTTAATGATGATGCTTAATTGGGATTGAGAATGCTGTCAACCATTCTCAATGTTTAACAACTACCATGATAGTTAAATAAAATTTATTCCTTTGCAGTAGGGAAAAATTGGCTTTACGCAAAACTGTAACCATAGAGCTTTCCACCAGCCAAATATGCATATAGTATAGTTGTTTCATTCCATTACTCTCTATGTGTTACTTTGCCAGCATATTCCATGTGCTGACCCGTTTCATGCTGCAACGTTAATGTTGCAGACTTTTCAGACGACGATTAAGGAGTTTTAGGTCGTGGTTCTATACTCAGTGATGCCATTGGAGTTGATGGACTCACTTATCTTCCAAGCCTTCCGCTGTTATAGTTATTAGATGGCCTTAAGCCATATTTATTGTAATAATTTCTCTATTGAGACACTCGATGTAATAAGTGTGTGATTGCTACTCTGTTATAAATCCTCCGAGTACTGTGTGGTGTCAGCATTACTGATCCAGGGATGACACCTGAGCACAGAGATCAGACTGTTTGAGGTCTGGTCGCTACAGAGATGGTATCAGAGCACACACTGAATGTAGGACACGACCACTAAGCTAAAGACGTAGATCATTATTCACTCTCTTCTCTTCTGACCTCTCATCTTTTCTACTCTTTAGGATGTCGGATGCAAGGAACAAGTTCACACAACCGGATGAAGATACACCCTTTAGACGCCACTTGAAGGAAGTCACTAGATACCTGAACATAGGAGTGCCAAGCTTCACCGGAACCTACAATGCTACTTTACCTGAAGAAGAGCGCTGGATGATTCAAGTTCAAGTTCCAGGAAGGACGTTCATGCCAGTCACTGAGCCCATAGAGTTTTCTTTTGATGCTCCAACTTGGAGTCTAGGAAAGAGCATGGCTGCTCACATTGCCATGGGACGCATTGGAGAAGTCTACCGCAATGATCTCAAGGATACTATCTACCAGATTTGTGGGCGCTGAGATGAGCACTGGGAGATGATCAGCACCAGGAAGGATAGATCAGTTGCAACTTTTATCCAGGAGTTAAACTAGCACATTCAACGACAGGAGAACCAGATGTGCGCCGACATGATAGACCTGAAGAAGGCAAGGACAAGAATCAAGGAACTGGAGGAAGAACTCAAGGCTACACGTGAAGATTATGAAGAAGAAATTGAAGTATTGGTGGAGAATAATGACGATCTGATCAAGAAGATCGGGATATTTATGGGAGGCCCTACACCAGTAGATGAAGACGAAGAACCCAAGGAGATTGCCTGGAAGACCACATCATCATCGACGACACCGACTCGGATCCAGATGATAGTGATGATGATTATGTTGATGAAGCCGAAGCAGATATCATGGAATCTGCAACCAAAGAATATTTCTAGTAGACCACCTCATCAGTAGTAGTAGTCCACCATGTAAATACAGTAGTCCGAGCACTTTTGCGATAGTTAGATCGATTGTATGCCCTTGTTTGAATGAATGAAGTGAATTGTTTGCTTTTGCCTCATGTGCATATGGGTAGTGTTTTTCTCTTTAGACCCCCTCTATTCTAAACTCCCATCTTTTCTAAACCCTTAGATGCCTCCGAGATGTGACCCCAGATTTACCTTTCCACCGGAGGTCACCCAGTTGATCCAGCAGCAGAACACATTGATGCAGTTGCTAGTCCAAAATCAGAATCAGGGGAACAACAACAACAACCCACCACCACCACCACCTATTGATCACTTAGCCTGTTTTCTTAGGCTGAATCCGCCAGTGTTTTCCAGTAGCACCGAGCCGATAGTAGCAGATGATTGGCTCCGCAAGACAGCTAGAGAGTTGACCACAACAGGATGTGGAGAAGGTGAAGTTTGCCGCACATTAGCTAGAAAGACCCGCAGCATCATGGTGGGAGAATTTCACAGCCACTTTCCCTGTCGACACTGTCACATGGGACCAGTTTCAGCAGGCTTTTCGAACTGCCCATGTTTCAGCAGGAGCTATGGCCATGAAGAAGCGTGAGTTTCGCAACTTGCGCCAAGGAGGACGGACAGTTGGCCAGTATGTGGAGGACTTCAGTAAATTAGCACGTTATGCCCCAGATGACGTTGCTACGGATGCATCTAGGCAGGAGAAGTTTCTGGAAGGACTGAATGATGAATTGAGCATGCAGTTGATGGTAGCAACCTTCAACAACTACCAGGAGTTGGTAGACCGTGCTCTTATGATCGAAGGCAAGCAGCAGCAAATTGAGAACTGCAAGAGGAAGTATGGACAAGGGAAGTACAATTCTAGAGCTCAGCAGAAGCCACGTTTTACCCCTAGATCGGGAGAACATTTTTAGCATACCCATGGAGGAGGTAGCTCGCACAATCACAACGGCACCAAGAATGGTAATGGCAATGGAGGAAGCAACGACCAGAACCGTACCAACCCATCAATCCCATCCAAGAAGGGCCTGAGCCAAGTCACTTGCTTTAAGTGCCAGAAGACCGGGCATTATGCCAATGAATGTCCTGAAGGCCAGAATGGAAATGGAAGCTCTGGGAAGAAGCCGAACCCTTTCAATAGGGGACAGGTGAACCACATTAACATGGAGGAGGTTGAAGAGCAGCCGGATGCCGTAATCGGTAAGTTTTTGGTTAAGTCAATTACTGCACTCGTTCTTTTTGATACTGGTGCATCGCATTCAGACATATCAAGGGGATTTGTGGATAAGTATAACCTTCCCACTAAGGTTCTTAGAACACCTATGCTAGTAAGCTCACCAGGAGCGGAGTATATGGCGAGTCAAGGATGTTTTCAAGTGCCATTGAGTATAGGTAGGCATGTGTTTCCCTCGGATTTAATCATTTTGGAATTTACAAGGATGGGATGTAATTCTAGGTATGGATTGGCTGTCGATGTATGGAGGAAACATTGATTGCGCCAGTAAGACAATTTTGCTTACTACCCCAGAAGGGAGAAGGATCAAGTATGTATCCCGACATGTGCCAAAAGGGACTCAAGTAAATTGTTTAACAGGAGTTGTGCAGGAGGAAGTACCAGTGCTAAGGGATTTCCCTGAAGTATTTCTAAAAGAGTTGCCAGGCATGCCACCAGATAGAGATATTAAGTTTTTGATTGAGCTATTGCCATGCACAGGGCCAATATCAAAGAGACCATACAGGATGCCTGCAAAGGATTTGGTGGAGATTAAGAAGCAGATTAAGGAGTTACTGGATAAAGGTTACATTCGCCCAAGTTCTTCGCCTTGGGGATCACCAGTACTTCTAGTGGAGAAAAAGGATGGATCGTTAAGGATGGTTGTTGATTATCGAGGATTGAATGAAGTAACCATCAAGAACAAGTACCCACTACCAATGATCAATGATCTGTTTGATCGATTGCAAAGAGCTAAGGTATTTTCCAAGATCGATCTGTGATCAGGATACCACCAGTTGAAGATTCGAGAACAGGATATACCTAAGACAGCTTTTACCACCAGGTATGGGCTGTACGAGTATACCGTTATGTCATTTGGTCTGACTAACGTACCTGCCTATTTTATGAACATGATGAACAAAGTGTTTATGGAGTTCTTGGATAAGTTTGTCATGGTGTTCATTGATGATATTCTGGTTTACTCGAAAAGTGAAGAGGAGCATAAGGAGCATTTGCGATTGGTACTTGAGAAGCTTAGAGAACACCAGTTATATGCCAAGTTCAGCAAATGTGAGTTTTGGTTGAAGGAAGTAGGATTCCTCGGACACGTTATATCCGGAGAAGGTATAGCAGTAGATCCCACTAAGGTTGACACTGTGACAAATTGGGAAGCGCCAACAACAGTTGGAGAGATGCAGAGTTTTCTTGGACTCGCAGGATACTACTGGAGATTTATTGAGAATTTCTCAAAGATTGCGAAGCCTATGACCGAGTTATTAAAGAAGGATACCAAGTTCAAATGGACTGAGGAATGTGAGGCTAGTTTCCAGGAGTTGAAGAAACGCTTGGTTACTTCACCAGTGTTGATTTTGCCAGACTAGACCAAGGACTATGAGGTGTATTGCGACGCTTCACACCGAGGACTTGGAGCAGTGCTTATGCAGGAAGGGAGAGTTGTTTCATATGCCTCAAGACAACTGAAACCTCACGAGTTGAATTATGCTAGCATGATTTGGAGTTAGCAGTCGTAGTGCATGCACTGAAGACTTGGAGACATTTCCTCATTGGAAATCATTGTGAGGTGTACACGGATCACAAGAGTTTGAAGTACATTTTCACGCAGAAGGAGTTGAACCTCAGACAAAGGAGGTGGTTGGAGCTCATAAAGGATTATGATATGAGATTGCATTACCATCCCGGAAAGGCTAATGTAGTAGCTGACGCATTGAGTCGCAAAAGCCATGTCAATACACTAATGACGGGAGAAATACCAAAGGAGTTAGCCGAGGATCTTCGTGAACTATGTTTGGAAATAGTTCCGAGAGGCTATGTAGCAGCATTGGAGATTCAGTCAACTTTGATGGATAGAATCAGAGAAGCTCAGAAGACTGACAAGGAGATTGCCTCTATAAAGGAGAAAATGAGCGAAGGAAAGGCTAAAGGATTTCGTGAGGATGAGCACGACACCCTATGGTTTGAAGACCGTGTTTATGTGCCCAATGACCCGGAGATCAGGAAGTTGATTCTGCAGGAGGCACACGATTCACCATATTTATTCACCCAGGAAATACCAAGATGTATTTGGATTTGAAGGATATTTTCTGGTGGACCGGAATGAAGAAGGATATTGCGGAGTATGTAGTAGTTTGTGATGTATGTCAGAGAGTAAAGGAAGATCATCAGAAGCCAGCAGGATTGCTACAGCCATTGACGATACCCGAATGGAAGTGGGATACGTTAGGCATGGATTTTATCACGGGATTACCCAGGACTCGTTCAGGCTATAACTCGATTTGGGTTGTAGTCGATCGGTTGACGAAAGTAGCTCATTTCATCCCGGTAAAGACCACTTATACCAGTGCAAAGTTGGCAAAGATATATATGACCAGAATCGTTTGTCTGCATGGAGTTCCAAGGAGCATAGTATCAGATAGAGGAACCCAATTTACCTCAAAGTTCTGGAATCAGTTGCATGAAACCTTGGGAACCAGACTAGAGTTCAGCACAACTTTTCATCCATAGACAGATGGAGAGACCCAGAGAGTCAATCAGATTTTGGAGGACATGCTGAGAGCTTGTGCGCTAGATTATGGATCTAGTTGGGACGAGAATTTGCCGTATGCAGAGTTCTCTTACAACAACAGCTATCAAACCAGTTTGAAGATGGCCCCTTTCGAAGCCTTGTACGGAAGGAGGTGCATGACACCCTTGACGTGGGATGAAGTTGGAGACCGCCAGTTGTTTGGACCTGACTTGATTAAGGAGTCTGAATAGAAGGTGAAATTGATTCGTGATAGGCTCAAGATAGCCCAGTCCAGACAGAAGAGTTATGCAGATTCTAAACGCAAGGAGACAGTTTACGAAGTTGGAGATAGAGCTTATCTTCGAGTATCCCCACTTCGGGGAACAAAGCACTTTGGTGTTAAAGGAAAGTTAGCGCCACGATTTGTAGGACCCTACCGAGTATTGGAACGTATCGGAGAAGTGGCCTACAAGTTGGAATTGCCTGAAGGATTGTCAGGAGTTCATGATGTGTTCCATGTTTCTTAGTTGGAGAAGTGCCACGCGGAGATGGCTGACATACCCTTGAGAGACACCGTGCCATTGGAAGCAATTCAGTTGGATAACGATTTGACCTATGAGGAGAAACCAGTTAAGATTCTAGAGTATGCCAGTCGAGTCACCCGCATCAAGGTTATCAAGTTTTGCAAGGTTCAATGGAGCCACCACACGGAGGATGAAGCCACCTGGGAGCGAGAGGAAGATTTTCTCAAGGACCACCCTCACCTATTTTCTAGCCAACCCGAATCTTGAGGGCGAGATTCATCTTAAGGAGGGTAGGTTTGTAACATCCCAAATTTTCAATTTGGAATGTTATACATTAGCTCATCATTGCATATCATAATTTATTTGCCTTTGGTTTTGATCCTAGAAATTCCACGCAACTCAAGGACCCACGGAGAGAGTTGGGGATTTCGTTATTTTCATATTTGAGTTTTCTCAAATTTTGCGAATAGGATCATTTGATTTTAATTATTTTATCATCAATTATTTATATTACAAAAATATGAGAGAGGGAATAAAATGACTTTCCCAAAATAAAGAAATATTGAGGATTTAATAATAAAATCAAATAAGATTTTATTTTGGAGTTTTTCGGTATTTTATTTGAATTTAGGAAAAATGTGCGTTTTTCAAAATTGCATTTAGGCCCCAAATAAATGTTCACCTTGTGCGGCTTGATTTTAGAAGTCCGGGAAAATTTATTTCGGGATTTTTGGAGTCCGTTTAGTATTTCTTTTATTTGTTTTTCTGCGCGGAATAAAAAAAACGCGAACCGACTTTGGGCCGTACCCGAGCGGGACTCCGCTCGGGGGCAGCCTTTATAAGCCGCCCGACCTGAGCCGCCAGCCCACCGCGCCCGAAACCCTAATCAGCCGCCCCCGCCGCCGCCCGCCGTCGCCGCCGCCGCCGGAGCCGCCGCCGCCGGACCCGCCGCCCGAGGTCAACCTCATTTTCGCCGCCCTTTTTTTAAAAAAGAAAAAGAAAAAAGTCGCGGTTTTTTTTAGTTTCGATTTTTTAAATAGATCAGTTTTTTCCGGTTTATTTAAATAGCGAGCGTTCGTCCGTTCGTTCGTTCTAGCGAACGTTCGTTGTTTTTCTTTTTCTTGGATTAAATCCGCGATTTTTCTGATCGTGATTTCTGATCCGATTTTCGTTTTAGTATAACTTTTCACTTGTTTATCGGAATCAGGCGATTCAAGCGCCTGGAGTTTCATCTCGAAACCCTCTATCCGTTTAACCAACTTAAACAAGTTTTTGCCACTGTAAAAAGATGCCCTAGATCCAGAATAGTAAATGAAGCTTGTTTCTTTTACCGTTTGACTTTCGTTGCTTCGTTTGATTTGATTTTTTTTTGCAAACCGGAGTTATTAAGTTGAATCTTCTGGTTAGATCTCTTATTCGAGTTTTACCCGTGCATTAGATGAATACTTATTGTATGCTTGTTTGTTTGTCTGCGATAGAATACCCGGAGTGCGCCGCCTGTTACTTTGAATCTCTAGGTTTCGCGGTTCATCAGCAAGGCAAGTAACACTCCAGGAGGTGGCTTGGGGAGGGGGCAAGGGCGGCGAGAGGCGGAGTCCTCGGAGTCTGTCTGAGTCGGCGGCGGCGGCGACCGGTCTCCAGGAGGGAGACGACGCGCGGGAGGGAGTGGGCCGGCCCGACTGGGGTTTCGGCCTAGTCGGTGCCCGAGGACTTTTTTTAAAACAATTCCGCCGAACACAAAAAATCCTAGAAAATAAAATAAAAATCTAAAAATGCCAAAACAAATTTTCACCGTCTAAATAAAATATTTAGAATGAGATGAATATTTTCTTGGCCCTAAAGTGAAATTTTGAAAACGTACAATTTTCTAATGAAAACCAAATTGCAATAAAATCCAAATAAAAACAAATATTTGATTTTAATAATTTTCCTCCAATATTTCAATTATTTTGGAGAAGTCATATTATCTCCTCTCATATATACATATTTTAATATGAAATATTTTTGGAGGGAAAAGTAATTAAAACAAAAAATCCTCGTTCCAAAATTTGATAAAAATCAAATTTGAAAACCGGGGAAATCCCCAACTCTCCCCGAGGGTCCTTGAGTTGCTTAGGATTTCGAGGATCGCGAGACAAAATGCAACAAAATATGATATGCAAGAACGATCTATTTATAAAATTCCAAATTGAAAATTTGGGATGTTACAGAGATTGAACTAGGTACGAAGATATCGACAATCGAATCTCAGGCGAGTAACATACCGCTGGACAAAGGGAATTACGTATGTTGTCATAAGGTTCGACCGATATAGATCTTCGTAGAATATGTAGGAACCAATATGGGCATCCAGGTTATGCTATTGGTTATTGACCGGAGAGGTTTCTGGGTCATGTCTACATAGTTCTCAAACCCGTAGGGTCCACATGCTTAACGTTCGTTGACGATATAGTGTTATATGAGTTATATGATTTGGTGACCGAATGTTGTTCAGAGTCCCGGATGAGATCATAGACATGATGAGGAGTCTCGAAATGGCCGAAAAGTAAAGATCGATATATAGGACGATAGTATTCAGACACCGGAAGTGTTTCAGAGTGCACCGGGTACTCATCGGGTCACCAGAAGGGGTTCCGGGCACCCCCGGCAAGTGTATGGGCCTTATGGGCCAAAGGAGGGGACAGACCAGCCCACAAGGGGGCTGGTGCGCCCCTTCCCTGGGTTCGCCGGCCCTAGCGGAAGGAAAGGAGAAGGGGTGGCCCCTCCTGCCTTTCCCTCCTTGGGGGAGAAAGGAAAGGGGTGGCACCTCCTCCTTCCTTCCTCCCGCATTTATACAAGGAAAGGGGGGCGCCACTTTGGGGAGGACCCCAAGTAGGATTCTGTAACACCCCGGATGTAACTTTCCCTATTTGTACTCCTACTCTTGCCGTTTCCGGCGTTAAGTTATTTTATTTCCTCGGGTTCAGGTCTTTGTCTCCGTTTGTTGTTGTCATTGTCATGCATCTCGTATCATGTCATCATGTGCATTGCATTTGCATACATGTTCATCTCATGCATTCGAGCATTTTCCCCGTTGTCCGTTTTGCATTCCGGCGCTTCGTTCTCCTCCGGTGGTCATTTCTAGCTTTCTTTCGTGCGTGGGGATTAAACATTTCCGGATTGGACCGAGACTTGCCAAGCAGCCTTGGTTTACTACCGGTAGACCGCCTGTCAAGTTTCGTACCATTTGGACTTCGTTTGATACTCCAACGGTTAACCGAGGGACCAAAAAGGCCTCGTGTGTGTTGCAGCCGAACACCCCTCCATTTTGGCCCAAAACCCACCAAACTCTGCTCCATGTCCTAGAGCGTTCGATCACGATCGCGTGGCCGAAAACCGCACCTCATTTGGACTCTCCTAGCTCCCTCTATGCCTATATAAACACCCCCATTCCAAATTCTGGATCCCCCTCGTCCCTAACCCTAAAATCCCAGATCCGCCGCCGCCGGACACGTCCGGACGGCGCCAGACACGTCCGGACGGCGCCAGACACGTCCGCCACCACCGCCGCCCA
>NC_041384.1:281078663-281088091 GCF_002162155.2 Triticum dicoccoides | reverse complement strand
GCCCCGGCCGGCCCCTGCTCCGGCCCGGCCACCGGCGACCTCGCCGGATCTGGCATCCCCAACCCCGGCCGCCGCCGTCCTCGACTTCCCCGGCGAGCCGCGCCTCCGTCCTCGGGTTCCGTGCCGTGAACAGTAAACCCTAGATCCAGATCTGGGGTAGTTTTTTTTCACCGTCCCGGATATTTTTAGTTCATATGCTCATGTTCGCGGTCCTGTAACTTTGCATCCGTAGCTCCGATTTGGGCATATAGCATGTCAAATTGTTCATCTCAGAGAGTACATCATTTCATTGCATCATTTTCATTGGAGTTCATATTGATGCCCGAAATGCTGTTAGAAGAGGGCTACTTGAGTTAATTGTCAGATCTGTTACTCCGTTTAGCACTTTTGTCATTTTTGCCATGATTAATGTGTGCGTGATATGCCCGTGAGTTCTTCATATGTTTTGTTAAGGGTTTTGTCATCTATCCAGAGGTGCAACCCATGTATTTTTAGGATGTGTGTGGTGACTTTTGCAAGCTTGCAAAGTGGTGCACTTGCTAATTCTGTTTTCAGGGACTTAGTAATTTCACTAAGTCCTGGGATTGTTTAGTTCATGATGCCATATGTTCTTGTTGTTTCCTAGTGATCCGTGCCTCTTTTGAGGATGATCAGTAAGGGAGTTTGGTTAATATTGTAGTGCTCTATCCATCCATGTCTTTGTTTGCAATTATGGAGCACCCTAGCTTGAGTCAATCGAGCTCTACTTTTGCTTCGTTGTGAATCTGGGCAGATCGTCAACTTGTTTGCGATTTTGCCGATGTTATTGTAGTTGATCCGTGCATGCTATGCCATTGTTCTTGCCATGTCTAGCTTGTATTTTGTGCCTTCTTTATGGGTGTATGCTTGTCTTGCCATGACTTGCAACGTAGTGAGTGCATCGAGCTCGTAAACATGCCTTCGTGAGTTATGTTTCAGCATGTCCCAGTTTTCACTAAGTCTGAAAACTGATTATGTTTTTGCTATGTTCGTGTGCTTGTTAGTATATTTTGTGATCCCTTTTGGCTCAAGGTCACTAAGGGACTTTTGTTAAGATTGTTGAGTAGCTCCATGCCATGTCTTTCCTTGTCATGTTCAGGTCCTGTAGCATGTTGGTTTGTTGCTCTGAAGAGGGCTATATGATCTGAAATTCCAGACAAGTGTTAATTTCACTAAGTCTGAGATCTGTTTTACCATTTGCGTTTTTGCCATGCTTGTTTGAACCTCCTAATGGATGAATTGGCCTAGCTCAGTGCTAGACTTTTGTTAAGCATCTTGTGTGCATCCCTTCCATGTACTTTGTTGTCATGTTTGGGTGCTGTAGCATGTTCATTTCATTGCATTTAGATGCCTACTTGCTGTAAATCGCAGACCGGTGTCATTTTTGAATCGCTTGCCATTTCCAAACCGTAACTCCGATTCCGGCGTTCTTTATATCGTTTTTAAGAGATTTCATCTCATCTTTCTAGTGGCACCCTTGGAATTCCAAGTTGAGGCCAGGTTCATGCATTTCCTGTCATATCTTGCATTTTGCATCCCGCATCGCATGCCGCATAGCATATCATTATTTCATCATATTGCTTGTTCTTGCACGTGGTTGATTGTATCCTTGTTGCTTGTTTGTCTTGTTTGGGTAGAGCCGGGAGAGAGTTCGCTAACGAGGAGCCCGTTGAGTTTGCTTCTGAGGATCCAGTTAACTCTGACAACTGTGCAGGCAAGATGATCATACCCTCGAAATCACTACTATCTTTGCTATGCTAGTTTGCTCGCTCTTTTGCTATGCCATTGCTATGATGCCTACCAATTGCTTGAAAGCCTCCCAAATTGCCATGTCAAACCTCTAACCCACCATTGTCCTAGCAAACCGTTGATTGGCTATGTTACCGCTTTGCTCAGCCCCTCTTATAGCGTTGCTAGTTGCATGTGAAGATTGGAGGCCGTTCCTTGTTGGAATATTTATTTACTTGTTGGGATATCATTATATTGCTATGTTATCTTAATGCATCTATATACTTGGTAAAGGGTGGAAGGCTCGACCTCTTGCCTAGTGTTTTGTTCCACTCTTGCCGCCTTAGTTTCCGTCATATCGGTGTTATGTTCCCGGATTTTGCGTTCCTTACGCGGTTGGGTTATAATGGGAACCCCTTGATATTTTGCCTTGATTAAAGCTTTTCCAGCAATGCCCAACCTTGGTTTTACCTTTTGCCACCTAGCCTTTTCTTTCCCTTGGGTTCTGCAGACTCAAGGGTCATCATATTTTAACCCCCCCGGGCCAGTGCTCCTCTGAGTGTTGGTCCAAACTAGAGCCCCTTGCAGCGCCACCTCGGGGGAACTTGAGGGCTGGTTTTAGTTGTACGGATTGCTTATCTGAGTGTGCCCTAAGAAAGAGATATGTGCAGCTCCTATCGGGATTTGTCGGCACATTCGGGCGGTGTTGCTGGTCTTGTTTTAACCTGTCGAAGTGTCTTGAATTACCGAGATACCGAGTCTGATCGGAACGTCTTGGGAGGAGGTCTATTCCTTCGTTGACCGTGAGAGCTTGTCATGGGCTAAGTTGGGACTCCCCTACAGGGATTGAACTTTCGAAAGCCGTGCCCGCGGTTATGGGCAGATGGGAATTTGTTAATGTCTGGTTGTAGATAACTTGAACCTTAACTTAATTAAAATGAATCAACTAAGTGTGTTGCCGTGATGGCCTCTTCTCGGCGGAGTCCGGGAAGTGGACACGGTGTTGGAGTAATGTTTGCACAGGTTGCTCTCTAGTTTCTCGCTCGTGCTTTGCCTCCTCTTCTCGCTCTCTTTTGCGAATAAGTTAGCCACCATACTTGCTAGTCACTTGCTGCAGCTCCACTCATATTTTACCTTGCCATACCTATAAGCTCAAATAGTCTTGATCGCGACGGTGCGAGATTGTTGAGTCCCTGTGGCTCACAGATTACTATTACACCAGATGCAGGGCCTGATGATTCCGCTCCGGGAGACGCGTACGAGCTCAAGTGGGAGTTCGACGAAGACTCTCAACGATACTACGTTTCCTTTCCCGATGATCAGTAGTGGTGCCCAGTTGGGGGTGAACGGGACCGTTGTCGCATGTTGGGTTCTCTTTTATTTTGGCGCCGTAGTCGGGCCTTGAGTGTATGGATGATGTAATGTTATTTATGTACTTGATTGATGTGGCGAGTGTAAGCCAACTATGTTATCTCCCCTTTTATTATTATTACATGGGATGTTGTGAAGATTGCCTAACTTGCGACATATGCCTTCAATGCGATTATGTCTCTAAGTCATGCCTCGACACGTGGGAGCTATAGTCGCATCGAGGGTGTTACAAGTTGGTATCAGAGCCTTCCCCGACCTTAGGAGCCCCATTGCTTGATCATTTTTTTAGCGGCCGAGCTGTGTCTAGAAAAAAATGTTTTGAGTCATTTAGGAATTATATATCGGAGAGTTTAGGAATTTTTTTTTACTTCCCAGTCTCCTCATCGCTCTGGTAAGGCATCCTGACGTAGAGTTTTGACTCTTCTCTTCTCAAATTTCACTAATTTTTTTTAGGATCACGCGGGTATCTTGGAATCGTTCCGATGGTTTTATGATGAGAACATTGTCTTGGTGCCTCCTGTCAGGGGTTTAGTGGATGTGTCCCGGGGAGTTGAGCTCTGAGGTGTTGTCATCATAATTTTATCGTTACAGTTCTAGAATACCTGAATCTAGTACACCGACATCGAAAATCTCTTTTATGCAGTTCGTTGGTGAGATAACCTCGACGCCACCCAGTACTGGGGCGGGAGTTCGGGAGTATCGCCATAACTTGTATAACGAATGCTTTTCGAAGGTTGAGGTAGATGGTTTCCGAAGGTTTCTTGGTTATGTGTTGAAGGATGGATACAGCTGGATGTAGGAATTGCTAGTTTGGGTGAGATATTATGCTTCCCCTGTATCCCCAACACCTGATTGCATAACCGGAAAGGTTCGGGAGTTTCATAGGTGGGAATTCTAGTAGCTCTAGTTCTTCTTCCACGGATATTGGTTTGAGATTGGGATTTCTTACCGATTATTCGTTCTTGATCCGTACCTTGTTGATTTATTTCTCTACCTTAATTCTACGTGGCTTCTCAATTTATGGATATGTGACCATTTCAAGAGGAATGCATTCACTCATTTTGTTCGGATGTGAAGACTATATGTTGCAATTTTCATTCTGTTGGATTCAGCTTCAATATTTATCTGTCAATGTGCTAATGGTGGTCAACCTCTTCAGGATGGCTCCTCCAATGTGCACGACTTCGAATCCTGATCCGCCACCACCTCCATCTCCTCCAGAGGCATGGCAAGATGTGATGGCCGCAACCAATGCAAACACACAGCTGATCATGCAAATTCTTCAAGAGCGCAATCAAGGCAGTCAAGGGAATCAAGGCAGCAATCAGAATCACTTTGCTACACTCAACCAGTTCCTTGCTAATGGGCCAAAGTCTTTCAGCAATTGTGTTGAGGCAACCGATGCTGACGATTGGCTTGTGGATCTGTGTAAGCATTTCGAGTGCAGTAATGTAAGGCCTGAGGACTTTGTCAAGTTCGCTTCCTTCCAACTCAAAGATCAAGCTGCAGAATGGTTCCAGCAGTACAAGGACTCTAGAGGTGGACGTGTTATCACTTGGGATGATTTCCGTCGAGATTTCCGAGCTCATCATATTCCGCAGAGCGTGGTTGAAAGCAAGCGTGAGGAATTCCGCAATCTAAAGCAAGGCTCTTTGTCTGTCTATGACTACAACAAGTTGTTCCAGAAGCTCGCCCGCTTTGCCAAGCAAGACGTGCCCGATGAGAAGAGCATGATATACCAGTTCAGGGGTGGTCTCACAGAATATATTCAGCTCGCTCTTGTTCTCTTTGAGACCTTGAGGTACGATGAGTTCTACAACATGGCACTGAAGCAAGAGGCTGCTCAGTTGAGGTGTGATGCTTCCAAGAAGCGAGTCAGAGATGTTGCTCCTTCTTCCTCTACTCAAGTGGCCAAGCAGCAGAAGTTTTGGCTTCCTCCTCCTCCGTTCCGTCAGCCGTATCAGCAGAAGAGCAAAGGTGGCAGTGGTTCTTCCCACCCACCCAACCTTGGCTTTCAGAACAAGACTTTGTCTCAAGCTCCAAGATCGAGTGCTCCGTATCACCGTCCGCTTTCAGAGGTCACGTGCAACAAGTGCCAACAGAAGGGTCACTATGCCAACAAGTGTCTCAACCAGAGGCGTCTTCCTCCTCCTCCTCCTGTCAAATCGGCAAGTACAGCTGTGGTCAAGCATAACCCCAAGCATGCCAAGGTCAATTTGATGAATGCAGCTCAGGCAGAGGACTCGTCAGATGTGATCATGGGTAACCTTCCTGTTAATGATATTCCCGCAAAAGTTCTTTTTGACACGGGTGCATTGCATTGTTTCATCTCGAGACCTTTTGCATCTAAGCATGATTTTGTTACTCAAGTGTTGCCGAAGCCGTTGGCTATCATCTCTCCGGCCCGTCAAATGACATCTCGAGTATGCGTTCCAGATGTTTCTATCACATTGGGCGATTACAAGTTTCTCTCTTCTCCGGTGGTTCTTGGTAACTCAGATATTGATCTTATTCTCGGAATGGATTGGCTTTCTAAGCACAAGGCTCAGCTTGATTGTGCAGCCAGGCAGATTCAATTGACTCATTCGTCTGAGGATGTAATTGTCTTTGCCGCTCGTGATGATAATATCCGTCTATTTTCTCTCAATGAGAAGGGTGAATTGGATGCCATCTCTCAAATTCCAGTTGTTTGCGAATACCAAGACGTCTTTCCAGAAGAGCTCCCAGGAATGCCTCTGCACCAGCCAGTTGAATTCGTTATTGATCTTGAGCCTGGTACGGAACCTGTGTGCAAATGTCCTTACAATCTCGGACCCGAAGAGTTGAAGGAGCTGAAGAAGCAACTCGATATGCAAGAGAAAATGGGTCTCATCCGGCCTAGTTCTTCTCCGTGGGGTTGTGGTGTTCTTTTTGTGAAGAAGAAGGATGGAACGGACCGACTTTGTGTTGCTTACCGTCCAGTGAACAAGAAGACCATCAAGAACAAATACCCACTTCCCAACATCAATGAGCTATTCGAACAACTCAAAGGTGCCCAAGTATTCTCCAAGCTTGATCTCCGTATGGGTTATCACCAGATTCGCATTCATGAAGAAGATATTCCCAAGACAACATTCAGAACAAGCTTTGGTTCATATGAATATACTGTCATGTCTTTTGGCCTCGCCAACGCTCCTCCGACGTTCTCTCGCATGATGAACTTCATCTTCAATGCCTACACCAATGACTTCATTTTGGTCTATCTCGACGACATTCTGGTTTTCTCGAAGAACAAGGAAGATCATGCCAAGAACTTGCGTTTGGTTCTCGATAAGCTCAGAGAACATCAGTTCTACGCCAAGTTCTCCAAGTGTGAATTTTGGCTTGATGAGGTTCTTTATCTTGGTCATATCATCTCTGCCAAGGGCATTGCCGTGAATCCTGAGAAGGTGTCTGCAATTGTGAATTGGGAACCTCCTCAGAACATGAAGCAACTCCGCAGTTTTCTCGGTCTCGCAAGCTATTGTCGAAGATTCGTTGAAAACTTTTCCAAGATCGCGAAGCCTCTCTCTAATCTTCTTCAGAAGCACGTCAAGTACGTTTGGTCTCCGGATTGTGATATTGCTTTCAACACTTTGAAAGAGAAGTTGATCACTGCTCCAGTTCTGACTCCACCTGATGAATCCAAGCCGTACGAGGTCTTTTGTGATGCCTCTCTCCAAGGTCTTGGCGTAGTATTGATGCAAGAGAAGAAAGTTGTTGCTTATACATCTCGCCAGTTGAAGCCTAATGAGAAGAACTACCCCACTCATGATCTCGAGTTGGCGGCAGTTGTGCATGCTCTTTTGACTTGGAGACATCTTCTATTGGGAAGAAAAGTGGACATTTTCACTGATCACAAGAGTCTCAAGTACATCTTCACTCAGCCTAATCTCAACCTCAGGCAAACTCGATGGGTCGAAATGATTCAAGAGTATAATCCGAGTATTGAGTATACTCCAGGCAAGGCCAATGTGATTGCTGACGCATTGAGCAGATAGGCTTACTGCAACAGTCTGATTCTCAAGCTTTATCAACCCGAGCTTTGTGAAGCTTTCCGCAAACTAAACCTGCAAGTTGTTCCTCAAGGTTTCCTCGCCAACCTTCAAGTTTCTCCTACCTTAGAAGACCAGATTCGCCAAGCCCAGCTTCTTGATGCTATGGTGAAAAAGGTGAAGATTGGGATTGCCAAGAGTCAGTCCAAGTACAAGTGCTACCGCCTTGATGACAAGGACACTCTTTTCTTCGAGGATCGTATTGTTGTGCCCAAAGGTGAACTTCATAAAGTGATCATGAACGAGGCTCACAATTCTCTCCTCTCCATCCACCCTGGGAGCACGAAGATGTATCAGGACCTTAAGCAAGCTTATTGGTGGACTCGGATGAAGCGCGAGATCGTTCAATTCGTGAATGAATGTGATGTCTGCAGAAGAGTGAAGGCAGAACACCAAAGGCCAGCAGGTCTCCTCCAACCTCTTGCCATTCCAGAATGGAAGTTTGACCACATTGAAATGGACTTCGTGACTGGGTTTCCAAAGTCCAAGCGTGGCAATGATGCTATATTCGTTGTCATCGACAAACTCACCAAAGTGGCTCACTTTCTGCCTATCAAAGAGTCGATCACTGCAGCTCAATTGGCGGAACTCTATACCTCTCGAATTGTCTCTCTGCACGGTATTCCTCAAGTGATCTCTTCAGACCGTGGCAGCATCTTTACCTCGAAGTTTTGGGATTCTTTTCAGAAGGCCATGGGCACCAACATCCGCTTCAACACAGCTTTCCATCCTCAAACAAGCGGTCAAGTCGAGCGTGTCAACCAGATTCTTCAAGATATGCTCAGGGCTTGTGTGATCTCCTTCGGCATGAAGTGGGAGGATTGTCTTCCTTATGCTGAATTCTCCTACAACAACAGTTTTCAAGCAAGTTCGGGCAAGGCCCCTTTTGGAATTCTGTATGGCAGGAAGTGCCGTACCCCTCTCAACTGGTCTGAAACCGGTGAACGTCAGTTTTTGGGTAATGACTTAATCACAGAGGCAGAAGAAATGTGCAAAGTCATTCGAGATAACCTCAAAGCAGCCCAATCCCGCAAGAAGAGCTACTATGATAGTAAGCACCATGATTTGGCTTTCGAGATCGGAGATCATGTTTACCTCCGCGTCTCTCCTATGAAAGGTACTCGTCGCTTCGGTATCAAAGGGAAGCTTGCACCTAGATACGTGGGACCTTTCAAGATTGTCAGTAAGAGAGGCGACCTCGCCTATCAACTCGAGCTTCCTTCAAATTTTGCAAATGTTCATGACGTGTTTCATGTCTCTCAGCTTCGAAAGTGCTTCAAGAATCCTGACCGCACCGTCAACGTCGAGGACATTGAGCTCCAAGAAGATCTCTCTTATCGTGAGCACTTAGTTGCTATTCTTGAAGAGACTGAACGCAAGACTCGCAATAAGTCAATCAAATTTCTCAAATTCAAGTGGTCACACCATTCCGACCATGAAGCTACCTGGGAACGCGAGGATCACCTCCGTTCTGAGCACCCGGTGTTCTTTCAGTCCTAGATCTCGGGACGAGATCCTTTCGTAGTGGTGGAGTGTTGTAACACCCCGGATGTAACTTTCCCTATTTGTACTCCTACTCTTGCCGTTTCCGGCGTTAAGTTATTTTATTTCCTCAGGTTTGGGTCTTTGTCTCCGTGTGTTGTTGTCGTTGTCATGCATCTCGTATCATGTCATCATGTGCATTGCATTTGCATACGTGTTCATCTCATGCATTCGAGCATTTTCCCCGTTGTCCGTTTTGCATTCCGGCGCTTCGTTCTCCTCCGGTGGTCATTTCTAGCTTTCTTTCGTGTGTGGGGATTAAACATTTCCGGATTGGACCCAGACTTGCCAAGCGGCCTTGGTTTACTACCGGTAGACCGCCTGTCAAGTTTCGTACCATTTGGACTTCGTTTGATACTCCAACGGTTAACCGAGGGACCAAAAAGGCCTCGTGTGTGTTGCAGCCCAACATCCCTCCATTTTGGCCCAAAACCCACCAAACTCTGCTCCATGTCCTACAGCGTTCGATCACGATCGCGTGGCCGAAAACCGCACCTCATTTGGACTCTCCTAGCTCCCTCTATGCCTATATAAACACCCCCCATTCCAAATTCCGGATCCCCCTCGTCCCTAACCCTAAAATCCCAGATCCGCCGCCGCCAGACACGTCCGGACGGCGCCGGACACGTCCGGACGGCGCCGGACACGTCCGCCGCCACCGCCGCCCACCCAGGACGCGCCACATGGCGCCCGGTG
>NC_041384.1:281031968-281078203 GCF_002162155.2 Triticum dicoccoides | reverse complement strand
GTGCCCGCCGCCGCCGCGGCCCGCAGAGGCCCGAGGCCGGCCCTCCCGCGCCGCCTCTCGGGCCGCGCCCCGAGCCGCCGACCTCCTCCACGCGCCGCCACCGCCCGCAGCTGCCGCCGCTGCCGCCCGCAGCCGCCGGCCGCCGCCGCCCGCTCCGCCGCGGCCGGGACGCCACGCCGCGCCGCCCCCTCGCCCCGGCCGGCCCCAGCTCCGGCCCGGCCACCAGCGACCTCGCCGGATCCGGCGTCCCCAACCCCGGCCGCCGCCGTCCTCGACTTCCCCGGCGAGCCGCGCCGCCGTCCTCGGGTTCCGTGCCGTGAACAGTAAACCCTAGATCCAGATCTGGGGTAGTTTTTTCACCAAGTCCCGGATATTTTTAGTTCATATGCTCATGTTCGCGGCCCCGTAACTTTGCATCCGTAGCTCTGATTTGGGCATATAGCATGTCAAATTGTTCATCTCAGAGAGTAGATCATTTCATTCCATTGCATCATTTTCATTGGAGTTCATATTGATGCCCGAAATGCTGTTAAAATAGGGCTACTTGAGTTAATTGTCAGATCTGTTACTCCGTTTAGCACTTCTGTCATTTTTGCCATGATTAATGTGTGCATGATATGCCCGTGAGTTCTTCACATGTTTTGTTAAGGGTTTTGTCATCTATCCAGAGGTGCAACCCATGTATTTTTAGGATGTGTGTGTGGTGACTTTTGCAAGCTTGCAAAGTGGTGCACTTGGGACTTAGTAATTTCACTAAGTCCTGGGATTGTTTAGTTCATGATGCCATATGTTCTTATTGTTTCCTAGTGATCCGTGCCTCTTTTGAGGATGATCAGTAAGGGAGTTTTGTTAATATTGTAGTGCTCTATCCATCCATGTCTTTGTTTGCAATTATGGAGCACCCTAGCTTGAGTCAATCGAGCTCTACTTTTGCTTCGTTGTGAATCTGGGCAGATCGTCAACTTGTTTGCGATTTTGCCGATGTTATTATAGTTGATCCGTGCATGCTATGCCATTGTTCTTGCCATGTCTAGCTTGTATTTTGTGCCTTCTTTATGGGTGTATGCTTGTATTGGCATGACTTGCAATGTAGTGAGTGCATCGAGATCGTAAACATGCCTTCGTGAGTTATGTTTCAGCATGTCCCAGTTTTCACTAAGTCTGAAAACTGATTATGTTTTTGCTATGTTCGTGTGCTTGTTAGTATATTTTGTGATCCCTTTTGGCTCAAGGTCACTAAGGGACTTTTGTTAAGCTTGTTGAGTAGCTCCATGCAATGTCTTTCCTTGTCATGTTCAGGTCCTGTAGCATGTTGTTTTGTTGCTCCGAAGAGGGCTATATGATCTGAAATTCCAGACAAGTGTTAATTTCACTAAGTCTGAGATCTGTTTTACCATTTGCATTTTTGCCATGCTTGTTTGAACCTCCTAATGGATGAATTGGCCTAGCTCAGTGCTAGACTTTTGTTAAGCATCTTGTGTGCATCCCTTCCATGTACTTTGTTGTCATGTTTGGGTGCTGTAGCATGTTCATTTCATTGCATTTAGATGCCTACTTGCTGTAAATCGCAGACCGGTGTCATTTTTGAATCGCTTGCCATTTCCAAACCGTAACTCCGATTCCGGCGTTCTTTATATCGTTTTCAAGCGATTTCATCTCATCTTTCCAGTGGCAACCTTGAAATTCCAAGTTGATGCTAGGTTCATGCATTTCCTGTCATATCTTGCATTTTGCATCCCGCATCGCATGCCGCATAGCATATCATCATTTCATCATATTGCTTGTTCTTGCACGTGGTTGATTGTATCCTTGTTGCTTGTTTGTCTTGTTTGGGTAGAGCCGGGAGACGAGTTCGCTAACGAGGAGCCCGTTGAGTTTGCTTCTAAGGATCCAGTCAACTCTGACAACTGTGCATGCAAGATGATCATACCCTCGAAATCACTACTATCTTTGCTATGCTAGTTTGCTCGCTCTTTTGCTATGCCATTGCTATGATGCCTACCAATTGCTTGAAAGCCTCCCAAATTGCCATGTCAAACCTCTAACCCACCATTGTCCTAGCAAACCGTTGATTGGCTATGTTACCGCTTTGCTCAGCCCCTCTTATAGCGTTGCTAGTTGCAGGTGAAGATTGGAGGCCGTTCCTTGTTGGAATATTTATTTACTTGTTGGGATATCATTATATTGCTATGTTATCTTAATGCATCTATATACTTGGTAAAGGGTGGAAGGCTTGGCCTCTCGCCTAGTGTTTTGTTCCACTCTTGCCGCCTTAGTTTCCGTCATATCGGTGTTATGTTCCCGGATTTTGCGTTCCTTACGCGGTTGGGTTATAATGGGAACCCCTTGATATTTTGCCTTGATTAAAGCTTTTCCAGCAATGCCCAACCTTGGTTTTACCTTTTTCCACCTAGCCTTTTCTTTCCCTTGGGTTCTGCATACTCAAGGGTCATCATATTTTAACCCCCCCGGGCCAGTGCTCCTCTGAGTGTTGGTCCAAACTAGAGCCCCTTGCAGCGCCACCTCGGGGAAACTTGAGGGCTGGTTTTAGTTGTACGGATTGCTTATCTGAGTGTGCCCTGAGAAAGAGATATGTGCAGCTCCTATCGGGATTTGTCGGCACATTCGGGCGGTGTTGCTGGTCTTGTTTTAACCTGTCGAAGTGTCTTGAATTACTGAGATACCGAGTCTGATCGGAACGTCTTGGGAGGAGGTCTATTCCTTCGTTGACCGTGAGAGCTTGTCATGGGCTAAGTTGGGACTCCCCTGCAGGGATTAAACTTTCGAAAGCCATGCCCGCGGTTATGGGCAGATGGGAATTTGTTAATGTCCGGTTGTAGATAACTTAAACCTTAACTTAATTAAAATGAATCAACTGAGTGTGTTGCCGTGATGGCCTCTTCTCGGCGGAGTCCGGGAAGTGGACACGGTGTTGGAGTAATGTTTGCGCAGGTTGCTCTCTAGTTTCTCGCTCGTGCTTTGCCTCCTCTTCTCGCTCTCTTTTGCGAATAAGTTAGCCACCATACTTGCTAGTCGCTTGCTGCAGCTCCACTCATATTTTACCTTGCCATACCTATAAGCTCAAATAGTCTTGATCGCGACGGTGCGAGATTGCTGAGTCCCTGTGACTCATAGATTACTATTACACCAGATGCATGGCCTGATGATTTCGCTCCGGGAGACGCGTACGAGCTCAAGTGGGAGTTTGACGAAGACTCTCAATGATACTACGTTTCCTTTCCCGATGATCAGTAGTGGTGCCCAGTTGGGGGTGAACGGGACCGTTGTCGCATGTTGGGTTCTCTTTTATTTTGGCGCCGTAGTCGGGCCTTGAGTGTATGGATGATGTAATGTTATTTATGTACTTGATTGACGTGGCGAGTGTAAGCCAACTATGTTATCTCCCCTTTTATTATTATTACATGGGATGTTGTGAAGATTGCCTAACTTGCGACATATGCCTTCAATGCGATTATGTCTCTAAGTCGTGCCTCGACACGTGGGAGCTATAGTCGCATCGAGGGTGTTACAGATTCGACCTACTTGGGGGTGCCTCCTGGCTGCTCCCTCCACCCCACTTATATATATGTGGGAGGGAAGCGCCTAGCACAACCAGAACATTGTTTTAGCCATGTGCGGCGCCCCTCCACCGTTTACACCCGGTCATATTTTCGTAGTGCTTAGGCGATGCCCTACGGAGATAGCTTCACCATCACCATCACCACGACATCGTGCTGCCAGAACTCATCCACTACCTCGTTGTCTTGCTGGATCAAGAAGATGGAGGACGGCATCGAGTTGAACGTGTGCTGAACATGGATGTGTCATACGTTCGGTGCTCAATTGGTTGGAATGCGAAGAAGTTCCACTACATCAACCACGTTGTTAAACGCTTCTGCTTACGGTCTATGTGGGTACATAGACACACTCTCCCCTCTCGTTGCTATGCATCTCCATGGATAGATCTTGCGTGTGCGTAGAATTTTTTTGTTTTCCATGCAAGGTTTCCCTACAGTGGCATCCGAGCCAGGTCTATGCGTAGATGGTATGCACGAATAGAACACAGAGAGTTGTGGGCGATGATAGTCATACTACTTATCACTAATGTCTTATTTTGATTCGATGGTATTGTGGGATGAAGCGGCCCGGACCAAACCTTACATGTCCATGCACATGAGACCGGTTCCACCGACTGACATGCAACTAGTTTTGCATAAAAGGTGGCTGGCGGGTGTCTGTTTCTCCTACTTTAGTTGAATCAAATCTGACTATGGACGATCCTTTAAGAAGGTTAAAACATCAAACTTGATGAATCGTCGTTGTGGTTTTTGCGTAGTTAAGAACGATTCTTGCTAGAAGCCCGTAGCAGCCACGTAAAACTTGCAACAACAAAGTAGAGGACGTCTAACTTGTTTTTGCAGGGCATGTTGTGATGTGATATGGTCAAGATATGATGTGATATATGTTGATGTATGAGATGATCATGTTTTGTAATATCGACAACTGGCAGGAGCCTTAGGATTGTCACTTTATTGTATGAAGTGCAAGCGCCATGTAATTGCTTTACTTTATCACTATGCGTTGGCGATAGTTGTAGAAGCAATAGTTGGCGTGAAGGCCTCGATGCAACAACGCTACGATGGAGATCAAGGTGTCGGCCGGTAACGATGGAGATCATGACGATTCTTTGGAGATGGAGATCAAAAGAACAAGTTGATGATGCCCATATCATGTCACATATTTTGATTGCATGTGACGATTGTCCTTTATGCATCTTATTTTGCTTAGAACGTCGGTAGCATTGTAAGATGATCCCTTCACTAAATTTCAATATAAAAGTTTTCTTCCTGAGTATGCACCATTGCCAAAGTTCGTCGTTTCGAAGCACCACGTGATGATCGGGGGTGATAGACTCTACGTTCACATACAATGGGTGTAAGACAATTTTGCACATGCATAATACTTGGGTTAAACTTGACGAGCCTAGCATGTACAGACATGGTCTCGGAACACTGGAGACCGAAAGGTCAAACATGAGTCATATAGTAGATATGATCAACATAGAGATGTTCACCATTGATGACTACCCCATCTCACGTGATGATCGGACATGGGTTAGTTGATTTGGATCATGTATCACTTAAATAACTTGAGGGACGTTTATTTAAGTGGGAGTTAATTAGTAATTTGATTAATTGAACTTAAATTTATCATGAACTTAGTCTTAATAGCTTTTGCATATTTATATTGTAGATCAATAGCTCGCAATATAGCTCCCCTATTTTTTGATATGTTCCTAGAGAAAACTAAGTTTAAAGATGATAATAGTAATGATGCGGACTAGTCCGTGATCTGAGGATTATCCTCCTTATCGCATAGAAGAATCATGTCCTTGATGCAACGCTAGGAGACAAACCTGTTATAAGAGCAGATGCGGACGTTATGAACGTTTGGCAAGCTCGATACGATGACTACTCGATAGTTTAGTGCGCCATGATTTACGGCTTAGAACCGGGACTTCAAAAATGTTTTGAACGCCATGGAGCATATGAGATGTTCCAAGAGCTGAAAATTGGTATTTCAGGCTCATGCCCGTGTCGAGAGGTATGACACCTCTGACAAGTACTTTGCATACAAGATGGAGGAGAATAGCTCAGCCAGTGAGCATGTGCTCAGAATGTCTGGGTACTACAATCGCTTGAATCAAGTGGGAGTTAATCTTCCAGATAAGATAGTGATTGACAAAGTTCTCTAGTCACTATCACAAAGCTGCTGGAACTTCGTGATGAACTATAATATGCAAGGGATGGCGAAAACGATTCCCGAGCTCTTCGCGATGCTGAAATCAGCGAAGGTAGAAATCAGTAAAAAACATCAAGTATTGATGGTTAATAAGACCACTAGTTTCAAGAAAAAGGGCAAGGGAAAGAAAAAGGAACTTCAAGAAGAATGGCACGCAAGTTGCCACTCCCGTGAAGAAGCCCAAAGCTGGACCCAAGCCTGAAACTGAGTGCTTATACTGCAAAGGAAATGGTCACTGGAAGCGGAACTGCCCCAAATACTTGGCGGATAAGAAGGATAGCAAAGTGAACAAAGGTATATTTGATATACATGTTATTGATGTGTACCTTACTAGTGTTCATAGTAGCCCCTAGGTATTTGATAACGGTTCAGTTGCTTAGATTAGTAACTCGAAACAGGAGTTGCAGAATGAACTGAGACTAGTTAAGTGCGAAGTGATGATGTGTGTTGGAAGTGATTCCAAGGTTGATACGATCACCATCGCACACTCCCTTGACCTTCGGGATTAGTGTTATTTGGTGTTTGCATTGAGCATAAATATGATTAGATCATGCTTATTGCAATACGATTATTCATTTAAGTCAGAGAATAATTATTGTTCTATTTACATGAATAAATCCTTCTATGGTCATATACCCGATGTGAATGGTTTATTGAATCTCGATCATAGTGATACACATATTCATAATATCGATGCCAAAAGATGCAAAGTTGATAATGATAGTGCAACATACTTGTAGCACTGTCGTTTAGGTCATACTGGTGTAAAGCGCATGAAGAAACTCCATACGGATGGAATTTTGGAATCACTTGATTATGAATCATTTGATACTTGTGAACTATGCCTCATGGGAAATATGACTAAAACTCCATTCTCCGGAACAATGGAGCGAGCTAATCACTTATTGGAAATAATACATACCAATGTATGTGGTCCAATGAGTGTTGAGGCACGCGGCGGGCATTGTTATTTTCTGACCTTCACAGATGATTTGAGTAGGTATGTGTATATCTACTTGATGAAACACAAGTTTGAAACATTTGAAAAGTTCAAAGAATTTTCGAGTGAAGTGGAGAACCATCATAACAAGAAAATAAAGTTTCTATGATCTGATCGCGGAGGCGAATATTTGAGTTACGAGTTTGGCCTTCATTTAAAACAATGTGGAATTGTTTCACAACTCACGCCACCTGGAACACCACAGTGTAATGGTGTGTTCCAACGCCGTATCCATACTTTATTAGATATGGTGCGATCTATAATGTCTCTTACCGATCCACCACTATCATTTTGGGGTTATGCATTAGAGACAACCACATTCACATTAAATAGGGCAACGTCTAAATTCATTGAGACGACACCGTATGAACTATGGTTTGGCAAGAAACCTAAGCTATTGTTTCTTAAAGTTTGGGGTTGCGACACTTATGTCAAAAGGCTTCAGCCTGATACGCTCGAACCCAATCAGAGAAAGGCGTCTTCATAGGATACCCTAAGGAAACAATTGGGTACACCTTGTACCACAGATCCGAAGGCAAGATCTTTGTTGCCAAGAATGGAATATTTCTAGAGAAGGAGTTCTCTTGAAAGAAGTGAGTGGGAGGAAAGTAGAAATTGATGAGGTAATTGTACCTTCTCTCAATTTCAAAAGTAGCACATCTGAGAAATCCGTTCTCGTGATGCCTACACCAACTAGAGAGGAAGCTAATGATGATGATCATGAAACTTCAGATCAAGTTACTACTGGACCTCGCAGGTCGAACAGAGCATGTTTCGCACCAGAGTGGTACGGTAATCCTGTCTTGGAAGTCAAGTTACTAGCCCATGGCGAACCTACGAACTATGAAGAAGCTATGATGAGCCTAGATTACGATAAATGGCTCGAGGCCATGAAATTTGAGATAGGATTGATGTGCGAGAACAAAGTGTGGACTTTGGTGGACTTGCCCGATGATTGGCAAGCCATTGAGAATAAATGGATCTTCAAGAAGAAGACAGACGCTGATGGTAATGTCACCATCTACAAAGCTCGACTTGTCACAAAAGGTTTTCGACAAGTTCAAGGGGTTGATTACGATGAGAACATCTCACACGTAGTGATGCTTAAGTCTGTACGAATCATGTTAGCAATTGCCGCATTTTATAATTATGAAATCTGGCAAATGGACGTCAAAACTGCATTCCTTCATGGATTTCTTAAAGGAGAGTTGTATATGATGCAACTAGAAGGTTTTGTCGATCCTAAAGGTGCTAACAAAGTGTGCAAGCTCCAGCGATCCATCTATGGACTGGTGCAAGCATCTCGGAGTTGGAATACATACTTTGATGAGGTGATCAAAACATGTGGTTTTATACAGACTTATGGTGAAGCCTATATTTAGAAAAAAGTGAGCGGGAGCTTTATAGCATTTTTAATGTTATATGTGGATGACATATTGTTGATTGGAAATGATATAGAATTTTTGGATAACATAAAAGGATACTTGAATAAGAATTTTTCAATGAAAGACCTCGGTGAAGCTGCTTACATACTAGGTATCAAGATCTATAGAGATAGATCAAGACACTTGATAAGATTTTCAAATGAGTACATACCTTGACAAGATTTTGAAGGAGTTCAAAATGGACCAGTCAAATAAGGAGTTCTAGCATGTATTGTAAGGTGTGAAGTTGAGTAAGACTCAAAGCCAGACCAAGGTAGAATGAAAGTCATTCCCTATGCCTCAGCCATAGGTTCTATAAAGTTTGCCATGCTGTGTACTAGACCTATTGTGTACCTTGCCATAAGTTTGGCAATGGGGTATAATAGTGATCCAGGAGTAGATGACTGGACAACGGTCAAAATTATACTTAGAGAACTAAGGAAATATTGTCTCGGTTAAGAAGGTGATAAAGAGTTCATCATAAAGAGTTACGTCGATACAAGCTTTGCAACTAATTCGGATGACTATGAATATCAATCTGGATACATATTTAAAGTGGGAGCAATTAGCTAGAGTAGCTCCATGTAGAGCATTGTAGACATAGAAATTTGCAAAATACATACAGATCTGAATGTGACAGACCCGTTGACTAAACTTCTCTCACAAGCAAAACATGATCACACCTTAGTACTCTATGGGTGTTAATCACATGGCAATGTGAACTAGATTATTGACTCTAGTAAACTTTTTGGGTGTTGGTCACATGGCAATGTGAACTATGGGTGTTAATCACATGGCGATGTGAACTAGATTATTGACTCTAGTGCAAGTAAGAGACTGAAGGAACGCCCTAGGCAATAATAAAGTTGTTATTTTATATTTCCTTATTCATGATAATGGTTTATAATTCATGCTAGAATTGTATTGATCAGAAACTTAAATACATGTGTGAATACATAAACAAATATCGTGTCCCTAGTAAGCCTCTACTAGAGTAGCTCGTCGATCAAAGATGGTTAAGGTTTCCTAACCGTAGACATGTGTTGTCATTTGATAACAGGATTGCATCACTAGGAGAATGATGTGATGGATAAGACCCATCCGTTAGCTTAGCATATTGATCATTCAGTTTATTGCTATTGCTTTCTTAATGTCAAATACATATTCCTTCGACTATGAGATTATGCAACTCCCGGATACTGGAGGAATACCTTGTGTGATATCAAACATCACAACATAACTAGGTGATCATAAAGATGCTCTAGAAGTATCTCCGAAGGTGTTTGTTGAGTTGGCATAGATCGAGATTAGGATTTGTCACTCCGAGTATCGGAGAGGTATCTTTGGGCCCTCTCGGTAATACACATCATAAGAAGCCTTGCAAGCAAAGTGACTAATGAGTTAGTTACAAGATGATGTATTATTGAACGAGTAAAGAGACTTGCTGGAAACGAGATTGAACTAGGTATGAAGATACCGATGATCGAATCTCGGGCAAGTAACATACCGATGGACAAAGGGAATTACGTACGTTGTCATAAGGTTCGACCAATAAAGATCTTCATAGAATATGTAGGAGCCAATATGGGCATCCAGGTTCCTCTATTGGTTGTTGACCGGAGAGGTGTCTCGGTCATGTCTACATAGTTCTCGAACCCGTAGGGTCCACACGCTTAACGTTCGTTGACAATATAGTTTTATATGAGTTATATGATTTGTTGACGAATGTTGTTTGGAGTCCTGGATGAGATCACGGACATGACGAGGAGTCTCGAAATGGCCGAGAGGTAAAGATTGATATATGGGACAATAGTATTCGGATGCCGGAAGTGTTTCAGAGTGCACCGGGTACTCATCGGGTCACCGTAAGGGGTTCCAGGCACCCCCGGCAAGTGTATGGGCCTTATGGGCCAAAGGAGGGGACAGACCAGCCCACGAGGGGTCTGGTGCACCCCTTCCCTTGGTTGTCTGGCCCTAGGTTCTTCGATCTATTGATTTGGTTTGGCCAACTATATTGATCTTTCTTGCAATGGGAGAGGTGCTTTGTGATGGGTTCAATCTTGCAGTGTCCTCACCCAGTGACAGTAGGGGTAGTGAGACACGTATCTGTATTGTTGCCATTAAGGATAAAAAGATGGGGGTCTTACCATATTGATTGGATCTATCCCTCTAAATCATGTATCTTGCTTAAGGCGTTACTCCGTTCTTGTTAACTTAATACAGTAGATGCATACTGGATAGCGGTCGATGTGTGGAGTAATAGTAGTAGATGCAGAATCGTTACGGTCTACTTGTCATGGACGTGATGCCTATATACATGATCATTGCCTTAGATATCATCATAACTTTGCACTTTTCTATCAATTGCTCAACAGTAATTTGTTTACCCATCATATGTTTCTTTCAAGAGAGAAGCCTCTAGTGAAACCTATGCCCCCCCGGGTCTATTTTATCACATTATTTTCAGATCTATAAAACCAAAAACCCCAAAATACCTTACTGTAATTTATTTATATTTACTTCATTTTACGATTTTACTTATCTTTTATATCAATCTCTATTAGATCTCACCCTTGCTAGTGACCGTGAAGGGGTTGATAACCCCATTTTCGCGTTGTGTGCAAGAGTTTGTTAGTTTGTGCAGGTGCATCTATTGGAGACTTGTGTGTTCCTCCTACTGGACTGATACCTTGGTTCTTAACCAAGGGAAATACTTATCTCTAGTTTGCTGCATCACCCGTTCCTCTTCAAGGGAAAAATCAACGCAAATTCAAGTAGTAGCAACCAGGGAGGCATAACGTGTGTTGGATCCGCAGTAGCATCGATGAACAAGGATGGTGGAATAGGAGTACTGGTTGCTAGCTATGCGCCCCAACATGATTGATGTCCTCCTGGCCAATCCTGGCGGTCAAACATGAGCAGAGCATGCGAGGTAAACTAGGGTGAGCTTGGTCGAGGAAAGGCGAAAGGAACGGGGGGGATTAACTAGGGATAGAAATAGGCAAGAGATTAGAGGGAGGTGGCGTGAAAAAAGGGACAACTAATAAACCAAGAAATAAATAGATTGTAATCTTGGCCCTACAATTGAAACTGCATCTATGACGCCCGAGTGGTGTAAGGGAAGCTTTGTATCAGACTACTGATAGGAAGCGTTTCCCTTTAGCTTGTGTGGCTTGTGTCGCTTGCTTTATTACTATTTTTAAGCATAGCCTTTATTTGTCAGATGATCGATATGTCGTTTACAAGAGTTTAAGAAAAAAAAACCAGGAATCATATAGTCCCATAACGCAGAACATTTTTCAAATTATTCGCTAACACATCAACAACTTCATTTGCTTCTCGGAGACAATGAATATTTGATATCTTTGTAAAATTCAAGGCTAGCTCCTTGCATTTGAGCACTATAGACATGGTAGAACTCACTGCTACCTCTTGAGCTTGCGTTGGATTTCCTCGAAGAGGAAAGGATGATGCAGCAGAGCAACGTAAGTATTTCCCTCAGTTTTTGAGAACCAAGGTATCAATCCAGTAGAAGGCCACGCTCAAGTCCCTCATACCTGCACAAAACGATAGCTACTCGCAACCAACGCGGTTAGGGGTTGTCAATCCCTTCACGGTCACTTACGAGAGTGAGATCTGATAGATATAATATTTTTGGTATTTTTGGTATAGAGATGCAAAGTGAAAAGTAAAAGGCAAAGTAAAAAGCAAAGCAAGATTAAAGTGATGGAGATTGATATGATGAGAATAGACCCGGGGGCCATAGGTTTCACTAGTGGCTTCTCTCAAGAGCATAACTATTCTACGGTGGGTGAACAAATTACTGTTGAGCAATTGACAGAACTGAGCATAGTTATGAGAATATCTAGGCATGATCATGTATATAGGCATCACGTCCGTGACAAGTAGACCGAAACGATTCTGCATCTACTACTATTACTCCACTCATCGACCGCTATCCAGCATGCATCTAGAGTATTAAGTTAAAAACAGAGTAACGCTTTAAGCAAGATGACATGATGTAGAGAGATAAATTCATGCAATATGAAATAAACCCCATCTTGTTATCCTCGATGGCAAAGATACAATACGTGCCATGCTGCCCCTTCTGTCACTGGGGAAGGACACCGCAAGATCGAACCCAAATCTAAGCACTTCTCCCATGGCAAGAACTACCAATCTAGTTGGCCAAACCAAATGGATAATTCGAAGAGACATGCAAAGATAACTAATCATACATAAAAGAATTCAGAGAAGAATCAAATATTATTCATAGATAGACTTGATCATAAACCCACAATTCATCGGTCTCAACAAACGCACCGCAAGAAGAAGAAGAGTACATCGAATAGATCTCCACGAGAGAGGGGGAGAACTTTGTATTGAGATCCAAAAAGAGAGAAGAAGCCATCTAGCTACTAACTATGGACCCGAAGGTCTGAGGTAAACTAATCACACTTCATCGGAGAGGCTATGATGATGTAGAAGCCCTCCGTGATGACGGCCCTCTCCGGCGGAGCTTTGGAACAGGCCCCAAGATGGGATCTCGTGGATACAGAAAGTTGCAGCGGTGGAATTAGGTTTTTGGCTCCGTCTCTGTTCATTTGGGGGTACGTAGGTATATATAGGAGGAAGAAGTACGTTGGTGGAGCTCCGAGGGGCCCACGAGGTAGGGGGCGCGCCCTGGGGGGGGGGGGGCGCCCCCACCCTCATGACCGCCTCTCTGATGCCTTGGCATAGGGTCCAAGTCTCCTGGATCACGTTCGGTGAGAAAATCACGTTCCCGAAGGTTTCATTCCGTTTGGACTCCGTTTGATATTCCGTTTCTTCGAAACACTGAAATAGGCAAAAAACAACAATTCTAGGCTGGGCCTCCGGTTAATAGGTTAGTCCCAAAAATAATATATAAGTGGAAAATAAAGCCCAATATAGTCCAAAACAGTAGATAATATAGCATGGAGCAATAAAAAATTATAGATACATTGGAGACGTATCAGGCATCCCCAAGCTTAATTTCTGCTCGTCCTCGAGTAGGTAAATGATAAAAAGAGAATTTTTGATGCGGAGTGCTACTTGGTATAATTTCAATGCAAATCTTCTTAACTGTGATATGAATATTCAGATTAGAAAGATTCAAGACAAAAGTTTATATTGACATAAAAATAATAATACTTCAAGCATACTAACAAAGCAATCATGTCTTCTCAAAATAACATGGCTAAAGAAAGTTATCCCTACAAAATCATATAGTCTGGCTATGCTCTATCTTCACCACACAAATTATTTAAATCATGCACAACCCCGATGACAAGCCAAGCAATTGTTTCATACTTTTGACATTCTCAAAACTTTTTCAATCTTCACGCAATACATGAGCGTGAGCCATGGATATAACACTATGTGTGGAATAGAATGGTGGTTGTGGAGAAGACAAAAATGAGAAGATAGTCTCACATCAACTAGGTGTATCAACGGGCTATGGAGATGCCCATCAATAGATATCAATGTGAGTGAGTAGGGATTGCCATGCAAAGGATGCACTAGAGCTATATGTATATGAAAGCTAAAAAAGAAACTAAGTGGGTGTGCATCCAACTCGCTTGCTCACGAAGACCTAGGGCAATTTTGAGGAAGCCCATCATTGGAATATACAAGCCAAGTTCTATAATGAAAGATTCCCACTAGTATATGAAAGTGATAACATGAGAGACTCTCTACTATGAAGATCATGGTGCTACTTTGAAGCACAAGTGTGGTAAAAGGATAGTAACATTGTCCCTTCTCTCTTTTTCTCTAATTTTTTTATTTGGGCCTTTTCTCTTTTTTATGCCTCTTTTCTTTCTCTTTCTCTTTTTTTGGCTTCTTGGCCTCTTTTATTTATTTTTCGTCCGGAGTCTCATCCCGACTTGTGGGGGAATCATAGTCTTCATCATTCTTTCCTCACCGGGTCAATGCTCTAATAATGATGAACATCACACTTTTATTTTTCTTACAACTCAACAATCACAACTCGATACTTAGAACAAAATATGACTATATATGAATGCCTCCGGCAGTGTACCGAGATATGCAATATGACAATGATGGAGTGTGTCATAATAAACGGAACGGTGGAAAGTTGCATGGCAATATATCTCGGAATGGCTATGGAAATGCCATAATAGGTAGGTATGGTGGCTGTTTTGAGGAAGGTATATGGTGGGTGTATGATATCAGCGAAAGGTGCGCGGTATTAGAGAGGCTAGCAAAGGTGGAAGGGTGAGAGTGCGTATAATCCATGGACTCAACATTAGTCATAAAGAACTCATATACTTATTGCAAAAATCTACAAGTTATCAAAGCAAAGTATTACGCGCATGCTCCTAGGGGGATAGATTGGTAGGAAAAGACCATCGCTCGTCCCCGACCACCACTCATAAGGAAGACAATCAATAAATAAATCATGCTCCGACTTCATCACATAACGGTTCACCATACATGCATGCTACGGGAATCACAAACTTTAACACAATTATTCTTTAAATTCACAACTACTCAACTAGCATGACTCTAATATTATCACCTCCATATCTCAAAACAATTATCATGCTTCAATCTTTTCTTAGTATTCAACAGACTCAAAAGAAAGTTTCACAAATCTTGAATACCAAGCATATTATTTTTAAGCAAATTACCATGCTATTAAGAGACTCTCAAAATAATTTAAGTGAAGCATGAGAGATCAATAGTTTCTTTAAAACAAATCCACCACCGTTCTCTAAAAGATCTAAGTGAAGCACATAGAGCAAAATTATAGCGCTCAAAAGATATAAGTGAAGCACATAGAGTATTCTATCAAATTCTAATTCATGTATGGCTCTCTCAAAAGGTGTGTACAGCAAGGATGATTGTGGCACACTAAAAAACAAATACACAAATAATACAAGACGCTCCAAGCAAAACACATATCATGTGGTGAATAAAAATATAGCTCCAAGTAAAGTTACCGATAGAAGTGGACGAAAGAGGGGATTCCTTCTGGGGCATCCCCATGCTTTGGATTTTAGGTGTCCTTAGATTATCTTGGGGGTGCCGTGGGCATCCCCAAGCTTAGGCTCTTGTCACTCCTTGTTCCATAATCCATCAAATCCTTACCCAAAACTTGAAAACTTCACAACACAAAACTTAAGGTAGAAAACTCGTGAGCTCCGTTAGCGAAAGAAAACAAAATACCACTTCAAGGTACTGTAATGAACTCATTCTTTATTTATATTGGTGTTAAACCTACTATATTCCAACTTCTCTATGGATTATAAACTATTTTACTAGCCATAGATTCATCAAAATAAGCAAACAACACACGAAAAACAGAATCTGTCAAAAACAGAACAGTCTCTAGTAATCTGTAGCTAGCGCAAGATCTGGAACACCAAAAATTCTAAAATAGATTGCTGGACGTGAGGAATTTATCTATTAATCATCTGAAAAAATAATTAACTAAATATCACTCTCCAAATAAAAATGACAGCAGTTCTCGTGAGCGCTAAAGTTTCTGTTTTTTTACAACAAGTTCAACAAGACTTTCCCCAAGTCTTCCCAATGGTTCTACTTGGCACAAACACTAATTAAACACAAAAAACACAACCAAAATAGAGGCTAAATAATTTATTTATTACTAAACAGGAGCAAAAAGCAAGGAATAAGAATAAAATTGGGTTTCCTCCCAACAAGCGCTATCGTTTAACGCCCCTAGCTAGGCATAAAAGCGAGGATAGATCTAGGTATTGCCATCTTTGGTAGGCAATCCATAGGTGGCTCTCATGATAGTTTCATATGGAAATTTTATTTTCTTTCTTCTAAAGTGTTCCATGCCCTTTTTAATGGAAATTGAAATCTAATATTCCCTTCCTTCATATCAATAATCGCACCAACCATTCTAAGGAAAGGTCTACCAAGAATAATAGGGCAAGAAGGATTGTAATCTATATCAAGAACAATGAAATCTACGGGCACATAATTCCTATTTGCAACAATAAGAACATCATTAATCCTTCCCATAGGTTTCTTAATAGTAGAATCCGCAAGATGCAAGTTTAGAGAACAATTATCAAAATCGCGGAAATCTAGCAAATCACACAAAGTTTTGGGGATAGTGGAGACACTAGCACCCAAATCACACAAAGCATAAAACTCATGATATTTAATTTTAATTTTAGTTTTTGGTTCCCACTCATCATAGAGTTTTCTAGGGATAGAAACTTTCAACTCAAGTTTTTCTTCATAAGATTGCATCAAGGCATCAACAATATGTTCGGTGAAGGCTTTCTTTTGACTATAAGCATGTGGAGAATTTAGCACGGATTACAACAAGGAAATACAATCAATTAAAGAGCAACTTTCATAATTAAATTCCTTGAAATCCAATATAGTGGGTTTAGCAACATTTAGATTTTTATTTCTTTCAATCCCACTTTCATCAATTTCATCATAAAGATCTAAATACTCCGAATTTTTAGAACGCCTTCTAGGTAAAGGAAGATCATATTCAGTTTCATCAAGATTCATATTGCAAAACAAAGATTTAATAGGAGACACATCAATAACTTTTAGATCTTCATCTTGATTTTTGTAGGAATTCGGTTTAGCAGCAATCTTATTGACTAAGGTGGCTTGCATATCAAAAATTTCAGCAGTCATCTTTTCTAGACGAGCAATTTGGGATCTTATACCATCAAATTCTTTAGACATATCATCAAGCTCTTTATTCATGTAACTCATAAAACCTTTTTGTTCCTTAAGATCATTTCTAAAGAAATTATTATGCTCAAATTGCAAAACCATAAACTTTCTAACGTTGTTTTCGATCTCCTCTAACCTTTTAAGGTGAAGATCACCAAATCTCGGTTGAGCCATCGCGACAAACAAGCAATCCAACACACGGGCAAAAAAGGCAAGCGAGAAAAAGGCAAACGGAGAAAGAGAAGGAGAATGAGAAGGAGATTGGGAAAGAGAGGGCGAATAAAATGGCAAGCGTGAAGTGGGGGAGAGGAAAACAAGAGGCAAATGGCAACTAATGTAATGCGAGAGATAGGGATTGTGATGGGTACTTGGTATGTTGACTTTTTGCGTAGACTCCCCGGCAATGGCGCCAAAAATTCTTCTTGCTACCTCTTGAGCTTGCGTTGGATTTCCCTGAAGAGGAAAGGATGATGCAGTAGAGCAACGTAAGTATTTCTCTCAGTTTTTGAGAACCAAGGTATCAATCCAGTAGGAGGCCACGCTCAAGTCCCTCGTACCTGCACAAAACGATAGATACTCGCAACCGACGCGATTAGGGGTTGTCAACCCCTTCACGGTCACTTACGAGAGTGAGATCTGATAGATATAATATTTTTGGTATTTTTGGTAAGAGATGCAAAGTGAAAAGTAAAAGGCAAAGTAAAAAGCAAAGCAAGATTAAAGTGATGGAGAATGATATGATGAGAATAGACCTGGGGGCTATAGGTTTCACTAGTGGCTTCTCTCAAGAGCATAAGTATTCTACGGTGGGTGAACAAATTACTGTTGAGCAATTGACAGAATTGAGCATAGTTATGAGAATATCTAGGCATGATTATGTATATAGGCATCACGTCCGTGACAAGTAGACCGAAACGATTCTGCATCTACTACTATTACTCCACTCATCGACCGCTATCCAACATGCATCTAGAGTATTAAGTTAAAAACAGAGTAATGCTTTAAGCAAGATGACATGATGTAGAGAGATAAATTCATGCAATATGAAATAAACCCCATCTTTTTATCCTCGATGGCAACGATACAATACGTGCCTTGCTGCCCCTTCTGTCACTGGGAAAGGACACCGCAAGATCGAACCCAAAGCTAAGCACTTCTCCCATGGAAAGAACTACCAATCTAGTTGGCCAAACCAAATGGATAATTCGAAGAGACTTGCAAAGATAACCAATCATACATAAAAGAATTCAGAGAAGATTCAAATATTATTCATAGATAGACTTGATCTTAAACCCACAATTCATCGGTCTCAACAAACACACCGCAAAAAGAAGAAGATTACATCGAATAGATCTCCACGAGAGAGGGGGAGAACTTTGTATTGAGATCCAAAAAGAGAGAAGAAGCCATCTATCTACTAACTATGGACCCGAAGGTCTGGGGTAAACTACTCACACTTCATCGGAGAGGCTATGATGATGTAGAAGCCCTCCGTGATGATGACCCTCTCCGGCGGAGCTCCGGAACAGGCCCCAAGATGGGATCTCGTGGATACAGAAAGTTGCGGCGGTGGAATTAGGTTTTTGGCTCCGTCTCTGTTCGTTTGGGGGTACGTAGGTATATATAGGAGGAAGAAGTACGTCGGTGGAGCTCCGAGGGGCCCACGAGGCAGGGGGCGCGCCCTAGGGGGGCGCCCCCACCCTCCTGACCGCCTCTCTGATGCCTTGGCGTAGGGTCCAAGTCTCCTGGATCACGTTCGGTGAGAAAATCACGTTCCCGAAGGTTTCATTCCGTTTGGACTCCATTTGATATTCCGTTTCTTCGAAACACTGAAATACGCAAAAAAACATCAATTCTGGGCTGGGCCTCCGGTTAATAGGTTAGTCCCAAAAATAATATAAAAGTGGAAAATAAAGCCCAATATAGTCCAAAACAGTAGATAATATAGCATGGAGCAATCAAAAATTATAGATACGTTGGAGACACATCACTCACATGGCCGCCTGCTTGCTGAACTGCCTCCAATGCAAAACTGTTGTCAGATTCTATCATCAATTTATTACACCCAATCCGTCCTGCTAATTATAATTCATTCTTGATTGTTGTTATCTCTGTCGCATCGACACATCTGGTATGTGGAAGGAACCAATTAGCTGCAGCTATAAAGTCACATTTACCGTCGCGATCAACCATGACTGTTGCACCAGAAAGTGTTTCATATTGGAATGTTGCACCCATTAATTTTAATAACATCACTGCTTGGCTTCTTCCACATCTGATCTTGTGTCCTCATAGGCTACTTGTTGTATGTGCTCTAGTATAATTCGTCACTAGTACTTTGATAGAAACTGCTACTTTGTTGGGTTCCCGAATTGTTTCACATGTTGGCGGCATTGCCACCAAATATACCAAGAAGATATCACGATCAATTCTGCTATTGGCAATCCGACCATGATCGAATGATTCCTGATTAGGATCTCCATTGTCACATAACCCAACCGATCCTCCTTTGTTGCATAATTTATCATTTTATGTAGTCCCAACTCTGTCCACACATCCATAGCTCGACAACACTGAATAAAGTGTGCTGGATGTCCTCATGTCCAATGCGATAGATCAGTCATTGGGGAATTAGTGGAATATGTCTCATCCGGGTTTTTAGCCCCCTCATATTTTAGATCATATTTTAACGATAACTTCAACAAATAAAATATAAATTATATGTAGAAATAATATCAATAGAAATTACATATAAATATAAATGCAATATTATAAGTTTTAGTGACACGCATTAACATTTTGCTAGTCAAATATATGGTCAAAGTTTGACCCAAAATATGTAAAGATGGATCTAATCCTCTTCTCCAAGAAAAAAAGATTAGGGTTTCTCTGCCTCCAACTGGCGCCATTGGCGGCCCGCCTCATCTCCAATAGCCCTAGGGTGATGGAGGCGTGGTGGTCTGATACGTCACCAACGTATTTATAATTTTTTATTCTTCCATGCTATTACATTATCTGTTTTGGATGTTTTATATGCATTAATATGCTATTTTATATGATTTTTGGTACTAACCTATTAACCTAGAGCCCAGTGCTAGTTTCTGTGTTTTTCCTTGTTTTAGAGTTTCGCAGAAAAGGAATACCAAACGGAGTCCAAACAGAATAAAACTTTCACGATGAATTTCTTGGACCAGAAGACACCCAGGAGACTTGGAGTGCAAGTCAGAAGAGCCATGAGGTGGCCAAAAGCATGGAGGGCGCGCCCCCAACCTTGTGGGCCCCTCGGTGACCCCCTGACCTAGATCTTCCTCCTATATATACTCACATAACCCAAAAACTTCCAGGAGAGCCACGGAACCACTTTTCCACCATCACAACCTTCTGTACGCATGAGATCCCATCTAGGGACCTTTTCCGGCATCCTGCCGGAGGGGGATTCGATCACGGAGGGCTTCTACATCAACACCATTGCCTCTCCGATGAAGCGTGAGTAGTTTACCACAGACCTATGGGTCCATAGCTAGTAGCTATATGGCTTCTTCTCTCTCTTTGATTCTCAATAGCATGTTCTCCTCGATGTTCTTGGAGATCTATTCGATGTAATACTATTTTGCGGTGTGTTTGCCAAGTCCGATGAATTGTGGATTTACGATTATCTTATCTATGAATATTAAATCTCCTTTGATTTCTTATATGCATGATTTGATATCTTTGCAAGTCTCTGTCGGTGTACAAAAAGAGGGGTACACTTTTTGTACCCCTATAACTGTGCACAGGCAGTCGGAGCCACGGGCAGCACCACATTGAGCAAGGCAAGGGAGGTGAGCCAAGGTAAGGCCGAAGCTCAGGAGAAGCAGAACGACGCCAAGACCAAGACCACGAAGAGCAAAGGGGACGAAGCGGATCCCCCCCGGCAAGATCTTTGCCGGGAGGCAGTTTTAGCAAACCCGGCAAGACCCTTGCCGTGGCAGCTCGCCCCACACCTACGGAGTGAGTCACCCTTGAGTCCACTGCCCCCATGGGGCAAGGATTCGGGAGACATCCCCGTGGTGGCATGCAGATCTTTGTGAAGGCATTCAAGATCAGATACACCCTTTAGAAGATGATGATCCTTGGCGGGATCCCAGCTAAGGAGGACCACAAGGCCCCCGGCAAGAGCCTTGCCAGGGATGACAGCAGGTGCCATGGCAAGACCCTTGCCGGGGCCCCGGCAAGGCCCTTGCCAAGAACACCCGTAGGGCCACCATCAGGCCCACGCCAGTCAAACCTCCACCACCGTTCGCATCCAGCTGCCGACCCAACCAGCTAGGCAGGCACCTGCGTGGCGGCATGCGGATCTTCGTGGAGACCCACCACTGCGCCACCTCAGCTGCCTGCCTGCCTACATGGCACCGCGGGCGCCGCTGGCCAGGGCGCGTGTCGACACAAGAGGGAGCGGCGACGGACGAGAGAGGTCTCTTCCCCATCCCCGATAAAGCAAGGACACCTAAGCAGGACGCATTAAATGCGCCTTGTCATGTAATGCGAGGGATAACCTCGCATCACTGTTCCCTTTCCACCTCCTGTGCGCCACTGTGGCCACCCCTTTTCCTATAAAAGGAGGCCTGAGGCGACCAGGAGGAGGATTCGGCTTTTTGGAGCTCCTCACGCCCCATAGCTAGCTCAAGAACACAGATATACAATCCACCAAAGCAGGAGTAGGGTTTTACACATCCTCGCGGCCCGAACCTAGATAAACGAAGCGTGTGCTATCTGTTTGATCCGCTCTTCTCATGACCCCGCACCCCGCAACTGTAGTAGGGATTCTTGTGATCCCATAGGTGTCATTCCCACCGACATCTTTGGCGCGCCAAGTAGGGGGCGCAGTTGTGAGAATCGGCTCTAGCAGTTAGTCCGGCACTCCTTCATCTTCGCGACCCTTGAAGAAGAAAGGAGGCCAGAAGATCGACACTCGAGCGATCGCAAATAGAAGCTAAGTTGCACTGAACCCTTATTTGTGCTACCCTTCTTATTTGAGGTTATTCCCCCCCGGAGATATTTGCTTTGTATGAGAAACCTGCACGCTAGGGGGCTCTACCACGATCGGCAACGCCCTTGCCCTGTTTCGAGTCCGCTCAACAGCTCAAGCGGCCGCGTCGAGAATGGCAGAGTAGCCTTCCGCGATCAGCAATGCCCCCGATTCTGACTCGAGTCAAGCTCGAAAGTTCGAGCGGCCGCGTTCAGAACGGAAAGGTGGCTCGTCCGGCAGCACGCGTACCCGGCCGGCCATGGGGATCCGTCCCCAAAACGCCGCTAGGGGCTTCCGCACCGGCAAGCCTTCCCGATTGACGTAGGGCACGCATACAAAGAGGAATTGAACGGGGAAATAACATGCATGAAAATTAAGAGTACTTCAAAGTTATATTACATCACATCATAGCTGCGGTTCTAACTGAAGATAAAATTTGTCTTGGTCGGGAACCCGTAGCGGCGAAGAAGAACGGGATGCCTAATCCCGGCGCTGGCCTTCCACCCTCTTGATTTCGTCGATGCAGTCGGTGATGGGCTTGATGCACTCCTTGAGCACCGTGAGGTCAGCACCATCCGACAAGCTCTTCATCGTGGCCGCGAAGTCAAGAACGGGATTCCAGTACGCCATCTTGGTGAGGGCCTTGGTCACGACCCTCCGGCAAAGTCGCCGGGCCTCCTCGGGCAGCGTGGCCGTCCTGTTGGAGTGAAGATAAGCCAAGGCTCCGAGGACGCCCTCGAAGAACAGGGTCAACTTGGTGTTGACGGTCCCGCTGCGCTCAGGGGCGTACCTCACGTTTGGCATCCCCATGGTGGCCAACTGCGAGGTGACCCTGCCGGCGACCTCCTCCAGACGGCTGATCCATCTGTTCTCGCCCGCCACATAATCCTAGTGGGAGGCGGCCTTGTTCGCCCGCAGCTGCTTCTCCTCCTCCAGGCTCCTGGTCAAGGTCTCCTCCCGAGCCCTGCTCTCCGACAGCATCTTCTCGAGATCCTCCAGCTTCAGCTTGAGGTCTCTGACGGAGTTTTGCGCTTCAGAGAGCTCCCCAGCCCTGATGATGACCACTCCTTGCGCCTCCACCAAGGCGCTGTTGAGCGTGCTCTTCTCGTTGGACAGCTTGAGGGCCTGCTCCTTCAGCTCATCCTGCGCCACCTCCAAGTCCCTTACCTTGTCGGCATGGGCCAGAGCCTGGGCATCGAGTGCCTCCTTGTGCCTCTGCTCTAGCTCGTGAGTCCGCCGCGCGACAAGGGCCTCAAGCTCCTCATCCTTGCCACGAAGCGCTGCGGCAAGCTTTGCCTCACGCGCGGTGAGGTCCTCTTCCTGGGAATCTAGTGCGGCTTGATGCTGGTTCCGGACGGCCTCAGCCGTGGCAGCCAAGTTCGCCGCCTGTTCCTGGGCCTTCTCGATGTCAGCCATCTTCATGGTGAGCTCGACATTGCGCTTGGCCAATTCCTCCTGAAGGGCCCTCTGCTCCTCGCGAGTCTGGTGAAACCAGGTCTGCGTCTCAGCAACGCGCGCCTTGAAATCCACCTCCGCCTGGTCCACCGTTGCCATCCTGCACTTAACCTTGTCCAGACGGACATGGTAGAGCGCCTGGAGTTTTCGGAAGTTGGCCCCCATAGCGCGGAAAAGCTGCTCTTCCGGAGAACCGTCACCGGCAACGCCCGGCTCACTGACAACCTCAAGCCCGGTGGCGGCAAGCACCTCGCCGTCAAAGACTTCCCCTTCGGCGGGCGCCCGGGAACTTGACTCCCCTGGGAGGTGGACGAAAAGATCGGCGCCCACCTTCAGACACCTGCCGGGGCCCGAGGTTGAGAAGGAGGGAGGCTGATCATCAACCGCCTCTTCCTCAGCGGTGGCCTTGCCGGCTTCCCCGGCAGGCCCACCGTTGGCGCCCTCGGCAGAAGCCTCCCCGGTCGCCTTGGCGGCCCCCGCCGTGGTGTCCTCGGCAGCTTCCTTGGCGGCCTCATCAGCGGCGACCTCGGCAGCGTCCTTGGCGGCCTCCTCAGCAATGTTCCCAGCAACGGTATCCATGTTCTCCATACCTGTTGAAGGAGGGTCTGGGTAGTAATGGGAGCATGGAAGCCAAGAAAAGAATAAGGAAAAAACAGAGACGAAGGACAGGCGACTCACCAGTGCCAGGCTATGAAGCAGAAGTCCCCTCTGCGCCAGCATTTGGCGCTGTGGCAGAGCCACCAGCGCCCAAGTTCCCCTCTTCCTCCATGGGTGTGGGCTCCGTGCCTGATGCCCTTGCCGGGGACGCCCCCCCGCGGCAGCGTAGTCGATGGGGGTGGTGTGTTAGGAGTAGCCCTCTGTGGCTCCTCCTGCTGCCGCTCCCCTCCTGAAAACCCGGCAAGGTCAGCATCATAGCATCGAGCGCCTACCACATGTCGAGTAAGAAGAGGGTGGAGAACTTACGCTGGGGGCTGCGCCGGGGGATGCTGTCCGGGCTGCTCAGCACCACCAGTGGTGTCTTTGAAGCCCCAGCCGGGGGCTGGCTACTCGCCGAGGTCCTCGCCCTCTTCACCCTCTGGGCCAACATCTCTGCCTCCCTACGGAAGCAAAAATGGTTCAAGACAAGCGACCCAATTCGAGGAAATGGAAATGACAGTAAGGAACGGAGAACTTACTCGTCATCCGTCTCCTCCTCTTCCACCAGTTTCCTTTTCCTCTCCGGGCTGAGAGGCCCGAGATCAAAACGGAGCTCCACATCATCATCCGAGTCGACGCCCGCCGGAGGAGGCGAAGGAGGCGGCGGGGTTTGTGCGCACCCGGATGAGGAAGGGGCTGTTGTCTTCTTCTTCTCAGTGGCCTTCGTCAACCTCTTGGCTGCCGTGGCCCTCGTGTGGCGCCCAGACCCCTCCAGGGTCAATTGAGGTCGCGCAGCCCTACCGGGTCGGACCGGCTCACCGGAGCCAGCCCGCCGCGGGACTCGCCCTCTTCCCCTGGTTGGCGTCAAGCCCGCCGCCACGTCCTCCTCCTCTCCCGACGACTCGTCGGCCGCGTCTTCGACGAGCGGAGATCCAGTGTCAGCGCTGCTGACCTCCCCGGAGGCCGCCGCCCACCGGGTGAGCTCCTCTTCCTCCGTCGCCGTTGCGGCCTTGTCCTCCATGCCCCCGGCGCTGCCGGCCTCCATGGCAAGCTGTGCCTCCCTCGCCCTAGTGGCGATGTAGTCCAGCTCTGCCTAGGTGGTGTCCATGATAAGCCACAGCTCGACATCGGCATTGACGTACGCCTCGATCAGGGTGTCGAAGAATTGCTGCACATCCTCGTCCTTCGGCTCCTCCCAGCTCGGGACAGGGCCGTGCGCATTACAGTCCGGCATCATGGCGATGATCTCGGACCGACACGAATTGTTGCACAACGGGACCACCCCCGCTGGCAGCTTGAAAAATGGCCCCTTGAGGGCCTTGCCAACCTTTGCGGCAGCCCTCGCAACCTTGCCGGTCCGCTCGACCACGCCATCGCGACCCACATCAAGCTGGAAAAGCCGCTAGCAGAAGTGGGCATGCGCCAGCACTGTGAAGTTGTGATTGAGGCCGGGGCGGAGTCGCATAATGTCAGCCGGGTTCGTAAAGAGCCAAGCTGGCCTCCCCTTGTTGTGCAACGGGGCGATCCGGCGGCGAATGAAGTCCGCCCCGATCATCTCAAGGGTGAGTCCGGCCTGGGTGAGCCGGAGAATCCTGGTGGTGGCGACGGTGAGCCTCCCATCGGCGGCGTCGACATCGCTCCAATCGCTACCACGGACTGGCGGCACTCAGCGGACCTTGCAGAATTCCGGCGGGTTTTCATCTTCAATCCAGAACCACCGGCCACGCCATTCCTCCCACCTTTCCTTCACGGCACCGTCCAGGTACGACCCCTTGGATCTTGGGATCCAGGTGACGCAACCGGAGACGGCTCCTCCCGGCTGGATTCGAGGGAATAAGTAATGGCGGGAGAGCGTGTGTTGGGCTGCACCCCGACAAAGCCTTCGCAAAGATGTGCGAAGAAAGCCATGCACGCCACCGCATTCGGAGTAAAATCCAAGAGGCGAAAGCCGAAGGTGCGCATAACATCGAGAAGAAATCGGAGAAAGGAGGGCATAACCCGCAAGAAAGATAATCGACAAAAAAGGGATACCGATTTGGAGCAGGGTCGGTGTAAACAGCAGGAATGATGCGCGTCGCTGGGTGTCCCGAATTCTCTCCCCCCATCTTCGCTGCCCATAGGGGCCTGAAGGAGGCCCGGAGCTCTCGAACATCAACCGTCGAGGGGAAGAAGAAGGTAGACTTCGTCCGGTCCCCCGACAGCACGCTCTCCGGCGGCTCCATCGTCCCTGCGCCCTTAGCCACCCCCTTGCCCTTGGCAAATTTGGGAGCCATGGCGACCAAGAAGTTCAGAGGGATGAGGAAGGGGGATGGCAAAGCAGCGGCGACGGGCGATAGCGAAAGCTTAGGAAGGAAGAAAGAGAGGGAACGGCGGCTCTGAGATTGGAAAAGGCACGAGGAAAGAGGAGAAAGTGAGCAGCGCGCCCGCGGTTATTCCTTTCTTATGGGGGAAAACAATGGGCCGCCTCCTTTCACATTTACTACGACGTGATGCATGCCTGCGGGAACCAACCCCACGCATGCCGTCCACATCACACGCGCCTCCCCATGCTGCGCCACGCGCGGGAAGCATGGGAAGCGCGGCGCGCTAAGAAACTTACCGCGGTAAAAACCGCCCTGCCTGCCCGTGCACCGTTTTTGGGCCTAGCCCAACGACGTGATTGTGCTTATGTGTGGCCCAGGCCCGGGGGCTCCTATCGGTGTACAAAAAGAGGGGTACACTTTTTGTACCCCTATAACTGTGCACGGGCAGTCGGAGCCACGGGCACCACCACACTGAGCAAGGCAAGGGAGGTGAGCCAAGGTAAGGCCGAAGCTCAGGAGAAGCAGAACGACGCCAAGACCAAGACCACAAAGAGCAAAGGGGACGAAGCGGATCCCCCCCGGCAAGATCCTTGCTGGGAGGCAGTTTTAGCAAACCCGGCAAGACCCTTGCCGGGGCAGCTCGCCCCACACCTACGAAGTGAGTCACCCTTGAGTCCACTGCCCCCATGGGGCAAGGATTCGGGAGACATCCCCGTGGTGGCATGCAGATCTTTGTGAAGGCATTCAAGATCAGATACACCCTTTAGAAGATGATGATCCTTGGCGGGATCCCAGCCAAGGAGGACCACAAGGCCCCCGACAAGAGCCTTGCCGGGGATGATAGCAGGCGCCACGGCAAGACCCTTGCCGGGGCCCCGGCAAGGCCCTTGCCACGAACACCCGTAGGTCCACCATCAGGCCCACGCCAGTCAAACCTCCACCGCCGTACGCATGCAGCTGCCGACCCAACCAGCTGGGCAGGCACCTGCATGGCGGCATGCGGAGCTTCGTGGAGACCCACCACTGCGCCACCTCAGCTGCCTGCCTGCCTACATGGCACTGCGGGCGCCGCTAGCCAGGGCCCGTGTCGACACGAGAGGGAGCAGCGACGGACGAGACAGGTCTCTCCCCCGTCCCCGATAAAGCAAGGACACCTAAGCAGGACGCATTAAATGCGCCTTGTCATGTAAAATGAGGGATAACCTCGCATCACTGTTCCCTTTCCACCTCATGTGTGCCACTGTGGCCACCCCTTTTCCTATAAAAAGAGGCCCGAGGTGACCAGGAGGAGGATTCGGCTTTTTGGAGCTCCTCACACCCCATAGCTAGCTCAAGAACACAGATATACAATCCACCAAAGCAGGAGTAGGGTTTTACGCATACTCGCAGCCCGAACCTGGATAAACGAACCGTGTGCTATCTGTTTGATCCGCTCTTCTCACGACCCCACGCCCCGCAACCGTAGTAGGGATTCTTGTGATCCCATAGGTGTCGTTCCCACCGACAGTCTCTTCGAACTATCGATTTGGTTTGGCCAAATAGATTGGTTTTTCTTGCAATGGGAGAAGTTCTTAGCTTTGGGTTCAATCTTGCGGTGCTCGATCCTAGTGACAAAAGGGGAACCGACACATATTGTATTGTTGCCATCGAGGATAACAAGATCGGGTTTTCATCATATTGCTTGAGTTAATTCCGCTACATCATGTCATCTTACTTAACGCGTTACTCTATTCTTATGAACTTAATACTCTAGATGCAGGCAGGAGTCGGTCGATGTGTGGAGTAATAGTAGTAGATGCAGAAGCGTTTCAGTCTACTTGACACAAACGTGATGCCTATATTCATGATCATTGCCTTAGATATCATCATAACTTTGTGCTTTTCTATTGATTGCTCGACAGTAATTTGTTCACCCACCGTAATAATTTTTATCTTGGGAGAAGCCTCTAGTGAAACCTATGGCCCCGGGTCTATTTTTCATCATATAAGTTTCAAATCTACAATGTTAGTTTCTGATTTACTTTCTTTGCAATCTTTTACTTTCCATTCCATAAACCAAAAATACCAAATACATTACTTTACCGTTTATCCATCTACATTAGATCTCACTTTGCAAATAACCGTGAAGGGATTGATAACCCCTTTATCGCATTGGGTGCAAGTTGGTGTTTGTTGGTGCAGGTATTTGGTGGCTTGTCACATTGTCTCCTACTCGATTGATACCTTGGTTCTCAAAACTGAGGGAAATACTTACTCTACTTTGCTACATCACCCTTTCCTCTTCAAGGGAAAAACCAACGCAAGCTCAAGAGGTAGCAGGAAGGATTTCTGGCGCCATTGCCGGGGAGATCTACGCCAAGCCAAGACATACCAAGTACCCATCACAAACTCTCATCCCCCGCGTTACCTTATTTGCCATTCACCTCTCGTTTTCCTCTCCCGCACTTCTAAAACGATTTACGAAAAGATTTGCCTTTTCTTTCGCCCTTCTTCCGTTCGATCTTGTGTTACCATGCACCTTCTTTTTGCTTGCATCTTTGCTTGCTAAAAGTTTATGGATCCCCATCCACTTGCAAATATTTTTAAATGATCCAATTATGATGAACCAATTGCTAGGGAGTTGAGTGCACTAGATTATCTTTATGGAGTTTTGCTTGGAATCCGTGAATCTGAAAATTGTGATGAAGTGCTTTATAAAGTGATTCACGATAGATCCTTGAATAAAAAGCATGATTGCAACAATGTTATTATAAATTCTATTAATGTCAATTGTGCTAATAATATGCAAAACCCTAAGCTTGGGGATGCTAATTTTGCTATGTCTACTACTTGTTGCAATGATCATGATTGGGGTGATTCTTCTTATAATCTTGAAAAAATATTTAAGCTCCATTATGAATATGAGATTGATAGTGTTTGAAATAATATTGAAAGTGGGTTTGGAAGAGTGTTGATGTCTACTACACAACCTTCTTCTTATAGACGTTGTTGGGCCTCCAAGTGCAGAGGTTTGTAGGACAGTAGCAAATTTCCCTCAAGTGGATGACCTAAGGTTTATCAATTCGTGGGAGGCATAGGATGAAGATGGTCTCTCTCAAATAACCCTGCAACCAAATAACAAAGAGTATCTTGTGTCCCCAACACACCCAATACAATGGTAAATTGTATAGGTGCACTCGTTCGGCGAAGAGATGGTGATACAAGTGCAATATGGATGGTAGATAATGGTTTTTGTAATTTGAAAATATGAAAACAGCAACGTAACTAATGATAAAAATGAGCACAAACGGTATTGCAATGTGTTGAAACAAGGCCTAGGGTTCATACTTTCACTAGTGCAAGTTCCCTCAACAATAATAACATAATTGGATCATATAACTATCCCTCAACATGCAAAAAAGAGTCACTCCAAAGCCACTAATAGCAGAGAACAAACGAAGAGATTATTGTAGGGTACGAAACCACCTCAAAGTTATTCTTTCAGATCGATCTATTAAAGAGTTCGTACTAGAATAACACCTTAAGACACAAATCAACCAAAACCCTAATGTGTCACATCCCTAGCTTCTGGCATTACACTAGGGTAACTTCATGTGTGCATCATGTTTAAACTTTGAAAGAAACTTGAAATGGGGATTGCCTAAACCCTAGCATTAAAGGAATTCACTAGGTTCAACCAAAATATTTCCAGTAAATCCAAATGGCTTTAAAAAATGTTCATCATTCTTGGAAAAAGCTGGAAACAGTAACCAGAGGTGATGCACATTTCTTCATGACATATTTGGGCTCTGGATTAAATCATACTCTATTTGCATTTGGGCATTTAAATGCTATTAAATATTTTAAATGCTCAAATAATCATAAACTAAAATGTTTACTGTAGGATATATTCCCAACAGCGATCATGAGTAGTTTCATGATTTTTGGAAGTGTCTAAGTATTTTTAATAAAGCCCTAAAGACTACAGAATAATAGAAAACAAAAATAAAACAGAAAGTAGAGAGAGAGAGAGAGAAAGCAAACCTGGCGGCCCAGCTGTGGCCCAACATTGTTGGCCCAGCCCACCTCCTTCCCTTGTCTTCTGCCAGCTGCTGCCAGGAGGATGCCGGGCGTGTGCTCGCCACGCGCGCGCCACCTCCACCCTGCCTGGCTGCCCCCTCGTCGCTCTGGCCCTCCCTCGCGACGCCATGCAGCCCCCGACCTCTCTCGCACTCTCTCCTCACCTCTTCCCCCTCCTCTGCTCCCTCTCCCTCTCGAGCCCGAGCACAGTCGTAGTCGCGCTGTCGTAACGCCGCAGCCACCGGCCCTACCGCGCCTCGCCGACGTGTCCATGACCTCCGCCTCGACGCCCTCGTCCTCCTCGTAGACTCGCTCGACGCCGGACGCCCCAAAACGCCGCCCTGACCTTGTCTTCATCGTTTGGCCGCCAAGATCGTCCGCGACCTCCCGTCTTCATCAGCTCCTCCCCGACCTCGCCGACCCGCTCGTCATGACCGTGGTGAGCTGCTGGCCGTTCCCCCCCTCTCTGTTCTCTTCCTCGCATGCCATAGCGACCGCACCACGCTTGACCGCACCTGCTGCCGCTTGCACCTGCCGCCGACGTGGCCCCCGCAACCAAATGGCCCAGGTGTCGTGTCCAACATGCTCGCCGCTCGCGTAGCTGCTGTAGGTGCCATGAACGCGCTACCACGGCCACTGCAGCCCCATAGACACAAACACCCGAACACCGGCGCCGCCCCGAGCTCGTTTCCGGCGAGCACCGACCGTCCCCGCTGCTGCCGCATGCCGCCCTGGATGTGGGCGAGCCCCAGCTCCCCGCGTGTGCCCTCCGCTGCTCGATTGGGTGCCGGAGGAGCAATCCCGCGCCCTCCGCCGCGTCTGCTGCCGCCGGCGGCTAAACGCTGGCGCGTTAGCCCCAGTTGACCAACGGGTTTGACCTCCCCTGGCTCAATGACAGGTGGGGCCGCCCTGGTAACTAACCTAGATTAGGATTAACTAACCTAGCTAATTTAGCTTAGCTAGTGACATGCAGGCCCCGCCCGGCTAACTAAGTTAGTTAGGGCTAACCCTATTTAGGTTAGTTAGGTCAGCCACTGACGTATGGGTCCAGGGACTAATTAGCCTAGATTAACTTTTAGTTAGTGCTAATTAACCCTGTTAGTTGACCGAGTCACTGACTAGTGGACCCCACTGGTCAGGTTTGACCTGGACCACCCCGTTGACCTGCTGACGTCACAGTGACTTAGTGCTGACGCAGTAACTCTTTTTCTGGTTTTATTCTTTTACATGAAATTCCAGAAAATAGTTAAAACTTCTAAAAATCACAGAAAATAATCTACAGCTCGGATTGAAAAGATTTATATATGAAAAATGATCAGAAAAATCCAATCTATCCATCTGTACTGGTTTCATGCATGTTAGGGAAACTTAACATTGTTGTTTAGATACATCTAGATAATTCACTTATATGAGTTCATATTTTGAGTTTGCATTTGAATCTTTGATTCAAATGAACTCAAAACACCCTGTTTATAGCTGCATTAGCCAAACACACTCATCTTGCCATGTCACATTATGCATCATATTGTTTTTTTTGAGCCAGGCATAACCCCTTTCCATTACTTTCATAACGGAAATACAAAGTTTGTTGAAACTAAAAGGAAACTGAAAGGGGAAATGCGAGCTCAGCGCATCACTGGGAAACCCACAATAGACACTCGTCATCGAGCAGCCTACCATGGGGCGAAAACCCAGTGACACCGACAGAACCAACATCACCAACCCAAAAGTACCCAAAGTCTAGGATCACACTAGCCACAGGAGGCTCAGACATAAGCTCGCGCAGGAGCCGCAAAGTTCCCTAAGTTTAAGAAGAAAGACACATCGGAAATACTAGCAATGTACATGGACGACTGAACATAGCAAAAGACCTTGGTAGGCTGAACCTCTGTGGCCCTCCGTGTCTGAATCATCCTTGTTCTACATCCCCCGGCGCCGCACAAATACACATCAGGGTCGACGCGCTGGTCTTCAGCATTTTGGCTCCACGCTCCATGGCCTCGCGATCAGCCCCATTCATCAGTCCTGCCCAGTAATTCAAATATCCGCAAGCTGAGTACACAACCTCAAAAGGAGACCTCATCTGTTTGTATTCAAATGTCACTTTGTTACGGCAGTTCCACAAGGCCCAGCACATAGCCGCCAAGCCAAAAGTATAGAATTTTTCTCCATCAGGGATGAACATATAGCACCAGGAAAAATATTGCCACATATTTTTTGGGCATCGATCCGTGCCCAGGACACACCCAACGGTTCTCCACATTACTTTAGCCACATGACATGTGAAAAAAAGATGTTGCGAGGTCTCTCTTTCGTTGCAGAACGAGCATGTAGGGTTTCCCGCCCAATTTCTTCTGCTCATCACATCTCTAGTGAGAATGGCATCTTGGACAAGTTACCAGAGGAAGATTTGGATTTTTAAGGGTATTTTGGATGTCCATATCCATTTGTAATCACACCCCTCACGTTTTTTTTCTAGATATTCATAGACATATTTGGTTGTGAATTTCTTCTTCTTCCCCAAAGCCCAGGTAATCTCATCTGATACATTTGACTGAGGCCAGGAGTCCACCACCGTCCCCAGTTCTCTCCATTGCTCCACTAGGGGCGTGTGAAGTCTTCTTCTAAAAAAGTCTCCCTCAACCCCTTTTTTGAAGTCTGAAACTGTGATTTCTTGGTAATTGCATATATTGTATAACATAGGGAATTTATCACGTAAAGGGGGCTCATTTCCCACAGGATCAACCCATAATCTGACCAGATTGCCTGAATTGAGGATCACCTTCCTCCCTGCAAAGTAATTCTCTTTAACTTTCATAATGGCTTTCCATATAGGGGAATCACCAAATTTACTTTTCACAGAGGCGACTGTGTCTCTTTTGAAATACTTGGCCCATATAACCTCCTGCCACAACCCCTGTTGGTTCTCCAATTTCCACCACCACTTAGTGAGGAGGCTAACATTCTGTTTATGCAAATTTTTCACCCCCAGCCGCCCTTTACTTTTCGATCTGCATATTCTGGACCGCCTAACCAAATGGTACCGTTTTCGCCCTTCATTTTCTTGCCAAAAGAATCGCTTATGGTGTTTGTCAAGTTTTACTATCACCGTCTTCGGAAGAAGAAACATAGCCATATAGTAATATACAATGCTTGTGAGCGAAGAGTTAAGAAGAATAAGCCTTCCTCCAGAGGAAGCCGCATTACCAATCCAGGCCTCACAGCATTTAAGGAATCGTTCACCCATGAAATCCCACTCAAGCACACGCAGTGTAGAGAAGCTAACTGGCACTCCCAGATATTTCATAGGAAAATGTCCAATTTTACAGTTAAACTGATCCGCATAAAACGCTAGTGTGTCCTCATCCCCCCCGACACAAAGCACCTCACTTTTAAGGAAATTGATCTTTAATCCCGACATAAGTTCGAACATATATAAAAGAAGTTTCAGGTTTATAGCAGCATCCTTATCATGCTCAAAACAAATGACTGTGTCATCTGCATATTGGAGTATAGCAACTCCCCCTTCAATCAGGTCAGGAGCAAGCCCAGTCAAGAGCTTTTCTTTTTGAGCATTACGTATCATCTTCGAAAGGGTTTCAACAGCTAGATTGAAAAGAAACGGAGAGTGGGGGTGACCTTGACGCACCCCCTTATAGCTTTGGAAATAGGGTCCCACCTCATTGTTTAGTTTAATGCTCACAGTGCCGTTATGTAAGATTTTTTCAATCCATCCGCACCAGGTTGGCCCAAATCCATGGTTCCTATGGCATTCAAGGAGGAAATCCCAATTTATCTTGTCGTAGGCTTTTTCGAAGTCCAACTTTAAGACCACCCCAACTTTTTTCTTGACATGAGCATGATGCAACACCTGATGAAGTGTAAGGATCCCATCCATACTGTTTCTATGCTTAATGAAAGCATTTTGATGTCGACTGATTAGCTTATCAGCAAAAATAGGGACCCTGTTATCTAGTACCTTGGTGATGAGTTTATAGGGGCATCTAAGCAAGCATATGGGGCGGTATTGTTGGATTTTTTTGGCCCCATTCATCTTAGGAATCAAAGTGATCACGCCATAGTTTAGGCGTGCAATGTCTAAAGTGTTGTCATGGAATGCTTTGAAAAGTCGCATTAGATCTCCCTTCACAAAATCCTAGCAGTGTTTGTAAAACTCAGCTGGGATGTTATCCGGTCCAGGAGCTCTGTTACTCTTCATACTAAATAAAGCTTTTTTAACTTCCTCTTCCGTAAACTCACTCGTGAGTAGGGTGTTATCATCCTTAGTAAGCTTTTCCCCCTCATCCCAGGTATCAGGGGATAGATGGAATATGTTTCCTCTGGCCGGCCCAAACAACTCTTTATAATAAGAGGTAGCATGATTTAGGAGATCTTTTGTGCCCTCAATCACCACCTTTCCATCGGTTAGGGAATGTATGGTGTTTTTTCTCTTTTTGCCATTCGCAATCCGATAATAAAAAGCCGTGTTTTGGTCCCCCTTTAGCAACCAACGTTCATTCGAATGTTGAAGCCAAAAGAGTTCCTCATCCGCAAGAATATCATTCAACTCAGCACATAGGTTGGTTCTTTTTTCATATAATTCAGGTGTTAGAGGCTCAGCTTCTTCTAACTTCTCCATCTCCTCTAGTTTCTTTTTTATCTCTTTTTTTCACTTTCGGGCATGACCAAAAGAGTGAGAACCCCAACCTTTAAAATACTTCTTGATACGTTTCATTTTAATGTTGAGGATATTGATTGGGTCGCTAGCGTTAACTGGCTGCTCCCAAATGTTTTTGGCTTTAATATAGAAATCTTCATTTTTCAGCCAGCTAAGTTCGCAGCGAAATTCATGATTATGAAGGGGTTGCATCATATTGTTGCATTAAACTACCATGCATTGCATTGATGGTGTTTCCTCTCTGTTGCCGGTGTTGTTCCCCCTCGGTAGACGTTGTTTCGATGTTGTGATCGTTGACACTGATGAAGACTCAATGCTATCTTCAGAAGTGCCAGGCAAGCAAAACCCCCTTGTTCATTCCGATACAATCCCACTCTCTCACTCCTGCTCTCTTTTACTGCATTAGGACAACAATGATTCATCTGTTACTTGCTGCGGTAGCTGAACCCCTTTATCCTTTGCATGACCTGTCATTGCCACAGTAAATAGATGAAACCCACTAGCATGAGTAGGAGTTGTTTGAGCCCTGGTGTGCCTACTTATTCATGCTTGTTTGTCATGCCTGCTATGCTTAGAGTTGTGTCAGGTCTGATTCATCGGGGATGAATTGGAACAGTGATGAACATGTCCTAATGTGTGTGAGCTAAGTGTGTTGAACACGATTTGGTAAAGGTATCGATGAGAGGCCATGTAGGAGTACATGGTGGGTTGTTTCATTGGAACCGTCCTTAAGCACCGAGATCTATATATGTGATTTAAGAACCAGCTACTACCATGCATTGGGCCCGAAACCAATGGACCCTCTCGGCTTCTTAACCACCCTAGTTCTCTGTCCAGGAGTTGCAACTAGTTTCTGGTGTTTATAGGATATGTGTTGGCGGCCGTGCGTAGCGCTGACCCTAGAAGTGGGCTATGATGCGGTAGATACACCATGGCCGGGCATGCCGGGCGCCCGTTTGGTGTCTCAGAACCCTATACACATTGTTCAGGGCCGTATGTGGAAACCTCGGTCGGACTCCCTGCGGATGGAACCTGGATAGGCGATAAACCTGGACTAGAGACTTGAGTGTTTAAGTAGGCCATGGCCGACACCCTCGTTGGGCTTCCGCTTGAAGGTTGCCGAGTACATGTTGTGTAAACGACGGTAAGTGGTGAGAGCGTGTATGAAGGAGTACACCCCTGCAGGGTTAACACCATCTATTCGAATAGCCGCGTCCGCGGTAAAGAACTACTTGGTTGCCTGTACATTTCATAGACAAGTGAAAGTGGATACTCTAAAACTCGCAAGATAAGTGTGAGTGCTATGGATGGCCTTCTCGTAGGGAGACGGGAGCGGATCCATAGTGGTGTATTGAATGGTGAATATGTGGAATCGTGTGTGCCACCTCAAAAGAGTTGCTTGCAGTCGTAGTTCAGGTTAGCCACTGAGTCAAAGCTGGCTTGCTGCAGTTAAACTCCACCACCCCCTTTATTGATACTGATGCATATGTAGATAGTTCTGATGTAAGTCTTGCTGGGTACATTTGTACTCACGTTTGCCTATTTTATGTTTTGCAGAGAGACATCAGTCTTGCTAGTAGTTCCGTGTGGACTTTGACGTTTAGCTTGATACCTTAGCTACGATCTTGTGCCCTTGGCAGGATCTGGTAGATAGTCAGGCTTCTTAGCCTTTTTCATTTGTAGATGTCTGTACTCAGACATGTTAAGCTTCCGCATGTGCTTTGATTTGTATGCTATGATTGTTGGGTCATGAGACCCATGTTTGTAATATCTCGCTCCTCGGAGCCTAATGAATAAATACTTGAGTTGTAGAGTTATGTTGTGATGCCATGTTGTATTTACACATATCGAGCATATTGTGTGTATGATTGAAATGCTTGGTATGTGTGGGATCCGACAATCTAGTTGTTTATCCTTGGCAGCCTCTCTTATGGGGAAATGTAGTCTAGTGCTTCCATGAGCCATAGTAGTCCGCTACAGCCCGGTTCACCGGAGTCCTATTAGCCCAGCACTACTGCTCAGGACACTTGACTGGTCGGCATGTGTTTCACTTCGTTCTTGTGTCTGTCCCTTCGGGGAAATGTCACGCGGTGACATCCAGAGTCCTGCCTAGCCTGCTACAGCCCGGGTTCCCGAAGTCCTGTTAACCCAATGCTACAGCCCGGATTCACACGCTGCTGATCGACATGCTTGATGTGATTCATGTATGCCTGTCCACATAGGTTAGTGCCGCTTTGGGTTCACGACTAGCCATGTCGGCCTGGGTTCTCTGTCATATGGATGCTAGTGACACTATCATATATGTGAGCCAAAAGGCGTAAACGGTCCCGGGCCATGGTAAGGCGACACCTGTGGGAATACCGTGCGTGAGGCCGCAAAGTGATATGAGGTGTTACCGGCTAGATCGATGTGGCTTGGAATCGGGGTCCTGACGTAATGTCACCTAGATACTCCAATGTCACCTCAAGTATCCATGGATATGATTATACGATATGCATCACACAATCTCAGATACATCTATTCAAACCAACACAAAGTACTTCAAAGATAAAACTCAATCCATTACAAGAGAGTAGAGGGGGAGAAGCATCATAAGATCCAACTATAATAGCAAAGCTCGCGATACATCAAGATCGTACCACCTCAAGAACACGAGAGAGAGAGAGATCAAACACATAGCTACTGGTACATACCCTCAGCCCCGAGGGAGAACTACTCCCTCCTCATCATGGAGAGCACCGGGATGATGAAGATGGCCATCGGAGAGGGATTCCCCTCCGGCAGGGTACTGGAACAGGTCTAGATTGGTTTTCGGTGGCTACGGAGGCTTCTGGCGGTGGAACTCCCGATCTATTATGCTCCTCGAAGTTTTTAGGGTATATGGGTATATATGGGAGGAAGAAGTACGTCGGTGGACCTTCGGGCTGTCCACGAGGCAGGGGGCACGCCCAGGGGGGTGGGCGAGCCCCCCACCCTCGTGGGCAGCCCGGGACTCTCTTCATCCAACTCCGATACTCCGTGGGCTTCTTCTGGTCCAAAAATAAGTTCCATGAAGTTTCAGGTCAATTGGACTCCGTTTGATTTTCCTTTTCTGCGATACTCTAAAACAAGGAAAAAACAGAAACTGGCACTGGCACTGGGCTCTAGGTTAATAGGTTAGACCCAAAAATCATATAAAATAGCATATAAATGCATATAAAACATCCAAGGTTGATAATATAATAGCATGGAACAATCAAAATTATAGATACGTTGGAGACCTATCAAGTGTCAACTTTAGATCCCATATATTTGTATAATGTTCAATCTTATGAAGTTTTTGACAAAAGTCGGTTCGGAGATGTCATGAATTTATTCTATGATAATCCCACTATTTCGGAAGAGTGTCAATTTCGCATGCATGTGGATCATGAAAATAAAATTTTATGTGATAGTTATATTGTTGAGTTTGAATATGATCCCACATGTAATTATTATGAGAGAGGAAAATATGGTTGTAGAAATTTTAATGTTACTAAATTACCTCTCGTTATGTTGAAATTGCTATTATTCCTTTCTCCTTCCTTGCATATGCTAGTTTTTGCTTGCCTTGATAATTTGTTTGCTTATAAGATGCTTATGCATACGAAGTATGTTAGACTTAGATGTGTTTTTCACATGCTATATGATGCTCTCTTTGTGCTTCAATTCTTGTCTTTCATGTGAGCATCATCGAAATTATCAATGCCTAGCTAAAAGCTTTGAAGAATAGCGCTTGTTGGGAGGAAACCCAAATTTATTTTTATTTTTGATTTTTAGGTCCTATTTTGCAATAAATAATTAATCTAGCCTCTGTTTAGATTTTTTATATGTTTTAGTTAGTGTTTGTGCCAAGTAAGACCTTTGGGATAGCTTACGGTGATAGTTGATTTGATATTGCTGAAAAACAGAGACTTTTGCGTTCAGGAGATTAGTTTTCCTTTTTAAGAGAAGCACGATAAAATACTGATTCTTTATGCAGAGGATTAATAAACAAATTGTTTAGGACTTCCTAATTCCTCAGGATTTTTGGAGTTACAGAAGTGTTCGAAATATGCAGATTGCTACAGAGTGTTCTGTTTTTGACAGATTCTGTTTCTCGCGTGTTGTTTGCTTATTTTGATGAATCTATGGCTTTTATCGGGGGGTATGAACCATGGAAAAGTTGGAATACAGTAGATATTACATCAATATAAATAAAGAATGATTTCACAACAATACCAAAAGTGGTGATTTATTTTCTTATACTAACGGAGCTTACGAGATATTATGTTGAAGTTTTGTGTTGTGAAGTTTTCAAGTTTTGGGTAAGGATTTGATGGACCATGGAATAAGGAGTGGCAAGAGCCTAAGCTAGGGGATGACCAAGGCACCCCAAGGTAATATTCAAGGATGCCAAGAGCCTAAGCTTGGGTATGCCCTGGGAAGGCATCCCCTATTTCATCTTCATCTATTGGTAACTTTACTCGAGGCTATATTTTTATTCACCACATGATATGTGCCTTGCTTGGAGCGTCTTGTATGATTTGAGTCTTTGCCTTTTAGTTTACCACAATCATCCTTTCTGTACACACCTTTTGGGAGAGACACGCATGAATCGTGATTTAGTAGAATGCTCTATGTGCTTCACTTATATTTTTTGAGCTAGGCAAAATTGCTCTAGTGCTTCACTTATATCTTTTTAGAGCACGACGGTGGTTTTATTTTATAGAAATTGATGAACTCTCGTACTTCACTTATATTATTTTGAGATCCTTTAGAACATCATGGTAATTTGCTTTGGTTAGAAAATTAGTCCTAATATGATAGACATCCAAGAGGGATATAATAAAAACGTTGATATAAAGTGCATTGAATACTATCAGAAGTTTGATTCCTTATGATTGTTTTGAGATATGAAGATAGTGATATTAGAGTCATTCTAGTGAGTAGTTGTGAATTTGAGGAATACTTGTGTTAAAGTTTGTGAGTCCCGTAGCATGCACGTATGGTGAACCGTTATGTGATGAAGTCGGAGCATGCTTTATTTATTGATTGTCTTCCTTATGAGTGGCGGTCGGGGACGAGCGATGGTTTTTTCCTACCAATCTATCCCCCTAGGAGCATGCACGTAGTACTTTGTTTCGACAACTAATATATTTTTGCAATAAGTATGTGAGTTCTTTATGACTAATGTTGAGTCCATGGATTATATGCACTCTCACCTTTCCGCCATTGCTAGCCTCTCTAGTACCGCACAACTTTTGCCGGTACCATAAACCCACCACATATCCTTCCTCAAAACAGCCACCATGCCTACCTATTATGGCATGTCCATAGCCATTTCGAGATATATTGCCATACAACTTTCCACCGTTCTGTTTATTATGACACGCTTCATCATTGTTATATTGCTTTGCATGATCATGTAGTTGACATCATATTTGTGGCAAAGCCACCGTTCATCATTTTTATACATGTCGCTCTTGACTCATTGCACATCCCGGTACACCGCTGGAGGCATTCATATAGTCATATTTTGTTCTAAGTATTGAGTTGTAATTTTTGAGTTGTATGTAAATAAAAGTGTGATGGTCTTCATTATTAGAGCATTGTCCCATGTGAGGAAAGGATGATGGAGACCACGATTCCCCCACAAGTCGGGATGAGATGCCGGACGAAAAATAAAATAAAAATATAAAAGAGGCCACAAAAATGAGAGAAGGGCCCAAAAATAACAATAAAAAAATGAGAGAAAAGATAGAAGGGACAATGTTACTATCCTTTTACCACACTTGTGCTTCGAAGTAGCACCATGATCTTCATGATAGAGAGTCTCCTATGATATCACTTTCATATACTAGTGGTAGTTTTCATTATAGAACTTGGCTTGTATATTCCAATGATGGGCTTCCTCAAAATGCCCTATGTATTCTTGAGCAAACAAGTTGGATGCACACCCACTTAGTTTCTTTGTGAGCTTTCTTAACTTATAGCTCTAGTTCATCCATTGCATGGCAATCCCTACTCATTGACATTGATATCTATTAATGGGAATCTCCATAACCCATTGATACGCCTAGTTGATGTGAGACTATCTCCTTATTTTTTTCTTCTCCACAACCACCGTCTATTCCACCTATAGTGCTATGTCCATGGCTCACGCTCATGTATTGCGTGAAAGTTGAAAAAGTTTTAGAACATCAAAAGTATAAAACAATTGCTTGGCTTGTCATCGGGGTTGCGCATGATTTAAATATTTTGTGTGATGAAGATGGAGCCTAGCCATACTATATGATTTTGTAGGGACAAGCTTTCTTTGGCCATATTATTTTGAGAAGACATAATTATTTGTTAGTATGCTTGAAGTATTATTGTTTTTATGTCAATATTAAACTTTTGTTTTGAATCTTACGGATCTAAACATTCATGCCACAATAAATAAAATTACATGGATAAATATGTTAGGTAGTATTTCACATCAAAAATTCTATTTTTATCATTTACCTACTCGAGGACGAGCAGGAATTAAGCTTGGGGATGCTTGATACATCTCCAATGTATCTATAACTTTTGGTTGTTCCATGCTATTATATTATCTCTTTTGGATGTTTTATATGCATTAATATGCTATTTTTTATGATTTTTGGGACTAACCTATTAACCTAGAGCCCAGTGCGAGTTTCTGTTTTTTCCTTGTTTTAGAGTTTTGCAGAAAAGGAATACCAAACGGAGTCCAAACGGAATAAAACTTTCGCAATGATTTTTCTTGGACCAGAAGACACCCAGGAGATTTGGAGTGCAAGTCAGAAGAGCCATGCAGCGTCCACAAGGGTGGAGGGCGCGCCCCCCAACCTTATGGGCCCCTTGGTGACCCCCTGACCTAGATCTTCCTCCTATATATACTCATATACCCTGAAAACTTCCAGGGGAGCCACGAAACCACTTTCCACCGCCGCAACCTTATGTACCCATGAGATCCCTTCCAGAGACCTTTTCCGGCATCCTGCCGGAGGGGGATTCGATCACGGAGGGATTCTACATCAACACCATTGCCTCTCCGATGAAGCGTGAGTAGTTTACCACAAACCTATGAGTCCATCGCTAGTAGCTAGATGGCTTCTTCTCTCTCTTTGAGTCTCAATACCATGTTCTCCTCGATGTTCTTGGAGATCTATTCGATGTAATACTATTTTGCGGTGTGTTTGCCGAGATCCGATGAGTTGTGGATTTATGATCAACTTATCTATGAATATTATTTGAATCTCCTCTGAATTCTTATATGCATGATTTGATATCTTTGCAAGTCTCTTCGAACTATCGATTTGGTTTGGCTAACTAGATTGGTTTTTCTTCCAATGGGACAAGTGCTTAGCTTTGGGTTCAATCTTGCGGTGCTCGATCCTAGTGACAGAACGGGAATCGACACGTATTGTATTAATGCCATCGAGGATAATAAGATGGGGTTTTCATCATATTTCTTGAGTGATGTAACATCCCAATTTTCAATTTGGATGTTAATCATTAGGTCATCATATGCATCCATATTTTGAGCATTTTGAATTTGGTTTATTTGAACATTTTGATCCTAGAGACCTTAAGCAACTCAAGGACCCTTTGAGAGAGTTAGAGGTTTTCATAAAATACCATTTTTGAATTTTCAAAAATTGGTAAACTGGATCAAGGTGATTTTTATTTGAAATTATTTTTACAATTATTTCAAAAAATAAATAAAATAATGAGAGAAGATAATATGACTTCTTCAAAATAGAGGAAATAATGGGAATTTAATTTCGAATATAAATATATATTTTATTTGAATTTTATTTGAGATTTTATTTAAATTAGGGAAAAATTGCATTTTGGCCCAGAAAAATGTTCATGTTGTCCTAAATATTAGTAGAGGACCATGAAAATTATTTTTGGGATTTTAGGATTTCCTTTATTTCATTTTGGATTTTTCCTTTTAGGCGAAATTATTAAAAAAAAACTCTTCAGACCGACTGGGACGAAGCCAGCCGGCCGAGGCCGCCTCGCTCCTCCGCCTCCGGGCGGGAGACCCGCCCGACCAAGGCCAACACTGCCGTGCCCGACATGGAGTCCACCGCCGCATCGCCCTTTTGCCTCTCACACAAGCCGGTCTTCCCCCTCTTATATAGCCACTGCCGCCGCCCCCCCTCTCCCCATCAAGCCACCGCCGCCCGCAGCCGCTCACCGCTGCCTGCCTCGCCGCGCCACCGCCTTGGCGCTTCCCGACGCCGCCTCCTGCCACTAACCGTCATCGAAGACGCCGTCCTGCCTTGCCAGTCCACCGCCGTCGTTGGTTTTTCTCGCCGCCGGCCGAACCCTCGAGAACCGGTAAAAACTGATCGATTTCTATGTTTTTTCGGCTTTTAGATTAGATCGGTTTTATTTATTTTATTTCATTAATTAGAAAACGTTCACCCGTTTAGCTCTGTTAACGAACGAATTCATTTGTTAGTCTCTATTAGCGGACGGTTGTCCAATAGATTTTTCTTTTTCTGTTTAATTTTGGCCAAGGACATATTCGTGAATAGTTTTCTTATTGGTTAGTCCCTGATCTTCAAACCCTCACTACTTTTTGCTTGTTTATCCAAATCCAGTGAAACCAACGCCAAAATCTTTGTTTTGTTCCCCTCTGTCCAGATAAACAACTTGAACATGATTTTGAAAATTTAAAATTTGGTTTCAAGCAGATTTGAATTCGAACTTCTTTTGATCGCAGATTGAGTTTCGTAACTCCGATTCGATTGATTCTTTTTGCAAATTGAAGCTCTTCACTTGGACTTTCTGTTTAGATCTTTTCTTTTGGATTTAATTTTGCACCTTATGCTTGAGTTCTTATGTATGCTATTGTTTGTTCATGGTAGAGTTTCCGGAGTGCGAGGCTTGCTACTACGAATCACTAGGGTTTTTCGATCATCAGCAAGGCAAGTAACACTTTGATCATACCCCTTTATTACCCTGTTTTTATGCATTAGTTTCAACCCTCAAACATTGCATGAGTAGGACTTTGATAACATGTGGGTTTTGGGAAGTAGATGATGAGGTAGGAACCTATTGTATTAAATTCATACCTGGGTACTACTGCGTTATGATTGCATTATGTAGCGACCAGACCTCAAAGAGTCTGATCTTTGTGCATCAGTGTCATCCCTGGATCAGTAATGCTGACACGCACAGTGCTTGAAGGATTTATAACAGAGTAGCAATCACACACTTATTACATCGAATGTCTCAAAAGAGATCTTATTACAATAAATAAGACTTAAGGCCATCTAATAACGATAACAGCGGACGGCTTGGAAGATAAGCGAGTCCATCAACTCCAACGGCATCACTGACTAGAGAACCACGACCTAAAGGCACCTTACTCGTCCTCTGAAAAGTCTGCAGCGTGAATGTTGCAGCCCGAAAATGGGCCAGCACATGGAATATGCTAGCAATGTAACACATAGAGAGTAATGAAAGAATAAGGCTATAGTACATGCATATATGGCTGGTGGAAAGCTCTATGGTTACAGTTTTTGCATAAAGCCAATTTTCCCAACTGCAAAGGAATAAATTTTATTTAACTATCATGGTGGTTGTTAAACATTGAGAAGATAGACATCCTCTCAATCCCAATTAAGCATCATCTTTAAGACCCAACAATATTAATTAAAGTAACATGATGAGATTCACATGATAATCCAAGTACTAGATACTCTAGACGTCCATAACCGGGGACACGACTAACCATGATTAGTTTATACACTCTGCAGAGGTTTGCGCACTTTTCCCCACAAGACTCGATCTCCTCCGTTGGGATTCTCGCACTACATGGTGTTTGAGAAACGGATGACCGAGACATAGTCTTTCAGAAGCGCTAGCACCTTACGATCGGGTAGACCGTTACACCTAGTTTCCCCTACATCTGCTAGTCTACCACTGTAAGAGCTCGCACGACTTAATCAACTATGCTAGAGCCCATAGTAGCTTGTGGCTTCACACGGAAGTTTCTAGTATGAATAATCTCATGATCCCTTTGAGCCTGGGTGGCGGTCCATAAAGAAAAACAGGCAATCGCTGGAATACCCAGGTGCCTCAATCCACCCAGATGTGTGTTTAAGTTGCCACATTAAATAAACCATTAATATAACAATCTCACATCTGTCATGGATACACTCACCCAATCCACGTCTACTAGCATAGCATGGCATAATAAGCAAACGTAGAGATAACTCCCAAGGGTTTGATAATAAAATAGGTAATAGGTACTACCTCATCTACTTCCCAAACCCACAATTTAGTTAGATCCTAATCATGCAATGTTTGAGGATTGATCTAATGCAATAAAAACTAGGTAGTAAGAGGTATGATCAAAGTGTTACTTGCCTTGCTCATGATCCGTGAAACCTAGAGATTCAAAGTAGCAAGCGGCGCACTCCAGGTACTCTATCGCAATCAAACAAGCATACAATAAGTACTCAACTAATGCACGGGTAAAACTCAAATAAGAGAACTAACCAGAAAGTTCAACTTAAGAACTCCGGTTTACAAAAAGAATCAAATCGAACAAAGCAACGATAGTCAAACGGTGAAAGAAAGAAGCTTCATTTACTAATCTCGACCTAGGTCAAATTTTACAGAAGCAAAAACTTGTTTGAGTTGGTTAAATGGAAAGAGGGTTTTGAGACGAAACTCTATGCGCTTGAATCGCCCGATTCCGTTAAACGAGCGAAAAGTTAAACCAAAACAAAAATCGGATTAGAAATCGCGATCAGAAATAATCGCGGATAAATCTGAGAAAAGGAAAAACGGCGAACAGATTAACGAACAGACGTTTGTTATCTGTAACTAAATGGTGAACGCGTTCGTTAGAACGAACGAAAGAGCGAATGCTCGCTGGATTAAATAAGCCAAAAAAATAAACCGGTCTAAAAAAATAAAACTAGAGTTTTCTAAAAAAAACGGATTGGTTTTTCTCAAAAAACCGGGGCGGCGGTGGCTACCTCGGCTCGGGCTCCGGCGAGGTTCCGGCGGGGCTCCGGGCGTCGTGGGGTGGCTTGGGGTGGCGGCGACGGCTATGGCGGTGGCGGCTCCTGGCGGCGGGCGGCGGATGCGGTGGCTAGCGGCGCTGCGGCGATTGCGG
>NC_041384.1:281023385-281031554 GCF_002162155.2 Triticum dicoccoides | reverse complement strand
AGGCTGCGGTGGCGGGGTGAGGAGAGGGCGGCTGTGGCGGCTCCTATTTAAAAGGGAGGGGGGCGGCCATGGCTTGGGGGAGGGGGCGGCCTCGGGAGGCGTGTCCCTCGTGGACACGGGCGGCGGCGGCGACGATCGGGACTCTGGTCCCGATCCGGTTGCGGGAGGCGGTGGCGGCTGGGCCTTCGGCCCAGTCGGGCACGCGGGGTTTTTTTTAAAACAATTCCGCCGAAACTAAGAAAAAAATTCTAGAAAAATAAATAAAAATCTAAAATTGCCAAAACAAATTTTCACCGTCTAAATAAAATATTCAGAACGAGATGAACATTTTCTATGCCCTAAAATGAAGTTTTGAAGACATGCAATTTTTCCTAAATTCAAATAAACTGGCAAAAACTCCAAAATAAAAACTTATTTGATTTTTTTATTAAATCTTTAATTTATTCTGGGAAAGTCATTTTATTTCCTCTCTCATATTTTTATAATAGAAATAATTGAAGATAAAAATAAATAAAATCAAATGATCCTATTTTTCAAAATTTGAGAAAACTCAAATATGAAAATAACGAAGTCCCCAACTCTCTCCGAGGGTGCTTGAGTTGCGTAGAACTTCTAGGATCAAACCAAAGGCAAAAATATGATATGCAAATATGATCTAATGTATAACATTCCAATTTGAAAATTTGGGATGTTACAAACCTACCCCCTTAAGATGAATCTCGCGCTCGAGATTCGGGTTGGCTAGAAAATAGGTGAGGGTGGTCCTTCAGCAGATCTTCCTCTCGCTCCCAGGTGGCTTCATCCTCGGTGTGGTGGCTCCACTGAACTTTGCAAAACTTGATAACCTTGCTGCGGGTGACTCGGCTGGCATATTCAAGAATCTTAACTAGTTTCTCCTCATAGGTCAAATCATTATCCAACTGAATCGCGTCCAGCGGCACTGCATCTCTTAGCGGTATATCCTCCATTTCTGCGTGGCACTTCTTCAACTGGGAAACATGGAACACATCGTGAAGTCCTGACAATCCTTCGGGTAATTCCAACTTGTAGGCAACTTCTCCCATACGCTCCAAAACCTTGTATGGTCCTACAAAATGTGGCGTTAACTTTCCCTTAACTCCAAAGCGCTTAACTCCTCAAAGTGGATATACTCGAAGATAAACTCGGTCTCCGACTTCGTAAACTGTCTCCTTGCGTTTAGAATCTGCGTAATTCTTCTGCCTAGACTGGGCTACCTTGAGCCTATCGTGAATCAATTTCACCTTCTGTTCAGACTCCTTAATCAAATCCGGTCCAAACAACTGGCGGTCTCCAACTTCATCCCATGACAATGGGGTCCTGCACCTCCTTCCGTACAAGGCTTCAAAAGGGGCCATCTTTAGACTGGATTGATAATTGTTGTTGTAAGAGAACTCTGCATATGGCAAATTGTCGTCCCAACTAGATCCATAATCTAGCGCACAAGCTCTCAGCATATCCTCCAAAGTCTGATTGACTCTCTCGGTCTGTCCATCTATCTGCGGATGAAAAATTGTACTGAACTCTAGCCTGGTACCCAAAGTTTCGTGCAACTGATTCCAGAACTTTAAGGTAAACTGGGTTCCTCTATCTGATACAATGCTCCTCGGAAGTCCATGCAGACATACGATCCTGGTCATGTATATCTTTGCCAACTTAGCACTGGTGTAAGTAGTCTTTACTAGGATGAAATGAGCTACCTTTGTCAAACGATCGACTACAACCCAAATCGAGTCATAGCCTGAACGCGTTCTGGGCAATCCTGTAATAAAATCCATGCCTAGCTTATCCCACTTCCATTCGGGTATTGGCAATGGCTGTAACAATCCTGCTGGCTTCTAATGCTCTGCCTTTACTCTCTGACATACATCACAAACTGCTACATACTCTGCGATATCCTTCTTCATTCCGGTCCACCAGAAAGTATCCTTCAAATCCAAATACATCTTGGTATTTCCTGGATGAATCGAATATGGTGAGTCATGGGCCTCTTGCAGAATCAACTTCCTGATCTCCAGGTCATTGGGCACATAAACACGATCTTCCAACCATAAGGTATCGTGCTCATCCTCACGAAATCCTTTAGCTTTTTCTTTGCTCATTTTCTCTTTAATAGAAGCAATCTCCTTGTCAGTCCTCTGAGCTTCTCTGATCTTATCCATCAAAGTAGACTTAGTCTCCAATGCTGCTACATAGCCTCTCGGAACTATCTCCAACATAGGTCACGAAGGTCCTCGGCTAACTCCTTTGGTAATTCTCCCGACATTAGTGTGTTGACATGGATTTTACGGCTCAATGCGTCAGCTACTACGTTATCCTTTCCGGGATGATAATGCAATCTCATATCATAATCCTTGATGAGCTCCAACCATCTCCTTTGCCTGAGATTCAACTCCTTCTGCGTGAAAATATACTTCAAGCTCTTGTGATCCGTGTACACTTCACAATGGTTTCCAATGAGAAAATGTCTCCATGTCTTTAATGCATGCACTACGACTGCTAACTCCAAATCATGCGTGGCATAATTCACCTCATGAGGCTTAAGCTATCGTGAGGCATATGAAACAACTCTTCCCTCCTACATAAGCACTGCTCCAAGTCCTCGACGCGAAGCATCACAATACACCTCATAATCCTTGTTCTGATTCGGCAAAATCAACACTGGTGATGTAACCAAATGTTTCTTCAACTCCTCGAAACTGGCCTTACATTCCTCAGTCCATTTGAACTTGGTATCCTTCTTTAACAACTCCGTCATAGGCTTCGCAATTTTTGAGAAATTCTCAATGAATCTCCGGCAGTATTCTGCAAGTCCAAGAAAACTCTGGACTCCAACTGTTGTTGGTGCTTCCCAATTTGTCACAGTGACAACCTTGGTGGGATCTACTGCTATTCCTTTTTCGGATATAACGTGTCCGAGGAATCCAACTTCCTTCAACCAAAACCCACATTTGCTGAACTTGGCATATAACTGATGTTCTCTGAGCTTCTCAAGTACCAAACACAAATGTTCTTTAAGTTCCTCTTCATTCTTCGAGTAAACTAGAATATCATCAATGAACACTATGACGAACTTATCCAAAAACTCCATAAATACCTTGTTCATCATGTTCATGAAATATGCAGGTGCATTAGTCAGACCAAATGACATAACGGTATACTCATACAGCCCATACCTTGTGGTAAAAGCCGTCTTAGGTATATCCTATTCTCGAATCTTCAACTTATGGTATCCTGATCGCGGATCGATCTTTGCAAATACCTTAGCTCCTTGCAATCGATCAAACAGGTCATTGATCATCGGTAGTGGGTACTTGTTCTTGATTGTTACTTCATTCAATCCTCGATAATCAACAACCATCCTTAACAATCCATCCTTTTTCTCCACTAGAAGCACTGGCGATCCCCGAGGCGAAGAACTTGGGAGAATATATCCTTTACCCAGTAACTCTTTAATCTACTTCTTAATCTCCTCCAAATCCTTTGCGGGCATCCTGTATGGTCTCTTAGATATTGGCCCTGTGCCTGGCAAAAGCTCAATTAAAAACTCGATGTCTCTATCCGGTGGCATGCTTGGCAACTCCTCTGGAAATACATCAGGGAAATCCTTTACCACTGGTACTTCCTCCTGCACAACTCCTGATAAGGAATTTACTTGAGTCCTCTCAGGCACATGTTGGGATACATACTTGATCCTTCCTTCTAGGGTGGTAAGAAAAATTGACTTACTGGTGCAATCAATGTTTCCTCCATACATCGACAACCAATCCATACCCAGAATTACATCCAAACCTTGCGATTCCAAAATGATCAAATCCGAGGGAAACAAATGCCTACCTATACTCAATGGCACTTGAAAACATCCTCGGCTGGCCATATACTCCGCTCTTGGTGAGCTTACTACCATAGGTGTTCTAAGAACCCTGGTGGGAAGATTATACTTATCCGCGAATCCCCTTGATATGTATGAATGCGATGCACCAGTATCAAAAAGAATGATTGCAGTAAAAGACTTAACCAAAAACTTACTGATTACTGCAACCGGCTGGTCTTCAACCTCCTCCACGTTTACGTGGTTCACCTGTCCCCTGTTGAAAGGGTTCGGCTTCTTCCCAGAGCTTCCATTTCCACTTCCATTCTGGGCTGTAGGACATTCATTGGCATAATGTCCGGTCTTCTGACACTTAAATCAAGTGACTTGGCTCAGGTCTCTCTTAGCTGGGGTTGGCGGGTTGGTACGGTTATGGACGTTGCTTCCTCCATTCCCATTACCATTCTTGGGGCCATTATGATTGTGCGAGCAACCTCCTCCATGGATATGCTGAGAATGTCCTCCTGGTTTAGGGGTAAAACGTGGCTTCTGCTGAGCTCCAGAATTGTACTTCCCTTGTCCATACTTCCTCTTGCGGTTCTCAATCTGCTGCTGCTTCCCTTCAATCATAAGAGCACGATCTACTAACTCCTGGTAGTTTTTGAATCTTGCTACCATCAACTGCATGCTCAACTCATCATTTAGTCCTTCCAAAAACTTCTCCTGCTTAGCTGCATCCGTAGCAACATCATCTGGGGCATAACATGCTAGCTTACTAAAGTCATCCACATACTGGCCAACTGTCCGTCCTCCTTGGCGCAAGTTGCGAAACTCACGCTTCTTCATGGCCATAGCTCCTACTGAAACATGGGCAGTACAGAAAGCCTGCTGAAACTGATCCCATGTCACCGTGGCTATAGGGTAGGTGACAGTGTAATTCTCCCACCATGATGCTGCTGGTCCATCCAACTGATGTGCGCCAAAGCGCACCTTCTCAGCATCAGTACATCCTGTAGTGGTTAACTCCCTTCCAATCTTGCGGAGCCAATCATCTGCTACTATAGGCCCGGTGCTACTAGAGAACACCGGTGGATTCAGCCTAAGAAAACGGGTTAAGTGATCCACAGGTGGTGGTGGGTTGTTGTTGTTGTTCCCCTGGTTCTGATTCTGGACTAGCAACTGCATCAACATATTTTGCTGCTGGATCAACTGGGTGAGCTCCGGTGGAAATGCAAATCCATTGTCACGTCTCAGAGGCATCTGATGGGTTTAGAAAAGATGAGATTTAAGAATAGAGAGGGGTCTAGAGAGAAAACACTACCCTTATGCACATGAGGCAAAAGCAAACAATTCACTTCATTCAATCAAACAAGGGCATACAATTGGTCTAACTATCACAAAAGTGCTCGGACTACTCTATTTACATGGTGGAATACTACTACTGATGGGGTGGTCCACTAGAAATATTCTTCGGTTGCAGACTCCATGATATCTGCTCCAGCTTCATCAACATAGTCATCATCGCTATCGTCTGGGTTCGAGTCACTGTCGTCGATGATGATGTAGTCTTCCGGGCGAATCTCCTTGGGTTCTTCGTCTTCTTCTACTGGTGTAGGGTCTCCCATGAATATTCCGATCTTCTTGATCAGGTCGTCATTCTTATCCACTAGTACAACGATTTCCTCCTCATAATCTTCACGTGTAGCCTTGAGTTCTTCCTCCAGTTCCATGATTCTTGTCCTCGCCTTCTTCAGATCTATCATGTCTGCACACATCTGGTTCTCCTGACGTCAAATGTGCTGGTTTAACTCCTGGATAAAAGCTGCGATTGATCTATCCTTCTTGGTGCTGATCATCTCCCAGTGCTCATTTTGACGCCCACAAATCTGGTAGATAGTATCCTTGAGATCATTGCGGTAAACTTCTCTAATATGTCCCACGGCGATGTGAGCTGCCATGCTCCTTCCTAGACTCCAGGTTGGTGCATCAAAGGAAAACTCTATGGGCTCAGTGACTGGCATGAACATCCTTCCTGGAACTTGAACTTGAATCATCCAGCGCTCCTCTTCCGGTAAAGTGGCGTTGTAGGTTCCGGTGAAGCTTGGTACTCCGATGTTCAGGTATCTAGTGACTTCCTTCAAGTGACGTCCAAAGGGTGTATCTTCATCCAGTTGTGTAAACTTGTTCCTTGCATCCGCCATCCTAAGAGTAGAAAAGATGAGGAGTCAGAAATGAGAAGAGTGAGTAGTGATCTAGGGCTTTAGCTTAGTGGTCGTGTCCTACAGTCATCGTGTGCTCTGATGCCATCTTGTAGCGACTAGACCTCAACCAGTCTGATCTCTGTGCATTAGTGTCATCCCTGGATCAGTAATGCTGACACGCACAGTACTTGAAGGATTTATAACAGAGTAGCAATCACACACTTAATACATCGAATGTCTCAAAAGAGATCTTATTACAATAAATATGGCTTAAGGCCATCTAATAACGATAACAGCGGAAGGCTTGGAAGATAAGCGAGTCCATCAACTCCAACGGCATCACTGACTAGAGAACCACGACCTAAAGGCACCTTACTCGTCCTCTGAAAAGTCTGCAGCGTGAACGTTGCAGCCCGAAAATGGGCCAGCACATGGAATATGCTAGCAATGTAACACATAGAGAGTAATGAAAGAATAAGGCTATAGTACATGCATATATGGCTGGTGGAAAGCTCTATGGTTACAGTTTTTTCATAAAGCCAATTTTTCCCTACTGCAAAGGAATAAACTTTATTTAACTATCATGGTGGTTGTTAAACATTGAGAAGATAGACATCCTCTCAATCCCAATTAAGCATCATATTTAATACCCAACAGTATTAATTAAAGTAACATGATGAGATTCACATGATAATCCAAGTACTAGATACTCCAGACGTCCATAACCGGGGACATGGCTAACCATGCTTAGTTTATACACTCTGCAGAGGTTTGCGCACTTTTCCGCACAAGACTCCATCTCCTCCGTTGGGATTCTCGCACTACATGGTGTTTGAGAAACGGATGACCGAGACATAGTCTTTCAGAAGCGCTAGCACCTTACGATCGGGTAGATCGTTACACCTACTTTCCCCTACATCTGCTAGTCTACCACTATAAGAGTTCGCACGACTTAATCTACTATGCTAGAGCCCATAGTAGCTTGTGGCTGCACACGGAAGTTTCTAGTATAAATAATCTCATGATCCCTTTGAGCCTGGGTGGCGGTCCATAAAGAAAAACAGGCAATCGCTGGAATACCCAGGTGCCTCAATCCACCCAGATGTGTGTTTAAGTTACCACCTTAAATAAGCCATTAATATAACAATCTCACATCTGTCATGGATACACTCACCCAATCCACGTCTACTAGCATAGCATGGCATAATAAGCAAGCGTAGAGATAACTCCCAAGGGTTTGATAATAAAACAAGTAATAGGTACTACCTCATCTACTTCCCAAACCCACAATTTAGTTAGATCCCAATCATGCAATGTTTGAGGATTGATCCAATGCAATAAAAACTGGGTAGTAAGAGGTATGATCAAAGTGTTACTTGCCTTGCTGATGATCTGTGAAACCTAGATATTCGAAGTAGCAAGCGGCGCACTTCGGGTACTCTATCGCAATCAAAAAAGCATACAATAAGTACTCAACTAATGCATGGGTAAAACTCAAATAAGAGAACTAACCAGGAAGTTCAACTTAAGAACTCCGGTTTACAAAAAGAATCAAATCGAACAAAGCAACGAAAGTCAAACGGCGAAAGAAAAAAGCTTTGTTTACTAATATGGACCTAGGTCAAATTTTACAAAAGCAAAAACTTGTTTGAGTTGATTAAACGGAAAGAGGGTTTCGAGACGAAACTATAGGCGCTTGAATCGCCTGATTCCGATAAACGAGCGAAAAGTTAAACTAAAACGAAAATCAGATCAGAAATTGCGATCAGAAATAATCGCGGATAAATCCGAGAAAAAGAAAAACGACGAACAGATTAACGAACGGACGTTCGTTATCTGTAACTAAACGGTGAACGCGTTTGTTAGAACGACCGAAAGAGCGAGCGCTTGCTGGATTAAATAAACTGGTCTACAAAACTAGGGTTTTCTAAAAAAACCGGATTGGTTTTTCTCAGAAAAACCAGGGCGGCGGCGGCTAGCTCGGCTCGGGCTCCGGCGAGGTTCCGGCGGGGCTCCGGGCCGCATGGGGTGGCGCGGGGTGGCGGCGACGGTGGCGGGCGGCGCAAGGTGGTGGGGCAGTGTGAGCGGTGCTGCAGCGGCTGCGGGAGGCGGGGCGGGCTGCGGTGGCGGGGTGTGGAG
>NC_041384.1:280993342-281023196 GCF_002162155.2 Triticum dicoccoides | reverse complement strand
GGCGGCCTCGGGAGGCGTGTCCCTCCCGGACACGGGCGGCAGCGTCGATGATCGGGACTCCGGTCCCGATCCGGTTGTGGGAGGCGGTGGTGGCTAGGCCGGCTCGGCTGGCCCTTCGGCCCAGTCGGGTGCGCGGGTTTTTTTTTAAACAATTCCACTGAAACTATGAAAATAATTTCTAGAAAAATAAATAAAAATCTAAAGTTGCCAAAACAAATTTTCACCGTCTAAATAAAATATTTGGAACAAGATGAACATTTTCTTGGCCCTAAAATGCAGTTTTGAAAACATGCAATTTTTCCTAAATTCTAATAAACTAGCAAAAACTCCAAAATAAAAACTTATTTGATTTGTTTATTAAATCTTCAATATTCCTTAATTCTGGGAAGTCATTTTATTCCCTCTCTCATATTTTTATAATAGAAATAATTGAAGATAAAAATAAATATAATCAAATGATCCTATTTTTTCAAAATGTGAGAAAACTCAAATATGAAAATAATGAAGTCCCCAACTCTCTCCGAGGGTCCTTGAGTTGCGTAGAACTTATAGGATCAAACCAAACGAAAATATATGATATGCAAAGATGATCTAATGTATAACATTCCAAATTGAAAATTTGGGATGTTACACATTACTTTGCTATGCTCGTAGACGTGGTTTGGTTTGTGAGATTCATGAAAGATGTGAGATTTATTTATAACTAAGGGAAACTTCAGGTGACTACTTTAATACACATCTGGGTGGATTGGTTGCAGGCACCTGGAGCAATCCAGTGTTGTCCTAGGATATCCCGGAGTACCCGTGTGATCATCCTATGGTTTGCCACCCAGGCTCAAAGGGATCATAAGATTATTCATGCTAGAAACTTCTGTGTGGAGCCACAAGCCATTATGGGCTCTGGCATAGTTGAGTAAGTTGTGTGACCTCTTCCAGTGTTAGGCAAGCAGATGTAGGGGATGTAGGTGGTACTGTCTACCCAGAGTAAAGAGTTAATTCTTCGGAAAGACTATGTCTCGATCATCCGTTTCTCAAACATCATGTAGTGCAAGAAATCCAATGAAGGAGATCGATTCTTGTGGGGAAAAGTGTGCAAACCTCTGCAGAGTGTACAAGCTAATCATGGTTAGACGTGTCCCCAGTTATGGACATCTTGAGTATCTGGTACTTGAATTATTATGTTGATCTCATCACTTTACTTAATGAAATTGTTGGGTTATAATTATTATTTTGGTATTGAGTTGGAGGAACCTTCTCAATAATGTCATAAAATTTGTAGTTAAATAAAATATATTCCTTTGTTGTAGGGAAAAATTAGCTTTATGCAAATGATAGCCGTAGAGCCTCCACCAGCCAAATATGCATGTAGTGATAGTTGTTATTTTTTCATTGCTCTATGGTGTTGTCTTGCCAGCATATTCCATGTGCTGACCTACACGGCTGCAACGTATCATGTTGCAGAATTTTCAGACAAAGAGTAAGGTGAGCTAGGTCATTGTCATGCACTCAGTTTTGCCATGGAGTTGGATGGACTCATTTATCTTCTATGCTTCCGCAGTTATCTTCATTAGATGGTGATGTAGGGTAGAACCCTAGTGGCCCGATCTTTCATGAAAGGAGCGGATCCCGTGAAGAACACGAGGAGGGAAACAAGGGGAAAATCACGAGGGGAACACAAGAGAACACTCAAACCAACAAGAATGATCACACATGCGCTAGATCCATGAACACAAAGGGAGATACAAGATCCAAAGTCAACAACGGACGATACAAGAGGTAACTGGTTCTTCTCCGTGAGGAGGTCTTGAATCCATGGGGGGATCTTCTCCGCGAGGAGGTCTTGAATCCAAGTGGATCTTCTCCGAAGAGGCCACAATCTCTCGCAATGAGGAGATCTGATATGGATGAGCGTAGCTCTATCTCTCAAATGAGCTAAACCAACGCTACCCTAGAAAGGAGGAGGTGGAGGAGTATATATAGTCTAGGTCCACGAAGGGGTAAGTGAGGGGCGAAAGGGTACATGGGCTTCGGCCCGAGTGTCTGCACACAGGCAGGGCCGGAAGTTCCGGGGATGGTCGGAAGGTCCGGGCGCCGGAGGTTCCGGGCGAAGGTCCGGGCAGGGTCCAGGATTTCCAGAGAGTTGGCACACTCTCGGACGGCTTCGGTGTAGTAGGGTCGGAAGCTCCGGGATGGTCGGAGGTTCTGGTGGCCGGAAGTTCCGGGCAGCGGCCGGAAGGTCCGGGCTTTCCAGAAGCTTGTCCAGGCTTCTTCTTCCTTCTCTTCCACGCTTCCCTCATGGATGGTGTAGGTGATCCTTGGCGCTTGCACTCCTCCTCGTCATCTGTGAAGCTCCGACAATACCTATGCATGCACGTTGGAGGGTCAAGTAGTATACCATCCTCGAAGGGATCAAGTGAGCACGTGTAAAGGAGAGGATTCACCTTTATGTATGTGAAGTAGATGTCGCACGTGTCACTTGCCGAATGAACTCTTGACATGGTGATGTCCATAGGATGCTCCGCATCATCCCCTCCCGCTTGGGAAAGATCCGACCTCAGATCGAAATCCAAATCACCATGGGAAATAGATGGCATCACCGTGTAGTAGTGGTCGATCACCAAGTTCTCGTCATCTTGAAGCTTGAAATGGGCACTTTTCAATGTCGCACCGTCTTGTGATTCCTTCAAAAGGAGGAAGGAGAACAAACACTTGGAAAAACAAATGCGGTTAGCGTTAGTGCAAAACCAAGCATTCAAGAGGTGATTCACCCAACAAGTGTTGTCATCAAGCATAGCATATGGTGTGACAAAGGATTGTGACATGGCATGTAAGCACATAAATTGAGCACACAGAAGGACATCATGGAAACAAGCATGTAAATGTGAGGTAGTGATGCAAACGTGTGTAACAAGAGAAGAAGAATCTACCTCAAGTTCATAGCAAACATTCATAAATTGCTCAATGAAAGGTCTATGGTAGGTATATGCATCATTCACAACACCAAGTAAAATGAAGTGTCTAAACACATGGGTCAAGTGCAAGACAATCCAAGCATAATGTGCATGGGGTGTAGTGAATATAGTGTGGCACTCAACACAATAGAAAGAGCAATTGTTCATCATGTGTGAGGCAATCAAGTCAAGCATAGTAATCAAGTCATGCAAGCTAGTAGTGCGAAGATGCAACATACTAGAGTAAATCATGGCAATGATGTCATGAGAGCAAATAATAGGCATAGGCAATGCACATGACATATCGCAAGCACGAACACAAAGCAAGATGAAAGTATCATCATAGGCATGGGGTACAAAGCAAACATATCAATAGCAAGCAATATCTCCACCAAGCTTGCAAATACACGTACAAGTATGAGAATCAATCATCATGTGTAATGCAAAGCATGGGTCATGAATGCATGGCAAAAGCATAGTAATGAGCATAACATGCAAAGTGAACATGGCAAGATGGGCATAGAATATGTAGTGGACAATAACGCATAGCCAAGTGAGGGTCATGTAGAAGAAATGTGCGAAGACTTCGCGTGAAGAGAGCAGTGGGAAATGCAATCCATGGGATCCCAAGTCCTCATTGCTCTCTAGAGCTCGTTTTGTCAACTCGTGGGATTGCGAGGTTGACAAGTATTCATGGGTACCTACACAAAAGAGACACAAACCAAAGAAGTTGTGCGCGTGGTAAATGTACACATCATCCATCATGATGTGTATGTTCACGTGTGAGTTAGCACAAGATAAGCATCGGTCAAAGAAATTTGATGCATGGTATAAGAACATGTCATCCATCATGAAATAATAGTTATTATGCACGACATGATGGGGATGAAAATTGAGCATACAATTATATGGCACATCAATAGCATTTTCATTCATGGAAAACATATTGAGCACACAAGTATTGGGATCATGCAATGGACAGGATGGATCAAAATCTCCTAAAATGTATGAGGAAACTATGGGGGGTCTCCTCATGAGCAATGTTGGAAACATCATATGGAGAAAATGGACAACATCCAAAACAATGCATATCCGAATCTAGGTGGTCATGGCATGGCATATGAGATAAATGATGCAAAGGGAGCATATCAATATCATCACAAGAGAAACAAATGCCAATAACCATGGGCTTGTCATCTATGCCATAAGTGCAAATTGGGTTAATTTGAATGGCATATGCATAGTTACTATGAAGAAATTGCAAATATGACATATGATTGATCTCATGCATAGCATATGACAAGTCAAGCGGATTGGCAAACATGATGTGACCGAGAGAATTAGCAGAAGAAATCCTATGTAACATGGCATCACAACTAATAGACTCCACATGGCAATCATCATACTCATCATAAATGGGTAAATCATCGCATGGGGAAATCATACTAGCATGAAGCATGTCAATAGGGGGATCAACATCATGCAAGCAATCAATGTCATGAATGTCCACAAGTGGGACTAGAGCATCACCTTCACCTATGTTACCTTGTTCATTCCCTCACATGGTGTAGGTGAGGCGGGAAAGACCAAATGGTGGTCATCTTCATCTTGATGGAACCGTGTGGGGGGTGCATCATATTCCACCATGGCCAACGTCTTGTCCAAAGGGAGGACGAAGTCATCGTGAATCAATGTGTCATCATAGATGGGACCTAGCACCAAATGAGAAGACACAATAGAGGTACAGGTCAAGTTGTTAGTGTTGAAAGTGGCCTCACATGACCTATCAACTATCTCACTCTCTCTATGTGGTGGTTCACTCACTCCCTCAAACTAGGTGCGCTCAAACTCACATATGGTGGAGTCACTCATCTCACTCAAGAGGTGGGGGTTGTGGCTCTCCTCACGTGGGAATAGTGGAAACACATCATATATGGGGCTAGTGGTGAAATCACTCTCACTCTCAATATGGTGGCTAAAGTCACTCAAGTCATGACCTGTCGCCGTGGTCGAAGGGAAAATCCCATGCTCAACCGTCTCGTAATCGTCGTTGTGGATGAAGGCCGAAGATGGCACAACATCACTCTCGCCGTGGATGAAGGCCGAAGATGGCACATCATCACTCTTGCCTCCTAAGATGGAAACATCATCCTTGCTCGCAACCTTGTCGCTCGCCTTCAAAGCTTGGTCCTTGAGGGTCTCCGTAGTCGTACTCGTCGCCGCATCGTCTTGAAAAAGAGTCATGGAGGACTCGGCATCGTCAATGCCACAAAGAGGGATGGTGTCGAACTTGGGAGTAGCATCTTGGAGCTCGTCGGGCTTGGACATCATGGTGGTACTAGCCTCATGCTCGTTCTCATGGAGCTTGGTCATCGTGAAGTGAGCTTGGGGTAGAGAAACTTTGGCCTTCATGAGTTCTTGTTCCGCCTTCAGAGCACCAATGTAGTTGTCGTCGAGGGACTTGTAGTTCTCGAGGAAGATCGTCTTGGAGATGTCGTTGTGCAATCCCATCATGAAGTGGAACTTCATCGAAATGGGGTCGTCCACGCTGGCTCGTCGCAAGGCAATCTTCATCTCCTTGAAGTACTCGTCGACGGACTTGGATCCTTGGATGGTGTTCTCCAATTGGCGTTGAAGTTGTTCCGTGTAGGTTCGAGGCACAAACTCTCGCCGTAAAGCTCTCTTCGTCTTGGGCCAACTCATGCCGTAGCTCTCCGAAGGTGTGTGAAGCCACCATGTGGACGCGTAGTCGTGGAAGTTCCTTGTGGCGCACTTCACTTGATCTTCGGGAGGGACTTGATGTAGCTTGAGGTAGTCGTCCATCAAACGCTCCCACTCGAGATACTCCTCGGGTTCTTGAGTCCCATAGAAAGGAATCGTGTGGTCGATGTCGAGGTCGTAGTAGCTCGTGGAAGTCGTGGACTTGAGCTTGGGGAGCTTCTCTTGAGCGTAGTCTTGAGGTGCTTGTTGGCGAAGATGCCATATATCCGAAGGCAAAGATGCCTTGAAGTCGCTTGGCGAAGATGCCAAAGTGGTTGGTGTAGCCGTAGCTCCGTCTTGGTGGTGCTTGTCTCGCGGTCTTCTCTTGTGGTCATAAAGTTTGGACTTGGCGTGAAGTAGGGCTTGTTGCGACTTGTAGGTAGGCGCATCTCGAGCATCTTCATGATGATGTTGTCGTTGTCGTGCTTTAGCTCGATGTAGATGTCGTTCGTCATCCTCGTGCACATGTTGCTTGGAGGTGACTTTCCTTTCCTGATGAGGTGGATCACAAACGTGATGGTGGTCGCCATGGAGATGTGGAAGAGGACGACTTGCACTTGCATCATTTTTGCGCTCTGAAGACTTGTGACTTGAACGTCGCCGCCTTGAGGATGATGAAGGGGAAGAACGGTTGATCAACAAGGTCCGAATCTCCTCCATCCTTGCATCTTGCTCCTCCTTTTGTGCGGAAAGCTTGTTGTTGATGTAGTTGTACACGCCGCCGTTGTTGTGGAAGACCGGAGATGAAATTTCTTGCCTATCCATCACAAGATTCGAGCAAATATGAGTGGAGAAAGAGAAGAACGAATACCAAATGTACCTTGACCGAAGTTGAAAGTGGATCAATGATCACTCCAATGTGGACAAGGAAATAGCACAATTGGTACCAATTCTTGTCGGTTTCTCACACCTACACAAATAAGGCTTATGGTGGAGCTCGGTGAGGATAGTGGCACAAAAATTTGATGTAAAATGTTAGCAAGAGTCAATAATGTTGAAAGAGATTCACAAATTCGCAAGTGAAACAAGTAGACCAATAGCAATATGTGGCACACGGAAACACACACACAGATAGATAAATGGGGTCGTGCAACCAAGGATGAGCACAAAATGTGGAAACCACGGAAAACGCTCGTGTTGCACAACTCAAGAGAGATGCTAGCACGATTGCTCAATAGGTGGATACGACACTTGTGCACAACCTAGGAGACAAAAATGCAACGACTTCTATCCCAAGTATGCTATGTATATATGGTTCACGGTGTTATAATCCAAGACGATCTTATATGACAATGTGGTATGATGCTATGGCACTTGCTTAGAAGCTCTTTGTTCACTCTTTTTCTTTGCTTAAAAGCTTTATTCTCTTTTTTTTGATATGTATGGCCACTTTGGCACAATGCACAAACCAAGATAGCAATTGTATATATGCGGGAACAAACTTGTGGCACAAAGGATGATATGATACCAAGATGATACCGATATGGTATGGTATATGTATGCAATGTATGGTGTATATCACTAATGTGCACAAGTAACGTTGCCGGCAATACTCAAATGGCTAGTCTCGATAGGCAAGTGAAGCAAAATGGGCTAGGGTGTAACGCCCTCGATGCGGCTATAGCTCCCACGTGTCGAGGCACGACTTAGAGACATAACCGCATTGAAAGCAATGTCGCAAGTCAGGCAATCATTACAACATCCCATGTAATATATGATAAAAGGGGGAGATAACATAGTTGGCTTACACTCGCCACGTCACATCAGAGTACATAAATAACATCCATCAAACAAACACTCATGGCCCGACTACGGCGCCAAAATAGAAAAGAACCCAACATGCGACAAGGTCCTGAATCGATAACCCCCAACTAGGCACCACTACTGATCATCCGGAAAAGACACGTAGTATCGCTGAGAGTCCTCGTCGAACTCCCACTTGAGCTCGTACTCGTCAACTGGAGCAGTATCACCTGGACCTGCATCTGGAGTTGTAGTATCTGTGAGCCACAGGGACTCAGCAATCTCACACCCACGCGATCAAAACTATTTAAGCTCATAGGAATGGATAAGGCAAATATATGTGGAGCTGCAGCAAGCGACTAGCATATGTGGTGGCTAACTTATACGCAAAAGAGAGCGAGAAGAGAAGGCGAAGCACGAGCGAGAATCTAAAGGAACATCCTGCGCAAGCATAACTCCAACACCGTGTCCACTTCCCGGACTCCGCCGAGAAGGGTCCATCACGGTAACACACACGGTCGATTCATTTTAATTAAGTTTAGTTCAAGTCATCTACAACCGGACGTTAACAAATTCCCATCTGCCCATAACCGCGGGCACGGCTTTCGAAAGATCAATCCCTGCAGGGGGGTCCCAACTTAGCCCATAACAAGCTCTCACGGTCAACGAAGGAATAGACCTCCACCCAAGACACACCGATCAGACTCGGTATCTCGGTACAACAAGATGATTCGACAGGTTAAAACAAGTCCAGCAACACCGCCCGAATGTGCCGACAAATCCCGATAGGAGCTGCACATATCTCTTTCTCAGGGCACACTCAGATGAGCAATCCGTACAACTAAAACCAAACCTCGAGTTTCCCCGAGGTGGCGCTGCACAGGGCTCTAGTTCGGACCAACACTCAGAGGAGCACTGGCCCGTGGGGGGGCTAAAATAAAGATGACCTTTGGGCTCCGGAAACCCAAGGGAAAAAGGGGCTAGGTGGCAAATGGTAAAACCAATGTTGGGCATTGCTGGAAAAGCTTTAATCAAGGCGAACTATCAAGGGGTTCCCATTATAGCCCAACCGCGTAAGGGACGCACAATCCGGGAACATAACACCGATATGACGGAAACTAGGGCGGCAAGAGTGGAACAAAACACTAGGCGAGAGGCCAAGCCTTCCACCCTTTACCAAGTATATAGATGCATTAAGATAACATAGCAATATAATGATATCCCAACAAGTAAATAGATGTTCCAACAAGGAACGGCTCCAATCTTCACCTGCAACTAACAACGCTATAAGAAGGGCTGAGCAAAGCGGTAACATAGCCAATCAACGGTTTGCTAGGACAATGGTGGGTTAGAGGTTCAACATGGCAATTGGGAGGCTGACAAGCAAAAGGTAGGCATCGTAGCAGTGGCAAAGCAAAAGAGCGAGCAGACTAGCATAGCAAAGATAGTAGTGATTTCGAGGGTATGATCATCTTGCCTGCACAGTTGTCAGAGTTGACTGGATCCTCACAAGCAAACTCAACGGGCTCCTCGGTAGCGAACTCGTCTCCCGGCTCTACCCAACAAGACAAACAAGCAACAAGGATACAATCAACCACGGGCAAGACCAAGCAATATGATGAAATGACGATATGCTATGCGGGATGCGATGCGGGATGCAAAATGCAAGATATGACAGGAAATGCATGAACCTGGCATCAACATGGAAAACCAAGTGTGCCGCTGGATAGAGGGGATGAAATCGCTTGAAAACGATATAAAGATCATAGGAATCGGGGCTACGGTTTAGAAATGGCAAGCGTTTTAAGATATGACACCGGTCTGCGATTTACAGCAAGTAGGCATCTAAATGCAACGAAATGAACATGCTACAGCCACCAAACATGGAAACAAAATACATGGCAGTGAAGTACACAAGATGGTTGACAAAACACTAGCACTGAGCCATAGGCAAATTCATCCATTAAGAGGTTCAAACAAGCATGGCTAAAACGCAAATGCAAAACAGATTTCAGACTTAGTGAAATTAACACTAGTCTGAAATTTCAGATCACGATGCTCTCTTCGGAGCAGCAAAACAACATGATAGAAAACCTGAACATGACAAGTAAGAACATGGCATGGAGCTACTCAATAAGCTTAACAAAACACCCAAAGTGACCTGGGGCCAAAAGGGTTCAAAAAAATACTCTACCGAGCTCACGAACATCGCTCGAACACAATCAGTTTTCAGACTTAGTGAAAACTGAGACATGCTGAAATTTAACTCACGAAGGCATGTAAACGAGCTCGATGCACTCACTACGGTGCAAGTCCTGGCAAGGAAAGCATATAACCAGCAAGAAGGCACAAAGTGCTAGCTACACATGGCAAGAACGAAGGCATAGCATGCATGGAACACTAACGGTAGCATCGGCGAAATCGCAAACAAGTTGACGATCTGCCCAGATTAACAACGAAGCAAAAGTTGAGCTCGAATGAGTCAACCTAGAGCACTCCACAAATGTCAACAAAGACATGGATGGATAGAGCATAACTTAAATATCAAAACTCCCTTACTGATCATCCTCAAAAGAGGCACGGATCACTAGGAAACAAGCTGGACATATAGCATCATGAACTAAAATATCCCAGACTTAGTGAAAATCACTAAGTCCCTGAAATCTGCAATCTCAGGTACCTCTCTTCGCAAGCTTGCACAAGACAACACACACATCCTAAAAATGCATGGGTGGCACCTCTGGAAAGAAGACAAAATGCTTCACAATACATCCCAAAGGGGCACAGGCATATCATGCACGGATTAAACATAGCAAAAATGACAAAAGTGCATGATGAACTAACGGTTCTGCAATTTAACTCACGAAGCCTCCTTCTAACAGCATTTTGGGTATCAAGATGACCTCAAATGCAAATGATGCAATGGAATGAAATGATGTACATGTCGAGACGAAGATTTTGATATATCATACGCCTAAAACGGATCTACGGTTGCGGAGATACGAGCAGTCAAACATCGCATAAAAATTAGGGTTACGGGGATGAAAAGTCAACCTAGAGGATTAGATCTCAGATCTGGCGCGGTTTACGGAGTTCGCCGGAAACACTGTAGCTGCTCGCCGGAGTTGCGCCGGAGAGGCCCAGGAGCTCGCCGGAGCTCGGGGAAGAGGCCGGGGAGGTCGGGGTCGCCGGATCCGGCACTCCCGCGGCCGGATCTGGCCGGAGACGCGGCGAGGAGGCGGCAGCCGGTCGGGGGGCGGCGACCGGAGCGCGGCGGCGGTGGGGCGCCGGCGACGCAGGCGGCGGTGGCCCGGCGACGAGGGAGAAGAAGCGGGGCGCGGCGGAGGGGAGTGGCCCGGTCGGACGAGGAGGCGGGCTCCCCGCGGGCTCGGGCGGGCCGGCGCGACCGCGGCGATGTGGGCGCCCGTCCGGGACACGTGGCGCGGCGGCGTTGGTTGAGGCGGGCGGCTGGGTGGAGCGGACGCTGTCCGGCGCGGGCCGGACACGTCCGTCGGCGGCGGAGGAAGGAGATCTGTTTTTTTTAGGGTTTCGGGGAGAGGGAGAGATCCGAAAACGGAGGGGTGTATATATAGGCATAGAGGGAGCTAGGAGAGTCCAAATGAGGTGCGGTTTTCGCCCACACGATCGTGATCGAACGCTCTAGGACATGGAGCAGAGTTTGGTGGGTTTTGGGCCAAATTTGGGGGGTGTTGGGCTGCAACACACACGAGGCCTTTTCGGTCCCTCGGTTAACCGTTGGAGTATCAAACGAAGTCCAAATGACCCGAAACTTGACAGGCGGTCTACCGGTAGTAAACCAAGGCCGCTTGGCAAGACTCGGTCCAATCCGGAAATGTTTAAACCCCACACAAGAAAGAAAGGTAGAAATGACCACCGGAGGAGAACGGAACGCCGGATTGCAAAACGGACAACGGGGAAAATGCTCGAATGCATGAGATGAACATGTATGCAAAAGCAATGCACGTGAAAACATGATAAGGGATGCACGAAAAGAAAAACAACACACGGAGACAAAGACCCGAACCCGAGAAATAAATATAACTTAGCGCCGGAGATGGCAAGAGTTGGATACAAATATGGAAAGTTACATCTGGGGCGTTACAACACTCCACCACTACGAAAAGATCTCGTCCCGAGATCTAGGACTGGAAGAACTCCGGGTACTCAGAACGGAGGTGATCCTCGCGTTCCCAGGTAGCTTCACGGTCGGAATGGTGTGACCACTTGACTTTGAGAAATTTGATTGACTTGTTGCGAGTCTTGCGTTCAGTCTCTTCGAGAATAGCAACTGGGTGCTCACGATAGGAGAGATCTTCTTGGAGCTCAATGTCCTCGAAGTTGACGGTGCGGTCAGGAGTCTTGAAGCACTTTCGAAGCTGAGAGACATGGAACACATCATGAACATTTGCAAAGTTTGAAGGAAGCTCGAGTTGATAGGCGAGGTCGCCTTTCTTGCTGACAATCTTGAAAGGTCCCACGTATCTAGGGGCAAGCTTCCCTTTGATACCGAAGCGACGAGTACCTTTCATGGGAGAGACGCGGAGGTAAACATGATCTCCAATCTCGAAAACCAGATCACGATGCTTACTATCATAGTAGCTCTTCTGGCGGGACTGGGCTGCTTTGAGGTTATCACGAATGACTTTGCACATCTCTTCTGCTTCTGTGATTAAGTCATTACCCAGCAGCTGACGTTCACCGGTTTCAGACCAGTTGAGAGGGGTACGGCACTTCCTACCATACAGAATTTCGAAGGGGGCCTTGCCCGAACTTGCTTGAAAGCTGTTGTTGTATGAGAATTCAGCATAAGGAAGACAATCCTCCCACTTCATGCCGAAAGAAATCACACAAGCCCTGAGCATATCTTCAAGAATTTGGTTGACACGTTCGACTTGACCGCTTGTTTGAGGATGGAAAGCTGTGCTGAAGCGGATGTTGGTACCCATGGCCTTCTGAAAAGAATCCCAAAACTTGGAGGTAAAGATGCTGCCACGGTCTGAAGATATCACTTGAGGAATACCGTGCAGAGAGACAATGCGAGAGGTATAGAGTTCCGCCAATTGAACTGCAGTGATTGACTCTTTGATAGGCAGAAAGTGAGCCACTTTGGTGAGCTTGTCGATGACGACAAATATAGCATCATTGCCACGCTTGGACTTTGGAAACCCAGTCACGAAGTCCATTTCAATGTGGTCAAACTTCCATTCTGGAATGGCAAGAGGTTGGAGGAGACCAGCTGGCCTTTGGTGTTCTGCCTTCACTCTTCTGCAGACATCACATTCATTCACGAATTGAGCGATCTCACGCTTCATTCGAGTCCACCAATAAGTTTGCTTGAGATCCTGATACATCTTCGTACTACCAGGGTGGATGGAGAGGAGAGAGTTGTGAGCCTCGTTCATGATCACCTTACGAAGTTCACCTTTGGGCACAACAATTCGATCCTCGAAGAAGAGAGTGTCCTTGTCATCAAGTCGGTAGCACTTGTACTTGGACTGACTCCTTGCAATACCAATCTTCACCTTCTTCACCATAGCATCAAGAAGTTGGGCTTGGCGAATCTGGTCTTCTAAGGTAGGAGAGACTTGAAGGTTGGCGAGGAAACCTTGAGGAACAACTTGCAGATTAAGTTTGCGGAAAGCTTCACAAAGCTCGGGTTGATAAGGCTTGAGAATCAGACTGTTGCAATATGCTTTTCTGCTCAAAGCGTCAGCAATCACATTAGCCTTACCTGGAGTATACTCGATACTCGGATTGTACTCTTGAATCATTTCGACCCATCGAGTCTGCCTGAGGTTGAGATTAGGCTGAGTGAAGATGTACTTGAGACTCTTGTGATCAGTGAAAATATCCACTTTCCTTCCCAATAGAAGATGTCTCCAAGTCAACAAAGCGTGCACAACTGCCGCCAACTCGAGATCATGAGTGGGGTAGTTCTTCTCATTAGGTTTCAATTGGCGAGAGGTATAAGCAACAACTTTCTTCTCGTGCATCAGTACAGCACCGAGACCTTGGAGAGAGGCATCACAAAAGACCTCGTACAGCTTGGTTTCATCAGGCGGAGTCAGAACTGGAGCAGTGATCAATTTCTCTTTCAAAGTGTTGAAAGCAATATCACACTCCGGAGACCAAACGTACTTGACGTGCTTCTGAAGAAGATTTGAGAGAGGCTTGGCGATCTTAGAAAAGTTTTCAACGAATCTTCTGCAATAGCTTGCGAGACCGAGGAAACTGCGGAGTTGCTTCACGTTCTGAGGAGGTTCCCAATTCACAATTGCGGACACCTTCTCAGGATTCACGGAAATGCCCTTGGCAGAGATGATATGACCAAGATAAAGAACCTCATCGAGCCAAAATTCACACTTGGAGAACTTGGCGTAGAACTGATGTTCTCTGAGCTTGTCAAGTACCAAACGCAAGTGCTTGGCATGATCTTCCTTGTTCTTCGAGAAAACCAGAATGTCGTCGAGATAGACCAAAGCGAATTCATTGGTGTAGGGGTTGAAGATGAAGTTCATCATGCGAGAGAACGTCGGAGGAGCGTTGGCGAGGCCAAAAGACATGACGGTGTATTCATATGAACCAAAGCTTGTTCTGAACGCCGTCTTGGGAATATCTTGCTTACGAATACGAATCTGATGATAACCCATACGGAGATCAAGTTTGGAGAATACTTGAGCACCCTTGAGTTGTTCGAACAGCTCATTGATGTTGGGAAGTGGGTATTTGTTCTTGATGGTCTTCTTGTTTACTGGACGGTAATCAACACAAAGTCGACTCGATCCATCCTTCTTCTTCACAAAAAGAACACCACAACCCCACGGAGAAGTACTAGGCCGAATGAGACCCAATCTTTCTTGCTCATCGAGTTGTTTCTTCAACTCCTTCAACTCTTCGGGGCCGAGCTTGTAGGGACGTTTGCACACAGGTTCCGTACCGGGCTCAAGTTCAATAACGAATTCAACCGGCCGGTTTGGAGGCATCCCTGGAAGTTCTTCTGGAAAAACGTCTTGATATTCGCAAACGACAGGAATCTGCGAAATAGCATCCAATTCACCCTTATCATTGAGAGAAAACAACCGGATGGTATTATCCCGAGCGGCAAAGACAATGAGCTCCTTAGACGAATGCGTCAGTTGAATCTGCCTGGCTGCACAATCAAGCTGAGCTTTATGCTTAGAGAGCCAGTCCATCCCAAGAATAAGATCAATGTCGGAATTGCCAAGAACCACCGGAGAAGAGAGAAACTTGCAGTCGCCCAAAGTGATTGTAACATCCGGAACACACACTCGAGATGTCAAGAGGCTGGCCGGAGAGTCAATAGACAACGGTCTCGGCAACATTTGAGTAACAAAATCATGCTTGGAAGCAAAAGGTCTCGAGATGAAACAATGCGATGCACCAGTGTCAAAAAGAACTTTTGCAGGAATATTATTAACAGGAAGGTTACCCATGATCACATCTGAAGAATCCTCTGCCTGAGCTGCATTCACCATATTGACCTTGGCGTGCTTGGGATTGTGCTTGACCACAGCTGTACTTGCCGATCTTACAGGAGGAGGAGGAGGAAGACGCCTCTGGTTGGTACACTTGTTTGCATAGTGACCCTTCTGTTGGCACTTGTTGCACGTGACCTCTGAAAGCGGACGGTGATACGGAGCACTCGATCTTGGCGCTTGAGACGAAGACTTGTTCTGAAAGCCTGGGTTGGGTGGGTGGGAGAAACCACTGCCACCTTTACTCTGCTGCTGATACGGTTGACGGAACGGAGGAGGAGGAAGCCAGAACTTCTGCTGCTTGACCACTTGAGTAGAGGAAGACGGAGTAACATCTCTGGCACGCTTCCTGGAAGCATCGCATCTCATCTGAGCAGCCTCTTGCTTCAGTGCCATGTTGTAGAACTCATCGTATCTCAACGGCTCAAAGAGGACAAGAGCGAGCTGAATTTCCTCACGAAGACTACCCCTGAACTGATAGATCATGCTCTTCTCATCAGGAACATCCTGCTTGGCAAAACGGGCGAGCTTCTGGAACAACTTGTTGTAGTCATAGACAGACAAAGAGCCTTGCTTCAGATTGCGGAATTCCTGACGCTTACTCTCAACCACACTTTGAGGAATGTGATGAGCGCGGAAATCTTGACGGAAATCGTCCCAAGTGATAACACGTCCACCTCTGGAATCCTTGTACTGCTGGAACCACTCTGCAGCCTGATCTTTGAGCTGGAAAGAAGCGAACTTGACGAAATCTTCAGGCCTGACGTTGCTACATTCAAAATGCTTGCCCAGATCCACTAGCCAATCGTCAGCATCGGTAGCCTCAACACAACCGCTGAACGTCTTTGGGCCATTAGCAAGGAACTGGTTCAGAGTAGCAAAGTGGTGCTGATTATGGCCTTGATTCCCTTGACTGCCTTGATTGCGCTCTTGAAGGATTTGCATGATCAACTGTGTATTTGCATTAGTAGCGGCCATCACAGCTTGCCATGCTTCCGGAGGAGGCGGAGGTGGAGGCGGATTAGGATTCGGAGTCGTGCGCGTTGGAGGAGCCATCCTGAAGAGGTTGACCACCATTAGCACATAGATAGACAACAATATAGAAGCTGAATCCAACGGAATGAAAATTGCAACATATAGTCTTCACATCCGAACAAAATGAACGAATGCATTCCTCTTCAAATGATCACATATCCATAAATTGAGAAGCCACATAGAATTACGGTAGAGAAAAAAATCAACAAGGTACGGATCAAGAACGAATAATCGGTAAGAAATCCCAATCTCAAACCAATATTCGTGGAAGAAGAACTAGAGCTACTAGAATTCCCACCTATGAAATTCCCGAACCTTTCCGGTTATGCAATCAGGTGTTGGGGATACAGGGGAAGCACAATATCTCACCCAAACTAGCAAATCCTACATCCAGCTGTATCCATCCTTCAACACATAACCAAGAAAACTTCGGAAACCATCTACCTCAACCTTCGAAAAGCATCCGTTATACAAGTTATGGCGATACTCCCGAACTCCCGCCCCAGTACTGGGTGGCGTCGAGGTTATCTCACCAACGAACTGCATAAAAGAGATTTTCGATGTCGGCGAACATATCTCAAGTATACCAGAATTGCAACGATAAAATTGTGACGACAACACCTCGGAGCTCAACTCCCCGGGACACTGCCACAACCCCTAAAGACAGGAGGCACCAAGAACAATGTTCTCGTCACAAAACCATCAGAACAAAACCAAGATACTCGCGTGATCCTAAAAAATTTTTAGTGAAATTTGAGAAGAGAAGAGTCAAAACTCTACGTCAGGATGCCTTACCAGAGCGATGAGGAGACTGGGAAGTAAAAGAATTCCTAAGCTCTCCGATATATAATTCCTAAGGACTCAAAACATTTTTCTAGACACAACTCGGCTGCTAAAAACGATCAAGCAATGGGGCACCTAAGGTCGGGGAAGGCTCTGATTACCAACTTGTAACGCCCTCGATGCGGCTATAGCTCCCACGTGTCGAGGCATGACTTAGAGACATAACCGCATTGAAAGCAATGTCGCAAGTCAGGCAATCATTACAACATCCCATGTAATATATGATAAAAGGGGGAGATAACATAGTTGGCTTACACTCGCCACGTCACATCAGAGTACATAAATAACATCCATCAAACAAACACTCATGGCCCGACTACGGCGCCAAAATAGAAAAGAACCCAACATGCGACAAGGTCCTGAATCGATAACCCCCAACTAGGCACCACTACTGATCATCCGGAAAAGACACGTAGTATCGCTGAGAGTCCTCGTCGAACTCCCACTTGAGCTCGTACTCGTCAACTGGAGCAGTATCACCTGGACCTGCATCTGGAGTTGTAGTATCTGTGAGCCACAGGGACTCAGCAATCTCACACCCACGCGATCAAAACTATTTAAGCTCATAGGAATGGATAAGGCAAATATATGTGGAGCTGCAGCAAGCGACTAGCATATGTGGTGGCTAACTTATACGCAAAAGAGAGCGAGAAGAGAAGGCGAAGCACGAGCGAGAATCTAAAGGAACATCCTGCGCAAGCATAACTCCAACACCGTGTCCACTTCCCGGACTCCGCCGAGAAGGGTCCATCACGGTAACACACACGGTCGATTCATTTTAATTAAGTTTAGTTCAAGTCATCTACAACCGGACGTTAACAAATTCCCATCTGCCCATAACCGCGGGCACGGCTTTCGAAAGATCAATCCCTGCAGGGGGGTCCCAACTTAGCCCATAACAAGCTCTCACGGTCAACGAAGGAATAGACCTCCACCCAAGACACACCGATCAGACTCGGTATCTCGGTACAACAAGATGATTCGACAGGTTAAAACAAGTCCAGCAACACCGCCCGAATGTGCCGACAAATCCCGATAGGAGCTGCACATATCTCTTTCTCAGGGCACACTCAGATGAGCAATCCGTACAACTAAAACCAAACCTCGAGTTTCCCCGAGGTGGCGCTGCACAGGGCTCTAGTTCGGACCAACACTCAGAGGAGCACTGGCCCGTGGGGGGCTAAAATAAAGATGACCTTTGGGCTCCGGAAACCCAAGGGAAAAAGGGGCTAGGTGGCAAATGGTAAAACCAATGTTGGGCATTGCTGGAAAAGCTTTAATCAAGGCGAACTATCAAGGGGTTCCCATTATAGCCCAACCGCGTAAGGGACGCACAATCCGGGAACATAACACCGATATGACGGAAACTAGGGCGGCAAGAGTGGAACAAAACACTAGGCGAGAGGCCGAGCCTTCCACCCTTTACCAAGTATATAGATGCATTAAGACAACATAGCAATATAATGATATCCCAACAAGAATATAAATGTCCCAACAAGGAACGGCTCCAATCTTCACCTGCAACTAACAACGCTATAAGAAGGGCTAAGCAAAGTGGTAACATAGCCAATCAACGGTTTGCTAGGACAATGGTGGGTTAGAGGTTCAACATGGCAATTGGGAGGCTGACAAGCAAAAGGTAGGCATCGTAGCAGTGGCAAAGCAAAAGAGCGAGCAAACTAGCATAGCAAAGATAGTAGTGATTTCGAGGGTATGATCATCTTGCCTGCACAGTTGTCAGAGTTGACTGGATCCTCACAAGCAAACTCAACGGGCTCCTCGGTAGCGAACTCGTCTCCCGGCTCTACCCAACAAGACAAACAAGCAACAAGGATACAATCAACCACGGGCAAGACCAAGCAATATGATGAAATGACGATATGCTATGCGGGATGCGATGCGGGATGCAAAATGCAAGATATGACAGGAAATGCATGAACCTGGCATCAACTTGGAAAACCAAGTGTGCCACTGGATAGAGGGGATGAAATCGCTTGAAAACGATATAAAGATCATAGGAATCGGAGCTACGGTTTGGAAATGGCGAGCGTTTTAAGATATGACACCGGTCTGCGATTTACAGCAAGTAGGCATCTAAATGCAACGAAATGAACATGCTACCGCCACCAAACATGAAAACAAAATACATGGCAGTGATGTACACAAGATGGTTGACAAAACACTAGCACTGAGCCATAGGCAAATTCATCCATTAAGAGGTTCAAACAAGCATGGCTAAAACGCAAATGCAAAACAGATTTCAGACTTAGTGAAATCAACACTAGTCTGAAATTTCAGATCACGAAGCTCTATTCGGAGCAGCAAAACAACATGATAGAAACCCTGAACATGACAAGTAAGAACATGGCATGGAGCTATTCATCAAGCTTAATAAAACACCCAAAGTGACCTGGGGCCAAAAGGGTTCACAAAATACTCTACCGAGCTCACGAACATTGCTCGAACACAATCAGTTTTCAGACTTAGTGAAAACTGAGACATGCTGAAATTTAACTCACGAAGGCATGTAAACGAGCTCGATGCACTTACTACGGTGCAAGTCATGGCAAGGAAAGCATATAACCAGCAAGAAGGCACAAAGTGCTAGCTACACATGGCAAGAACGAAGGCATAGCATGCATGGAACTCTAACGGTAGCATCGGCGAAATCGCAAACAAGTTGACGATCTGCCCCGATTAACAACGAAGCAAAAGTTGAGCTTGATTGAATCAACCTAGAGCACTCCACAAATGCCAACAAAGACATGGATGGATAGAGCATGACATAAATATCAAAACTCCCTTACTGATCATCCTCAAAAGAGGCACGGATCGCTAAGAAACAAGCTGGACATATAGCATCATGAACTAAAATATCCCAGACTTAGTGAAAATCACTAAGTCCCTGAAATCTGCAATCTCAGGTACCTCTCTTCGCAAGCTTGCACAAGACAACACACACATCCTAAAAATGCATGGGTGGCACCTCTGGAAAGAAGACAAAATGCTTCACAATACATCCCAAAGGGGCACAGGCATATCATGCACGGATTAAACATAGCAAAAATGACAAAAGTGCATGATGAACTAACGGTTCTGCAATTTAACTCACGAAGCCTCCTTCTAACAGCATTTTGGGTATCAAGATGACCTCAAATGCAAATGATGCAATGGAATGAAATGATGTACATGTCGAGACGAAGATTTTGATATATCATACGCCTAAAACGGATCTACGGTTGCGGAGATACGAGCAGTCAAACATCGCATAAAAATTAGGGTTACGGGGATGAAAAGTCAACCTAGAGGATTAGATCTCAGATCTGGCGCGGTTTACGGAGTTCGCCGGAAACACTGTAGCTGCTCGCCGGAGTTGCGCCGGAGAGGCCCAGGAGCTCGCCGGAGCTCGGGGAAGAGGCCGGGGAGGTCGGGGTCGCCGGATCCGGCACTCCCGCGGCCGGATCTGGCCGGAGACGCGGCGAGGAGGCGGCAGCCGGTCGGGGGGCGGCGACCGGAGCGCGGCGGCGGTGGGGCGCCGGCGACGCAGGCGGCGGTGGCCCGGCGACGAGGGAGAAGAAGCGGGGCGCGGCGGAGGGGAGTGGCCCGGTCGGACGAGGAGGCGGGCTCCCCGCGGGCTCGGGCGGGCCGGCGCGACCGCGGCGATGTGGGCGCCCGTCCGGGACACGTGGCGCGGCGGCGTTGGTTGAGGCGGGCGGCTGGGTGGAGCGGACGCTGTCCGGCGCGGGCCGGACACGTCCGTCGGCGGCGGAGGAAGGAGATCTGTTTTTTTTAGGGTTTCGGGGAGAGGGAGAGATCCGAAAACGGAGGGGTGTATATATAGGCATAGAGGGAGCTAGGAGAGTCCAAATGAGGTGCGGTTTTCGCCCACACGATCGTGATCGAACGCTCTAGGACATGGAGCAGAGTTTGGTGGGTTTTGGGCCAAATTTGGGGGGTGTTGGGCTGCAACACACACGAGGCCTTTTCGGTCCCTCGGTTAACCGTTGGAGTATCAAACGAAGTCCAAATGACCCGAAACTTGACAGGCGGTCTACCGGTAGTAAACCAAGGCCGCTTGGCAAGACTCGGTCCAATCCGGAAATGTTTAAACCCCACACAAGAAAGAAAGGTAGAAATGACCACCGGAGGAGAACGGAACGCCGGATTGCAAAACGGACAACGGGGAAAATGCTCGAATGCATGAGATGAACATGTATGCAAAAGCAATGCACGTGAAAACATGATAAGGGATGCACGAAAAGAAAAACAACACACGGAGACAAAGACCCGAACCCGAGAAATAAATATAACTTAGCGCCGGAGACGGCAAGAGTTGGATACAAATATGGAAAGTTACATCTGGGGCGTTACATAGGGGTTATCAATGCAATGGCAAGGGAATATACAATGGAGGGATACCACGATACCAAGATGATATGGGGGTTACCGTCTGTGTCGATTGTGAGTGGCGGTGATCTTGATGGAGATAGCAATATGATGGAGACTCGTCCCTAAGTAGCCGAAACACCTTAGGAAACAGAAAAACCGTGAACTCAAAATCTCAAATGTCAAAATGGTGGTAGCGGGATGCGGTGGTGGTGTTGCGGAAGCTCAATGGGATTGCGACAATGCAATGATGGGTTATGCGAGTAGGCAATGCAGAAATGGAGGGTAAGGTGGTGGACTATACACGATGTCGGAGTTGGAAGCACGGTCCCTAAGTAGCCGAAACACCTTAGGAGACACAACTCACAACACAACAAAATGGATTAAGTTGGGGTGGCGGGAATGTATAGTGGTCAAGCCTATGCGGAAGTGGTGGTGGTGGTTGATGAAGAAGCAACCGTCCCTAAGTATCCTAGACACCTTAGGATACTCAAATCACTCCTCAAGCAACCACATATGCGATGGGGAACAAAATTGGTTAGGTTGTGGAAGTCTGCGGTGGTGTAGCGGATGATGTGGTGGAAGCCCTAGGCAAAGATGCCAAAATGCACAAAATTTGATGGTGTCAAAAGGTGGTGAAACCAAGGTGAGGTCCTCAGGCACGTCGATAGCTTCAAAACGAGCCAAAGAACACTCAAATCTAAGTTCGGAGTGAAAAGTTGTGATGAAAACGGTGAAGAAGGCTGATGCTGAAATTCTGTGTAATGTTTCGGGTTAGGCCGGAAGTTCCGGGCCTAGGGTCGGAAGTTCCGGGCTCCGGAAGTTCCGGGGGGTGGCCGGAAGTTTCGGGGGTCGCGAAAAAAGTGTCGGGGAAGCCGGGGGATTTTTGGTAAACTCTCTGTTTAGCCCGGAAGTTCCGGGGCTGGGACAGAAGTTCCGGGGGAGTCCGGAAGTTCCGGGGGTCGTGGAATTTCTTCCGGGACGAACCCTAAATTCCAGATCTGAGAATGGGGGCGGAAAAACTCGATTTCCAAGGTCAAAATTGAGACGATTTCGTGGATGGAAACGGGGGAAAAGAAGGGGAATGCTAGATCCACTCATAACACAACGAATCCATGGATCAAAATCAACAAAACATCATCAAAACCAACAAATCACAAAAAAAATTGGGGGCTACTTTTGGTGGGGATTTTCGGATTTAGGACGAAATCAAACAAAAGAAGGCTAGAAAACAAAGAGGGGGGTCCAAAATCATGATCAACATGGCTCTAGATACCAAGATGATGTAGGGTAGAACCCTAGTGGCCCGATCTTTCACGAAAGGAGCAGATCCCGCGAAGAACGCGAAGAACACGAGGAGGGAAACGAGCGGAAAATCACGAGGGGAACACAAGAGAACACTCAAACCAACAAGAATGATCACACATGCGCTAGATCCATGAACACAAAGGGAGATACAAGATCCAAAGTCAACAACAGACGATACAAGAGGTAACCGGTTCTTCTCCGTGAGGAGGTCTTGAATCCACGGGGGGATCTTCTCCGCGAGGAGGTCTTGAATCCAAGTGGATCTTCTCCGAAGAGGCCGCAGTCTCTCGCGAGGAGGAGATATGATATGGATGAGCATAGCTCTATCTCTCAAATGAGCTAAACCAATGCTACCCTAGAAAGGAGGAGGTGGAGGAGTATATATAGTCTAGGTCCATGAAGGGGTAAGTGAGGGGCGAAAGGGTACATGGGCTTCAGCCCGAGTGTCTGCGTGCAGGCAGGGCCGGAAGTTCTGGGGACGGCCGGAAGGTCCGGGCGCCGGAGGTTTCGGGCGAAGGTCCGGGCAGGGTCCGGGCTATCCAGAGAGTTGGCACACTCTCGGATGGCTTCGGTGCAGCAGGGCCGGAAGCTCCGGGATGGCCGGAGGTTCCGGTGGCCGGAAGTTCCGGGCAGCGGCCGGAAGGTCCGGGCTTTCCAGAAGCTTGTCCGGGCTTCTTCTTCCTTCTCTTCCACGCTTCCCTCGCGGATGGTGTAGGTGATCCTTGGCGCTTGCACTCCTCCTCGTCATCCGTGAAGCCCCGACAATACCTATGCATGCACGTTGGAGGGTCAAGTAGTATACCATCCTCGAAGGGGTCAAGTGAGCACGTGTAAAGGAGAGGATTCACCTTTATGTATGTGAAGTAGATGTCGCACGTGTCACTTGCCGAATGAACTCTTGACATGGTGATGTCCATAGGATGCTCCGCATCGGATGGCCTTCAACCATATTATTTTAACAAGTTCTCCTTTTGAGACACTCGATGTAATAAGTGTGTGATTGAACTCTGCAATAAATCCTCGAGTAATGTGTGTGTCAGAAATACCGATCCAGGGATGACACTTAAGCACAGAGACTACGGTCCATTGGGATCGGGTCGCTACAAGATGGTATCAGAGCACACGCTGGCTGTAGGACGCGACCAATAGGAAAAGCCACAAGATACTCTTCTCTACTCATTTCTAACTCTTTCTCCATTTCTACTCTATATGTGGCGGACCCAAGGAACAAGTTCACCCAACCGGATGACGACACACCTTTCAGACGACACTTGAAGGAAGTCACCAAGTACCTGAACATCGGCATACCAAGCTTCACTGGAACTTTCACCGCCACCTTACCAGAAGAGGAGCGCTGGACGATTCAAGTTCGTGTTCCAGGAAGGACTTTTACACCAGTTACCGAGCCCATTGAGTTTTCCTTTGATGCACCAACCTGGAGTCTAGGAAAGAGCATGGCCGCCCACATCGCCATTGGACGCATCGACAGGTATACAACAAGGATCTTAAGGACACCATCTACCAGATATGTGGACGGCGAGATGAGCAATGGGAGATGATTCACACCAGGAAGGATAGATCCATTGTAGCCTACATACAGGAGTTGAACCAGCACATTCGACGCTACGAGAACCAGATGTGTGCCAACATGATAGACACGAAGAAGGTGATGACCTGGAACATGGAGCTGGAGGAAGAACTCAAGTATACACGCAATTGTTATGATGAAGAAATTGATGTACTACTTGAGAAGAATGAAGACCTGAAGTAGAAGCTAGGGATATTCATGGGGGATCCCGAACCTGGAGTGGACATTCGTTCATTGGATTACATCATACTAGATGACACAGACTCCGACCCCGACAGCGATGATGATTATGAAGACGAAGCTGGAGCAGATATCATGGAGTCTTCCACCGATCAAAATTTATAGTCGACCACCATATTACCATTAGTATTCTCCCATGTATATAGTAATAGTCTGTGAGATTTTGTAATGGTAGCTTAGATCGATTGTATGCATCTTGTTTGAATTGAATGGTGTGAAATGAATGTGTTTGTCTCATGTGCATATGGGCAGTGAAATCTCTCTTTAGACCTCACTCTATTCTGTTCTCACCCCTCTAAACATATCAGATGCCTCTGAGATGTGACCCCGCATTCGCCTTCCCACCGGAGCTCACTCAGTTGATCCAACAGCAGAATGCCTTGATGCAGTTGCTAGTCCAGAACCAAGGCAACAACAACAACAACAATAATCCACTGCCACCACCTCTAGTGGACAACTTAGCCCGTTTACTAAGGTTGAATCCACCGGTGTCCTCTAGCAGCACTGAGCGGATTGTTGCTGATGACTGGCTCCGCAAGATTGGAAGGGAGCTGACCACCGCTGGTTGCACAGATGCTGAGAAGGTGCGCTTTGCCGCACATCAACTGGATGGACCCGCAGGCTCATGGTGGGAGAACTAAACAGTCACTTTCCTTGTGGTCAATGTCACTTGGGATCAGTTCCAGCAAGCATTTCGTACTGCACATGTGTCAACTGGAGCCATGAGTATGAAGAAGCGTGAGTTCCGCAACTTACGCCGGGGAAATCGTACTATGGCGCAGTACGTGGAGGAGTTAAGCATGATAGCACTCTATGCCCCATATGACGTGGCCACAGATGCCACGAAGCAGGAGAAGTTTCTCGAGGGGCTGAATGATGAGTTGAGTATGTAGTTGATGGTGGCAACATTCACTAACTACCAGGAGTTGGTAGACAGGGCTCTCATGATTTAAGGCAAGTAGCAACAGATAGAGAATCGCAAACGGAAGTATGGACAGGGGAAGTACAACTCTGGAGCTCAGCAGAAGCCTCGTTTTACCCCGAACTCAGGAGGACATACCCATCATAACCATGGAGGGCATTCTCATAATGGAGGAAGTTCACACAACCACAGTGACCCTAAAAATGGTAATGGGAATGGAGGAAACACCAGTCAGAACCGTTTCAACCCCGCTGCACCCGCCAAGAAGGATCTAAGTCATATTACTTGTTTCAAGTGCGGGAAGACTGGACACTACGCCATCGAGTGTCCTGAAGCAAAGAATGGAAATGGCAATGGAAGCTCAGGGAAGAAGCCAAATCCTTTCACCAGAGGTCAGGTGAACCACATCAACGTGGAGGAAGTTGAAGAGTAGCCCAACGTAGTGATTGGTTAGTTTTTGATTAATTCATTTACCGCCCTTGTTCTTTTTAACATTGGTGCATCGCATTCATACATACCAAGGGGATTTGTGGACAAATTTAAATTGCCAACCTTAGCCCTTAGGTCATCCATGTTAGTAAGCTCACCAGGAGTGGAGTATATGGCTAGCCGATGGTGTGATCGATTGCCATTAGCCATTGGTAGGCATGTTTTTCCCTCAGACCTAATAGTTTTGGAGTCACAAGGATTGTATATAATACTAGGCATGGATTGACTATCGAAGTATGGAGGAAACATCGATTGTGCTAGTAAGTCGATACTTCTCACCACCCCAGAGGGAAAAAGGATCAAGTATGTGTCTAGGCATGCGCCAAGGAGGGCTCAAGTGAATTCACTTTTGGAAGTTGTTCAAGAGGAAGTGCCAACTATGAAGGATTATCCCGACGTATTCCCGGAGGAACTACCAGGCATGCCACCAGATCGAGATATAGAATTTTTGATAGAGCTGTTACCAGGCACCGAACGAATATCGAAGAGACTGTGTTGGATGCCTGCAAATGATTTGGAAGGAATTAAGAAGCAGATTAAGGAGTTATTGGAGAAAGGTTATATTCGATCAAGCTCGTCACAATGGGGAGCCCCAGTGCTCTTAGTTGAGAAGAAGGATGGATCTTTAAGGATGGTTGTGGATTATCATGCACTGAATGAGGTGACGATCAAGAACAAATACCCACTATCGATGATCAATGATTTGTTTGACCAACTACAGGGAGCTAAAGTATTCTCCAAGATCGATCTTTGATTAGGATACCACCAGCTGAAGATCCGAGAACAGGATATACCTAAGACAACTTTTACCACAAGGTACGGGCTATATGAGTACACTGTCATGTCTTTTGGTTTGACTAACGCCCCTGTCTACTTCATGAGTATGATGAATAAGGTGTTCATGGAGTTCTTGGATAAGTTTGTTGTGGTGTTCATTGATGATATACTAGTATACTCGAAGAATGAAGAAGAACACAAGGAACATTTGCGCTTGGTTCTTGAGAAGCTCAGGGAACATCAGCTATATGCCAAGTTCAGCAAATGTGAGTTTTGGTTGAAGGAAGTTGGATTCCTGGACATGTTATATCTGGAGAAGGTATAGCAGTAGACCCTTCCAAGGTTCAGTCTGTCACTGAGTGGTTGGCACCCACCTTAGTTGGAGAGATACACAGTTTTCTTGGACTCGCAGGATATTACCGAAGATTCATTGAGAAATTTTCCAAGATTGCGAAAACAATGACGGAGTTATTGAAGAAGGACACCAAGTTCAAAGGACTGAAGAATGTGAGGCCAGTTTTCAGGAGTTGAAGAAACGTTTAGTTACAACCCCAGTGCTAATTCTTTCGTATATACGCAAGGATTTCCAAGTGTATTGTGATGCTTCTCGCCAGGGACTTGGAGGTGTAATTATGCAAGACGGAAGAGTTGTTTCATATGGCTCACGTCAGCTTCGACCTCATGAGTTGAATTATGCCACACATGATTTGGAGTTAGCAGCCGTAGTGCATGCGCTCAAGACCTAGAGACATTTTCTCATTAGAAACCGTTGTGATGTATACACGGACCATAAGAGTTTGAAGTACATATTCACACAGAAGGAGTTGAATCTTAGGCAGAGGAGATGGTTGGAGCTCATAAAGGATTATGATATGAAGCTGCATTATCATCTAGGAAAGGCCAATGTTGTAGCAGACGCTTTGAGTGGCAAGAGTTATGTTAATACTCTCATAACCAGAGGATTACCGCAAGAGATAGCCGAAGATCTCAGAGAACATCGTTTGGAGATAGTTCCAAGAGGTTTTGTTGCAGCGTTGGAAGTTCAGTCCACGTTGTTGGGAAAGATTCGAGAAGCCTAGAAGACTGATAAGGAGATTGCAGAGATAAAGGAAAAGATGAGTAAAGGAAAAGCCAAAGGTTTTCGTGAAGATGAGCATGAAACTTTATGGCTTGAGGATCGTATTTATGTGCCCAATGACCCAGAGATCAGGAAGTTAATACTTTAGGAAGCTCATGACATGTCATACTCGATTCACCCCGGAAACACCAAGATGTATTTGGATTTGAAGGAACATTTCTGGTGGACATGTATGAAGAGGGATATTGTCGCGTATGTAGCAGTATGCGACGTCTGTCAGAGAGTTAAGGCAGAGCATCATAAGCCAACAGGATTTCTTCCGCCTTTGCCGATACCTGAATGGAAGTGGGATAAGCTTGGCATGGATTTCATCACCGGATTACCTAGGACACGATCAGGATATGACTCCATCTGGGTAGTAGTTGATCGCTTGACCAAAGTGACCCACTTTATCCCCGTGAAAACTACATATACGAGCGTGAAGTTGGCCAAGATATATATGACAAGGATCGTATGTCTGCATGGAGTTCCGAGGACTATCGTATCAGATAGAGGAACACAGTTTACCTCAAAGTTTTGGAATCAATTACACTAGACTTTGGGTACCAGGCTAGAGTTCAATACAACCTTTCATCCGTAGATAGGTGGACAGACCGAGAGAGTCAATCAGATTCTGGAGGACATGTTAAGAGCTTGTGCGCTAGATTATGGATCTAGTTGGGATGATAATTTGTCTTATCCGGAGTTCTCATATAACAACAGTTACCAGGCTAGTTTGAAGATGGCCCATTTCGAAGCTTTGTATGGTAGGAGGTGCAGGACACCATTGATGTGGGATGAAGTTGGAGACCGACAATTGTTCGGACCAGATTTAATCAAGGAGTCTGAAGAGAAGGTTAAGTTGATTCGTGATAGACTGAAGGTAGCTCAGTCCAGGCAGAAAAGTTATGCCGACACTAAACGCAAGGAGGTAGCCTATGAAATCAGAGACAGAGCATATCTCCGTGTGTCACCACTTTGAGGAGTTAAACGATTTGGAGTCAAAGAAAAGTTAGCCCCAAGATTTGTAGGACCATACAGAGTTTTGGAACGTATGGGAGAAGTGGCCTACAAGTTGGAGTTACCCGAAGGTTTGTCAGGAGTTCACGATGTGTTTCACATTTCCTAGTTGAAGAAGTGCCACGCAGAGATGTCCAATATTCCTCTGAGAGATACAGTGCCCCTGGAAGGAATTCAGTTGGAGAGTGACCTAACCTATGAGGAGAAACCCGTCAAGATTCTCGAGTTTGCCAGCCGAGTTACACGGAGCAAGGTCGTCAAGTTTTGCAAAGTTCAGTGGAGCCACCATACTGAGGAAGAAGTCACCTGGGAGCGAGAAGAAGACCTACGGAAAGACCACCCACACCTATTTTCAAGCCAACCCGAATCTCGAGGGCGAGATTCATCTTAAGGGCGATGGGTTTGTAACATCCCAATTTTCAATTTGGATGTTAATCATTAGGTCATCATATGAATCCATATTTTGAGCATTTTGAATTTGGTTTATTTGGACATTTTGATCCTAGAGACCTTAAGCAAGTCAAGGACCCTTTGAGAGAGTTGGAGGATTTCATAAAATTCCATTTTTGAATTTTCAAAAATTGGTAAACTGGATCAAGGTGATTTTTATTTGAAATTATTTTTCTAATTATTTCAGAAATAAATAAAATAATGAGAGAAGATAGTATGACTTCTTCAAAACAGAGGAAATAATGAGAATTTAATTTTGAATAAAAAATATATTTTATTTGAATTTTATTGGAGATTTTATTCGGTTATATTAGGGGAAAATGCATTTTAGCCCAGAAAAATGTTCACGTTGTCCTAAATATTAGTAGAGGACCGTGAAAATTATTTTTGGGATTTTAGGATTTTTATTTATTTTATTTTGGAATTTTATTTTTGGCGAAATTATAAAAAAAAACTCTTCGAACCGACTGGGCTGAAGCCCAGCCGGCCCAGGCCGCCTCGCTCGTCCGCCTCCGAGCGGGAGACCCGCCCGACCACGGCCGTCGCCGCCGTGCTCGGCGCGGAGTCCGCTGCCGCCTCGCCCTTTTGCCCCTCCTCCAAGCCGGTCTCCCCCCTCTTATATAGCCACCGCCGCCCGCCCTCTCCCCATCAAGCAGTCGCCGCCCACGCCGCACCACCGCCTCGCTGCCCGCGCCGCTGCAGCCGCTC
>NC_041384.1:280986390-280992772 GCF_002162155.2 Triticum dicoccoides | reverse complement strand
GCAGCCGCTCGTCGCCGCCTTGCGCCGCGCCGCTGCCTTGCCGCTTCCCGACGCCGCCTCCCGCCGCCCGCGCCACCGCTAGCCGTGTGCAGAGCTGCCGTCCTGCCTCGCCGATCTGCCGCCGCCATTGGTTTTTCTCACCGCCGCCGAACCCTCAAGAACCGGTAAAAATCGATCAGTTTTTATAGTTTTTTTGGTTTTTAGATTAGATCAGTTTTATTTATTTTATTTCGTTAATTAGCGAATGTTCACTCGTTTAGCTCTGTTAACGAATGAATTAATTCGTTAGTCTCTGTTAGCGGACGTTCGTCTGATAGATTTTTCTTTTTCTGTTTAATTTCAGCCAGGGACCTATCCGCGAATAGTTTTCTTACCGATTAGCCCTGTTCTTCAAACCCTCACTACTTTTTGCTCGTTTATCCAAATCCAGTGAAACCAATGCCGGAATCTTCATCTTGTTCCCCTCTGTCCATATAAACAACTTGAACATGATTTTGAAAATATAAAATTTGGTTTCGAGCAGATTTGAATTCAAACTTCTTTTGATCGTAGATTGAGTTTCGTAACTCCGATTCGATTGATTCTTTTTGTATATGGAAGCTCTTCACTTGGACTTTCTGTTTAGATATTTTCTTTTGGTTTTACCTTTGCATCTTATGCTTGAGTTATTATGTATGCTATTGTTTGTTCGTGGTAGAGTTTCCGGTGTGCGAGGCTTGCTACTACGAATCACTAGGGATTTCCGATCATCAGCAAGGCAAGTAACACTTTGATCATACCCTTTTATTACCCTGTTTTTATGCATTAGTTTCAACCCTCAAACATTGCATGAGTAGGATTTTGATAACATGTGGGTTTATGGAAGTAAATGATGAGGTAGGAACCTATTGTCTTAAATTCAAACCCCAGGTACTACTGCGTCATGATTGCATTACTTTGTTATGCTCGTAGACGTGGTTTGGTTTGTGAGATTCATGAAAGATGTGAGAGTTATTTATAACTAAGGGAAACTTAAGGTGGCTACTTTAATACACATCTGGGTGGATTGCTTGCGGGCACCTGGAGCAATCTAGTGTTGTCCTAGGATATACTGGAGTACTAGTGTGATCATCCTATGGTTTGCCACCCAGGCTCAAAGGGATCATAAGATTATTCATGCTAGAAACTTCCATGTGCAGCCACAAGCCATTATGGGCTCTGACATAGTTGAGTAAGTTGTTTGACCTCTTTCAGTGGTAGGCTAGCAGATGTAGGGGATGTAGGTGGTACTGTATACCCAGAGTAAAGAGTTAATGATTCGGAAAGACAGTGTCTCGATCATCCGTTTCTCAAACATCATGTAGTGCGAGAAATCCAACAGAGGAGATCGAGTCTTGTGGGGAAAAGTGCGCAAACCTCTACAGAGTGTACAAACTAATCATGGTTAGTCGTGTCCCCGGTTATGGACATCTTGAGTATCTGGTACTTGAATTATTATGTTGATCTCATCACTTTACTTAATGAAATTGTTGGGTTATAATTATTATTTTGGGATTGAGTTGGAGGAACCTTCTCAATAATCTCCCTAATAATAAAGCACGGATTGACTCCGTGGGTTCACCGTCACAATACGCCTTTTTCCCGTTGTAATACACTTTGTGTGTTTGTGTCTATCAGTTTATTTTTCGACGGGAAAAAAAGTCCCGACTTGGAGTCGAACCCAAGACATCATCGTGGGTGCACTCAACTCTGGCCACCAAGATGAAGCACATATTTTTTTCTTATGCAATAGGTTCTTTTATTTGTAGTTTATTGTTCGCAACCTATTCTAAACCAATACACTGGGCCGACTTACGTGCTGATGGGCCTGCCAGAAATTATTGTTCCTGTGTAGAATCTAACCCGTGCCCCCATGTTCGTTCCAAAGGCTGCAATAATAGTTTGAGTTGCTTTTAAATTAATAATGGTCCCACCTTGCTATTCTATATCAAATCTCATCTGTTTATATACCTCGGCAAATAGACAATCAACAAGCCCCTTCGTCAATAAACAAACATATTGTGAGATGTGAGCTAGATTGTGGGAGAGTCTAAAGTATATTAAACATATAGAGGGCATCAATAAGCTATCCTATATTGAGGACGGATGGATGCACGCGGACCCGAGCAATGGAACCAATAGCCAAGGGATGCGGCAGATGCTAATCGTCCACTTGCGGTGTGTACTAGGAAGCTGAATCACCATACACAAGAGATCGCTAAAATCCAGGAAAACTGTATCCAAATTTTTGAATAATCTGGCTTGCCGTTGTTTTTTTAACATCAATACAAACACAAGCGCTCATATACATGCGCATACACTCTCCCCTATGAACGCACACACGCATACCCTACTCCTATGAGCACCTCCAAAAGACTGACCCGACATATCATCTTGAGATTTACAAAGTCACCATAGGCGCCTCGTCCTCGATGGAACGTCTCCATCCACTGAATGCGCGTCGCCGGAAATCCTGAAATAAATACAGGAAAGCATAGACATTTATGTTGAGAAATTTTTTTTTTTCTAAAGTCACATCATAATTGAGTAGCTTAATATTTTCCTACAAGATCCTAATTAAGCATTCATGTCGTCGTCAATATGTATTTTAATGTTAATTACAATTAAATAATGTTCAATGCAACCGGTGCATCTATCCAGCTAGAAAACTCAACATAATTTCCATCACTTATGATTGAACTATGTGCGAACATTGCAAGAAGAAAAAAAATTTGTTGTAGAGAAAAGAGAGCACAAGATATACATATGAGATATCACAGGGTGAAGTAGGAGATTGATAGATGAACGTTTTCCTCTGGTTGCTAGCATGTTTGCTATAGATACATATGCTAATAGGTGTTATAATATTGGTTCAGAGTCAAATGTAACATTTGGTTGTAATGTTGAAATAGATTTTGAGTTTGGTATATGCAAAAATGTTGACAGCCTATAAACATCTTAAGTAAGTGATAATTGATAAATGAATTTGTGTGTCGTAGATTGAACCATCTATGCCAAATATGCAAGCTAGCATGTGTATCATTTGTTTTTTAAATGTCCAAACATTTTTCTCAACTATGGTCCTTTTTTTATCTCGAATGTAATATATTTATATGTATTCAGATATTTAGAAGTAAATCGTTGTATTTTGTATAACACAAAATAAATCCAAAATAAGTTAGCTTTTATGTTATTAAACATGCTATGATCTGAACATTGTGCATTCCATTGACCATGGATGAGTATTCCGTTGAGAAAGGAGAGTCTCATTCTCAAGACTCGCAGGAGGGTGCACACATATTTTTTTTCTACCATTGCAACGCACGGTTTTTTTGCTATGTCATAAAATTTGTAGTTAAATAAAATATATTCCTTTGTTGTAGGAAAAAAATTATCTTTATGCAAATGATAACCGTAGAGCCTCCACCAGCCAATATGCATGTAGTGATAATTGTTATTTGTTCATTGCTCTATGGTGTTATCTTGCCAACATATTCCATGTGCTGACCTACACGGCTGCAACGTATCATGTTGTAGAATTTTCAGACGAAGAGTAAGGTGCGCTAGGTTGTTGTCATGCACTCAGTTTTGCCGTCGAGTTGGATGGACTCAATTATCTTCGATGCTTTCGCAGTTATCTTCATTAGATGGCCTTCAACCATATTATTGTAATAGGTTCTCCTTTTGAGACACTCGATGTAATAAGTGTGTGATTGAACTCTGCAATAAATCCTCGAGTATTGTGTGTGTCAGCAATACTGATCCAGGGATGACACTTAAGCACAGAGACTATGGTCCATTGGGATCGGGTCACTACAAGTTAATTCTGCTACATCATGTCATCTTACTTAATGCGTTACTCTGTTCTCATGAACTTAATACTCTAGGTGCAGGCAGGAGTCGGTCGATGTGTGGAGTAATAGTAGTAGATGCAGAATCGTTTCGGTCTACTTGATATGGACGTGATGCCTATATTCATGATCATTGCCTTGGATATCGTCATAACTTTGCGCTTTTCTATCAATTGCTCGGTAGTAATTTCTTCACCCACCTTAATAATTTCTATCTTGAGAGAAGCCTCTAGTGAAACCTATGGCCCCCGGGTCTATTTTCCATCATATAAGTTTCCGATCTATAATTTTGGTTTCCGATTTACTTTCTTTGCAATCTTTTACTTCCCGTTCCATAAAACAAAAATACCAAAAATATTACTTTACCGTTTATCCATCTATATCATATCTCATTTTTCAAATAACCATGAAGGGATGACAACCCCTTTATCGCGTTGGGTGCAAGTTGGTGTTTGTTTGTGTAGGTATTCGGTGGCTTGTCACGTCGTCTCCTACTGGATTGATACCTTGGTTCTCAAAACTGAGGGAAATACTTACTCTACTTTGCTGCATCACCCTTCCCTCTTCAATGGAAAAACCAACGCAAGCTCAATAGCTAGCACATCTACTACTATTACTCCACTTCAAGAGCGCTTCTATGCTTGCCTCTCTACGTATTAAGTTCATAACAAACAGAGTAACACATGAAGTATGATGACATAATGTAGACAGAATAAAACCAAGCAATATGATTAAACCCCGTCATTTTACACTTAGTAACAACAATACAATACGTGCCTCACTACCCCTACTATCACTAGGTGAGGACACTTCAAGATTGAACGTACCACAAAGCACCTCTCACGTGGAAGATAAATCAATCTAGTTGGCCAAGCCAAACATATAGATCAGAGAGAAATACAAAGCTATAACAATCACACGTAATAAAGTTCAGAAAAGACTCAATTACTTTCATTGAATAATCTGATTATAAACACACAATTCATCGGATCCCAACAAACACACCGCAAAAGAAGGTTACATTGAATAGAACTCCGAGGAGAACATTGTATTGAAGAAGATCGGAGAGAGAGGGAGAGAGATAGAGAGAGAGATCTAGCTAATCACTATGGACCCATAGGTCTTGTGGTAAATTACTCACACATCATCGGAGGTGCAACAAGGTTGATGTAGAGGCCCTCCATGATCGATCCCCCTCTAGCAGGGTACCAAAAAAGGCTTCCAGATGGGATCATGGAAGAATAGAGACATGCGGTGGCAAAAAAATTGAGTCGATGCTCCAGGGTTTTCCAATATTTGTGAATTTATAGCGCTGGAACTAGGCCAGACGGAGCCATGATACATCCTTTTTGCATCATGTTTTTATGTTGATATTTATTGCATTATGGACTGTTATTTCACATTATGGTACAATACTTCTGCCTTTTCTCTCTTATTTTACAAGATTTACATGAACAAGGAGAGTGCCAGCAGCTGGAATTCTAGACCAGAAAGGAGCAAATCTAGATACCTATTCCGCACAACTCCAAATGTGCTGAAACTTTACGGACAATTGTTTTGGAATATATAAAAATATTGGGAAAGAAACAACAGAAAGGGACCCACTAGGTGGCCAGAAGCCTGGGGGCGCGCCTCCCGAGCTTGTGGCCCCCTTGGCCAGCCCCCGGCGTCCATCTTCTTCTATATGAAAGGTTTTGACCTAGAAAAAATTATAAGGAAGCTTTCAGGACGAAGCGCCACCGTCTTGAGGCGCAACCTGGGCATAAGAAATCTAGGGCTCCAGCGGAGCTATTCTACCGAGGAAACTTCCCTCCGGGAGGGGGAAATTGAAGCCATCATCATCACCAACGAACCTCTCATTGAGGGAGGGTCAATCTTCATCAATATCTTCACCAGCACCATCTCCTCTCAAACCCTACTTGATATCTTGTATTCAATCTTTGTCTCGAAGCCTCAGATTGGTACCTATGGGTTGCTACTAGTGTTGATTACTCCTTATAGTTGATGCTAGTTGGTTTATTTGGTGGAAGATAATATGTTCAGATCCTTAGTGATATTTATTACCCCTCTGATCCTGAACATGAACATGATTTGTGAGTAGTTACGTTTGTTCCTGAGGACATGGGAGAAGTCTTGTTATAAGTAATTGATGACCAACAAGTATAGGGGATCAATTGTAGCTCTTTTCGATAATTAAGAGTGTCGAACCCAACAAGGAGCAGAAGGAAATGACAAATAGTTTTCAGTAAGGTAATTTCTTCAAGTGCTGAAATTGTAAGTAACTGAGTAGTTTGATAGCACGATAATTTGTAACGGGTAAGTAACGATAGTAGTAACAAAAGAGCAGCAGGATAGCCCAATCCTTTTGAGGCAAAGGACATGCCAAAACGGTCTCTTATGATAAGCAAAGCGTTCTTGAGGGTACACGTGATTTTCATCTAGTCACTTTCATCATGTTGGTTTAATTCATGTTCGGTACTTTGATAATTTGATATGTGGGTGGACCGGTGCTT
>NC_041384.1:280910999-280986106 GCF_002162155.2 Triticum dicoccoides | reverse complement strand
ACTACAAGAAAAGTATTAAGAATAAATTCTAACCATAGCATTAAACTTTTGGATCCAATCGGTCCCTTATGGAATAGCGCATAAACTGGGGATTAAGCTTATGTCACTCTCGTAACCCATCATCTAAATGCTACTCCACAATGCATTCCCTTAGGCCCAAATATGGTGAAGTGTCATGTAGCCGACATTCACATGACACCACTAAGGGAATCACAACAAACATACTATCAAAATATCGAACACATATCAAGTTCACATGATTACTTGCAACATGATTTCTCCTGTGACCTCAAGAACAAAAGTAACTACTCACAAATGATCGTGCTCAATATCAAAGGGGTATTAAATAGAATATTGGATCCGAACATATAATATTCAACCAAATAAACCATATATTAATCAACTACAAGATGTAATCAACACTACTAGTCACCCACAAGCACCAATCAATAGTTCCGGTAACAAGATTGAACACAAGAGATGAACTTGGGTTTGAGATGAGATGGTGTTGTAGAAGATGTTGATGGAGATTGCCCTCCCCAACATGGGAGAGTTGTTGGTGATGATGATGACGATGATTTCCCCCTCTGGGAGGGAAGTTCCCCTGGCGGAATCGCTCTGTCGGAGGGCAAAAGTGCTCCTACCCAAGTTCTGCCTCGAGAAGGCGGTGCTCCTTCCCGAAAGTCCTCTCCTTATTTTTTCTAGGTCAAAATGACTTATATACCAGAAGATGGGCACCAGATGTGGGCTTGGGTGAGCACAACCCACCAAGGCGCGCTTGGGCTCCCTGACGCGCCCAGGTGGGTTGTGCGTACCTGGTGGGCCCCCTCTGGTAGTTATTTGCTCCAATATTCATCATATAATTGATAAAAAATCTCCGTGAAGTTTCAACTTCTTTGGAGTTGTGCAGAATAGGTGGCCTGACGTAGCTTTTCCAGGTCCAGATTTCCATGTGCCAGAATTCTTCCTCTTTGTGTATACCTTGCATATTATGAGATAAAGTGCATTAGAATTACTCCAAAAAGCATTATTATAGATAAAAACATCATAAATAATAGTGGGAAAACATGGTGCAAAATGGATGTATCAACTCCCCCAAGCTTAGACCTCGCTTGTCCTCAAGCGAACAAACCGAAATTGAAAAACATGTCCACATGCTTAGAGAGAGAGGTGTCGATAAAAACAAAATACAGACATAGAAGCATTATGTTCATTATTATAGCAGCAACAAACTTAGACATAAGACTCTTGTCATAGAACTATCATATACTTCTCATGAATAAGTAACAATTCATCACACAATCGAAGTATAAAGCAAAAACTCTATTGAAAACCAACAAACTATGTTCTCAATCAACTTTTCAACTACAATTCATCATCTTTTCAGGAAGGGTCATGTATCGGAGCCTTTAGACAAGTCCACATACTCAACGATCATATAGTCTTCTTTGATTGCTAACAGTCACCGCGTACACATGAGCAAAACATTTTAACCGGACACATAGAAAGATAGGGGCTTATAGTTTTGCCTCCCAGCGTATTCACCTCAAGGGAGATGTCAACAATAATAACCTATGCTGTCTATATTCAACTGGACATATGTGCCTAGATCTTTCCTCACCACATGATGCTTGCCAAAGGAGAAAAGTAAAAAGGAATAGAAGGAAAAACTTTGACTATTTTCATAAAAGTAAAAGATAGGCCCTTCATAGAGGGAAGCAGAGGTTGCCATGTGCTTATTTGTTTGTATGCTCAACCCCTTAGTGCAAAAGAACATCACGTTGTATTGCCCCTTGTGATAGTAACCTTTCTTATGCAGTTTGTCGCTTTTATTCTTCACCATCACAAGTTCGTGCAACGCTCAATTTTCTCGTACAATAAATGATGTCACACTTTTAGAAGCAATTTTTATTGCTTTTTTGCACCGATGACAACTTACTTGCACTACTGCAGGATGTTGCTAATGCGACACTACGATCAGAGACCCTTTGAGAAACTGTGTGCGATGCCATAATCGCAAACGGTGCTGTATGAAAACCGTCAAGAAAGGTGAAAACATTTGTGATGGAGGATGCATCAAACATAGTTCGGATTTTAGTTGCGTGTGCGACCTAGGGCATACGGTTCAGTTCAATGAACTGTTTGCGATGAGGCGGAACAAAAGAAACCGGCAGCCTAATGAAGGCGTGTGCGACATAGAGCATATGGTTCACTCGGATGAATTGTTTGTGATTAGGCAACACAAAAGAAACGGGCAGCCAGATGAAGGTGTGTGCGATATACAACATACGGTACACTCGGATGAACTGTTTGTGATTAGGCAACACAAAAGAAACGGTCAGCCAGATCAAGGTGTGTGTGACTGAGGGCATATGCTTCCGAAGGATTAACTGTTTGCGATTAGGCAACAGAACAGAAACGGGTAAGCTAGATCAAAGTGTCTGCGTTTGATGGCATACACTTCACATGGATGAACTGTTTGCGATTAGCCACAACAAACTGAAACAGTTAGATAGATCAACGTGTGTGCGCTAGACGGGCACACCCATTCTAATTAAACGACGTGTGCTGACATTGCCTATTGCGGTGCACCCTATGGTGCAAACGCCACGTACGCGTCCGAGAAGGCGTACATGCCCATGTTACGCCTTCCGGGAATAGTGCTGCACTTATAACCGTCAGTAAATTTTGAGCATGCGTCCCGTCACATTCCAAATTGCAAACCTGTTCACACTAATCAAAACCTAAACGGTTTCCCACTTAGGAGCGTATTACTACGCGGTTATAGATACTACTACTCCAAGATGACTGCACATTCCTCCTCAACTCCTCATCCACAAAAAAGTCAAAAAAACAACTCATTCATCATCGTTCCCTTGCGTCCGCCATGGCAAGTGTGGGTTTTGGGTCGAGAGATTGCGACCAGGGAGAGGCGAGCCTGGAAGCGGGAGCATGAGAGATGTCCTGCCTCGCCGTGATAGCAGCCAACATGTCCCACCGCATGGCCGTAGCAGCAGAGAGGTCCAGCCGCGACGCCGAAGCAGCATGGAGGACCTGCCACGCCGTTGATGCAGCAGACTGGTCCGGCCGCGCCGCGGAAGCAGAAGAGATGTCCCGCCACGCCATGAATGCAGCAGAGATGTCTGCCCTTGCCGCGGCGGCCTGGCAAAATGCCTCGCGGGCAGGCGAGGACTCTTACAGGCGCATGCGTGCCCTCGTCCATAGGCAGATGGATCAGATCTCCAGGTGGGCGAGGTTGTAGGATGACCTGCAAGCCTCGTTTGAACAGTCTACCGACGTCATCCGACAACTAAATCAGAGCAATGTGAAGCTTCGGGCCGAGCGCGACCTGCTGAGGGCGAAGTTCGTCGGAAGTGCAAAGCAGCAGGAGCAGACCACTGCCTTGTTGAAGAGGACCGGCGTCATCGTCGAGAAAGTTATGGATGAGAAAAACAAGTTGCGCATCGAGCGCAGAAGGCTGATGGAGGAATAATCCGTGGATGCTCTGAAGCAGCATCTTGAGGACAAGAAAGAGTTCACCGCCGCTTGCCGTGGAGACTAGTTCCCACGGCCTGCAGCAACGCATCAAGAAAGTAGAGATCATCGATCCAGATCGTTGTCTTCCTTCTTCTTTTACCCTCGTGTATTTCGGGCGTTGCCGCATGTGGCTTTTTCTAATTATGTTTCTAAATATGTAAAACTATTATTTTTTTGACTGGTGACTGTAGGGAAAACCCCCCACATCATTCAACATTTATTAATAATGTAGAAAACAATGTACATGGATTACAAGGGGTAATCTAAGAAAAGAAGAAAAGGAACTAAACTAAGAAGCTAGCTTAGACAACCTCATGGAGGTAAAAAAGAAATCCATCTTAACAGCTCCTCCTTATATCTTTGCTTGACTCTGTGCTGCATGAGTGTAATATCATGGATGAAGGCACTCCTCCATCTATTAAAACTCTATCTCTCATGTCTGAACACACTTGCATTTCTCATTATCCAAATGTTCCAGCAAGCAACAAAACCAACCTTAGTAAAGAAAGGTTTTGCAAAATCTTGCTTAGCTTGCATCACAATAGTGGACATATCATCTCCAGGTGGCCATGGAATTTGAAGATAATTCCATATTCTCACACTGAAATTACATTCAAAGAATAAGTGATTCCTGGTCTCACGTGTCACCAGGGGACAGAGCACAAAATTGACCCCATCCTCCAAATGCCAGTGCCTTCTTTCAACCATGTCTTTAGTGTCCAGCCTATCCATATTTAGCATCCAGGCAAACACTTTTATTTTCATTGTGCAGGAGGATCTCCATATCCACAAAAGGAGAGGATCGAAAGACATGGCTGAATGCATGAAAAATTAAAATAACTTGGGCTTGAAGGTATGACAAGTCCCCTGCCAGTACCAAATGTCATTTGCATCCACTTCCCTGTTGCAATTGGTCATCAGATTTTGCACTGTCATACACTCCTGGTATGCCTGTGGAGATAGAGGTAAGCGGAACATCTGAGTGATATTCTGTGGTTGAAAAGCCTCAAAGCTGTAATCCAGGGGTCTTTCACATATGAAAAGAGTCTTGGAAATCTTTTTTGCAATGTATCCACTGAGTCATCAATCTTCCACTTATCAGACCAAAACAATGCTGAGTTTCCAAAGTTGATTTGTACCCAAGTTGTGTTTCTAAAATGATCCAGCAATTTGCAGATATCCTTCCACCAAAAGAAGCACAACTATCAGTCCCCTGGGGTACAGAAGAATGGTAATATGTATCCTTGATAAGTGAGACCCATGGCCGATCCAACCTATTTAGGAATTTATGTAAGTGCTTAAGCAAAAGAGCCATGTTCTGTATACCCCGGTTTAAGATGCGCAGTCCACCTTTATTTTTGGGCCTACAAATTAGGCCCCAAGATGCCAAGGATGGCGAGGGCTCATCTCTATGCTTTCTCCATAAACACTGCCTTTGTATTCTCTCCAATTGCTTTAATATCCCAGCAGGAACAAGTAAGCTGCCTATATAGAAGATGGGCATGGAAGATAGGGCAGAATTCAAAAACTGGAGTCTTTCCCCCTGATTTAGAAATGAAGAACTAGCTGATATTCTTCTCTCCATACAGTCAACAAGGGGCATAAAATCCACCATTTTGGGTCTGGTAGTACCAACAGGTAGACCAAGATATGTAAAGGGCATTTTGCCAACCTAACATCCAAAAGTAGCAGCCAAACCAATGATAGTGTCCTCATCAACATTTATGGGCACCATGGAAGATTTATGGTAGTTCACCACTAAACCAGTAGAAGTGGAAAATACTTGAAGCATGTCCTTGAGAGCCAAGAGCTGAGATGTATCTGCTGGTAAGATGATAAGGGTATCATCAACCTACTGCACTATAGGATGGTCTTGGTCATGACATGGAATAGGCAGCTTTAAAATTCCCTTTTTGAACATATCATTTACTAGTGATTGCAAAAGGTCAGCAGCGATAACAAAAAGTAAGGGTGAAAGGCACTCTCCTTGTCTAATTCCCTTTTTACAAAGGAACTGACTGCCAGGTACTCCATTCAAAAGGACTGAAGATGTTCCAGTGGATAGCAGCTGCTTAACCCAAGAAATCCATCTGTGATTAAATCCTTTGTGCTTCAGAATCAGCAAGATAGCTTCATTTTCAATGGAGTCAAAGGCGTTTTCAAAATCCAATTTGAGAATAACAATAGGTCTCTTTGACTGATGACATTGGTGCAAATATTCAAGTGACCAACCAATAGAGTCCTGGATAGTCCTACTTTTAATGAAACCATATTGATTCTTATGAATACATTTCATAATGATCCTTTGAAACCTGTTGGCAGCCATCTTGGACAGGAACTTGAGACCCATCCCAGTCAAGGAAATTGGCCTATAATCTCCAACACCTTCAGGAGCCAGCTTCTTGGGGATGAGTGTGATATAAGAACCATTTATATTTTCCAAATTTGCAGTGCCATTATGGAAGGCTTCAGCCAAATCATAAAAATCTTGACAAATAATGTGCCAGCATTTTTTGAAGAATAACCCATTAAATCCATCTGGACCAGGGGCTTTTTCAATGGACATACGTTTGACAATATCATCCATTCCCTGTTTTGTAAAAGGTTCTGTTAGGAAATCTAGCCCATCAATTGGTTTAAGCAAAGCACTCAAGTCAGAGCCCATTACTATGCCACCAGAAACTCCCATTCTATTTTTGAAACAATTCCATATGATGCCCTCCATCTAAGAATGTTGAGAGACCACAAACCCATATATATCTTTCAGGGAAGCAATGGAATTTCTTCTATGCCTCTTAGTGGCCATAGCATGGAAAAATTTGGTGTTCTCCCCACCAAGTTTAATATACCTGATTGTACACCTCTTCTTCCAATATACAAACTAAAGATGTAATTGTTTTTCCACATGCAATTTGACCACCTTCCTGAAATTAAATTCAGGTATATACAAAGGCCTAACCTCTTCTAGGCCATCAAGTCACAGAATTACCTCATTACACCGTGAGATCAACACTTTCAGTTTAGATATACTCATCTGACATATCTTAAGGGCCCCTCTCAAACTCTTAAATTTATCTGCAATTCTGGCAGTGATATGAGATTTGTGAGAAGGTTTCTGCCATGCATGCTTTACACAATCCATAAACCCCTCAAGCTCAACCCAATAATTCTCAAACCTAAAAATAGAAGATTTAGGAATAGATGTCTTAATTGTCACCACAAATGGCACATGATCAGAAGCAGTTCTAGCCAAGGGCAAAACTTCACTCATAGATATGAGGAGATCCAATCAGCAGATGTAAAGAACCAATCCAGCTGTTCTAATAAGGGATTGTCCTGCATATTAGACCATGCATAATATCTCCCCTTAAGAGGTAGCTCAAGCAGACCTAGGTGAGCAATTATTTCATTGAAAATGAATATATCATTCAGATCACCCCTGGCAAATTTCTATTTTCCAGATATCTCATGAAGTTAAAATCACCAACCACAAGCCAATTCTCACCCATTGGTATATGAAAGTTATATAACCACCTGACAAAGTTGTCCCTAGCCTCTCCTTGGCATGGACCATACACAGAAACTAGAGACCATTGCTCATTATTTTGCTTTGAGATGAACTGAATTACAACTGCAAACTGCCAAATCTCAATCACAGTGCCCCCCAAAATAGATGAATCCCACACTATTAAAATGCCCCCAGAAGCACCCTCAGAAGGAGAAAAAGCAAAACTATCAAATCTTTTAGGGCATAAAGATCTAATAGACCTGAAATCAAAAGAAGCACATTTGGTCTCTTGAAAACAAGCAACAGCACACTGACTCTCATCCAGTTTCTACCTGACAGCCCTTTGTCTAGCATCAGAGTTTAAACCCCTAACATTCCAACACAAAACACTCCAGTTCTTACAAGCATTACTAATTAAAACTATTATGAGTAGAGAGCACAATCTGATGACACCTAATGCCACCACAAACAACAAGCACACATGTCCAGCATGATACATTTAGATTATTACAAGGAACAACAAAAGACAAATGACCTAATAACTGAAGAACAAAATAAATCACCTGCCATCCCCAACTAGCCAGCTGACAACTAAACATTTGCACCATTGGTTGTAGGAGTAGAGGGATCATCCATAAGCTTCTCCACAGAGATCAGAGCATCAGCAATGCCAAGCTCCTGGCCCATCTGCTGCAGCTTGGAAATAGGAGTTGGAGGTGGAAGATCTTCAATTGGCACTTCCTGCATGTTCTGAGACACTGTAGCAGAAAAGGGCTTGGCCTTCGGCTTCCTCCTCTTTGACTGCATTGGAAGCTCTTGGAAAGTTGGTTTGAAACCATCTATCTGCAAAGATCCACGAGTGCACCTTCTGACTGAAGTTTCAACAACATGAGTTGGACCCATAGTTTTCCTGGGCCTTCTAACCTTTCTCTGTTCACTTGCAGAAATGACATCAGAAATCACAGAAGATGAAATTTGGTCAGCTAGCTCAGATGGTTGTTGTGTCTCACAAACAGAAGAGGAATCATTCTGCCATGCTAGGAAAAGATCCCTTGCCACAGGCCTATGCTCCAGTTCGTGCTATGATAAGTCAGTCTTGGCACCTCAAAGGCCAAATCCCAACTTCTTTTGGACAGCAAAGCAGACTGAAGAGGTAACACCTAAATAGGCCGAGGGATTTCATAAAAGATGTCAGAATACATGATGGCCTCAAAGTTCCTTCCGAAGGTCATTTCTGGGGGCAACTCAGGCCCACAAAAAACTTTAGTAGCAGTATCATCTGGAAAAATCAGGAGGGGAGCCTCATCCACCTCAATATTTTCATCCATAGAAGGGACATTCTCAGCAGCAGGTGGAAGTGGCTGATAAACCACCAGAGCCCAATCATTAGGATTATAGACTAGAGCAATATTGTGCTCCACAGCTACAGGTTGCTCTTGTCCAACCTCTGGCACAACCGGCTGTTCCGCATAAAAACAAGCACAAAATTTGGTTGAATATGCTGATCCACTGACACAGAATGATCTTCAGAGAGTTCAAGCACCATAGATTCTTGCTCCACCTCCACTTTATTATGCACAACCTCATCTTCTCCCCAAACAGCATTACCCCAATTGTTGTCTCCGATGTCAGGTTGCTCTAGAGGTGGTGGTGGCACATCATTCTAGCCCAAAGTAGGGTATGGAGGCAGGATAAACTGTGGGAGCTCAGGGAGAGGCACACCAGGTAGGGGGTGTGGATTTCCATTAATTGGCATCCAATCCTCATCATGTGGCATCTGCTCTGCAAAGTTTGCACCAAGAATATATATAGGCGCTGTCCATGACAGTCTTGCCCCCCATGCAGCATAGTCATTTAAAACAACGTCATGAGGAACCAGAGCATCCTCAGGAAAAGATGCAAAAACTAGTGATCTAATGAGGTATGGATCCTCACTGTTCCAATGATGGAATTTGCCAAAAGTGTTGACTGCAACTCTAATATTATCAGTATTGCGAAGATCTAGGGGGATGCCCGACAGCATAATCAGGCCCTAACGAAAACCCCGAGCCCCATGGAAGCCCTCCCCCTCATCATGCTTCATAAAACGGACAAACCGATCATTTCCTAGGTGCTGTGGAGGAAGTTGGAGGAGGAAAAAATGCACTGCTCGATCCCTAACTCGAAACAGCCCGACAGCATTGATCCAAGGCTGAGCAGAACGAACCTGGTACCCATGAGCTTCCAGCCATTCAGCAACCTCCTCGCGAGCAACCGCAATCTCATTGGAAGCGGGCACATGCATGACCTCGGCAAGCATGTAATCTTCATGATGACGCACGATAGGGACGTGCGGTGTCACATAGGTACGCGACCATCTTGCATCCCCTGCATCGATGATGTGGTGTCCATCAGGGACATACTTCATTGGGTCTAAAGGGAAGTTGGCCATGGCAGGCGGCGGCAAGGGTGGCTCAGGAGGAGGCGGCGGTGGTGCTACAGGAGAACCATGAGGAGTCCTAGGACCAAGATGGACGTAGTTGGGCGATGTGGTTGGTGCAATCAAAGCCGAGGAGTCCAAGTTTGGTACATATCCTGACAGAGAAATATTCTCATTCTCTGTAGCTTCAGTCTCGGAAACTGAATCATTAGTGGGTTTGGGTTTCCATACCAAGCCCAAACGCTTAGCAAAACGGGCGCAATCGCGCCTGCTATGACCAACACAAGAGTAGCCCAAGCACTTTAGACTTGACGTGCATGAATAAGAGAAATGCCCTCGCTTAAAACAAGTCTGACATGTAACAATTTCGTTGACCATATCATTAATTATTTGATAAAAAGAATCCTCAGCCTCCGATGGTCTTGGCACAGTAACATAACTAGATGGGCCGGCCATAGTTAGGCCGAGGGGAGGAAGATTTGGAAGTACAGAATTCCCGCCCGTGCCTGCCGGCGCATGATCCGAGGCAAGACCCCTTGACGCGATATGTTGTTGGATCTCCGATGAGTTCACCGTGCCAAAAATGATCGGTGGAGAAGCAACAGTCCGATTAAGAACGGCAGGTTGAGGCGGAGGAATGACCCCACGCTCCCTCTCAGAGATAACATAGCCAGTACTCTCAGTTACCGCAATACACTCAGCCGTAGCCTGATATATATACCCTTTGCACGCATCATAGTTTTGATACGTAGCAAAGGATAGCTTTTTCTGAACAGAGGATCAAGACTTAATGGTTGATTTTGATGGAGGGTTGTGCATTGCAAGAAGGCCCAAAGCTGCCCTACATTTAGAAGGGCTGACCAAAATCCACTCAGCATCACACTCTTTCTTCCAAATTTTGAATTCACGATACCAATTGGGACCCCCATTTCCCCACAAATGAAAATAACATTTGAATTAAGGGCAAGAGTATAATATAGTGTCAACAATATGAAAACCAACATCCTTACATGAAACATTGAAGATAAATACCTTGTCAGCAATATATGAGACCCAAAGATCAATGGCAGATCCTCCCAATGCCGATTCAAGAACGGCGGACACAGAGTCCTCGTTGAGCCTAAAATCATGCCTGCTGAAAGAGAGAACCAGGGTAAAAGCACCTCTCCCATCCATGGGGTGGACAGTGAGGTCAGACACCCCCTATAGATCTCATCTACGAAAACTCTACCCCTGGAAAAGGCCAGGTCAAGGGTAGATCCCGAAGAAGAATCCATCATAGAAGACATGAGCAGAGAGATCTTAAGACGCCGAACAAGATGAGTGGAGTAGAACACCAAATTAGTGATGAGAAATGAAGATCGCCGGTGGCCTAGGGTTTATGGGTGGGTGGGTGGGAGCGCAAAAAAATTACCGCAGCATGTTCGTGCCATGTCATGAGAGCATGCCAAGTTTCATGATTTTCAGGCGTGTTTTGGAATTACAGGAATTAAAAAACCAAGTTTCTCAATCTTTCCGGCCGAGCCACGACGCCCAGATGTTTGAATTTCACTCCCATCTCTTGCATGGGACCTATAAACTCACCCAAGGACACACATGTGATTTTTCAAACAACTTTGGTGCACTGGAGCATGTGCTTGTAGTTCAAATTTGAATTATGCACACTAAATGCCCAGAAACTTCAATTAATGTATAAAAAAGGCCGAACGAACCCGGAATAATTCCAAAATTTAGCACGTTACTTCTATTTGGTCTAATCTGGCTTTGTATAAAAAATAAGGCAGGAGAAGGCAGTGTACGTATGTCATTTCGCACACGGAGGTGACACGTTCCCTCTCAAAAACACGAGCCTTCTTGAGGGAAGCTCCGGTTTGCAAGAAGCTTACACCAAAACTTGTCCCAGTTCGGCCAAAAATATCACCGCAGCATGTTGGTACCATGTCATGACACCATGCCAAGTTTCATGATTTTTAGGCGTGTTTTGGAATTACAGGAATTAAAAAACCAAGTTTCTCAATATTTTTGGCCGAGCCACGACGCCCAGATGTTTGAATTTCACTCCCATCTCTTGCATGGGACCCAGAAATTCACCCAAGGACACACATGTGATTTTTCAAACAACTTTGGTGCACTGGAGCATATGCTTGTAGTTCAAATTTGAATTATGCACATTAAACGCCCAGAAACTCAATTAATGTATAAAAAGGCGAAACGAGCCCGAAATAATTCCAAAGTTTAGCATGGTACTTCTATTTGGTCTAATCTGGCTGTGTAAAAAAACTAAGGCAGGAGAAGGCAGTGTACGTATGTCGTTTCGCACACGGAGGTGACACGTTCCCTCTCGAAACCACGAGCCTTCTTGAGGGAAGCTCTGGTTTGCAAGAAGCTTACACCAAAGCTTGTCCCAATTCGGCCAAAAATATTACTGCAACATGTTGGTGCCATGTCATGACACCATCCAAGTTTCATGATTTTTAGGCGTGTTTTGGAATTACAGGAATTAATAAAGCAAGTTTCTCAATCTTTTCGGTTGAGCGACGATGCCCGGATGTTTGAATTTCACTCCCATCTCTTGCATGGGACCTAGAAATTCACCCAAGGACACACATGTGATTTTTCAAACAACTTTGGAGCACTGGAGCATGTGCTTGTAGTTCAAATTTGAATTATGCACATTAAATGCCCAGAAACTCAATTAATGCATAAAAATGCCAAACGAACCCGGAATAATTCCAAAATTTAGCACGGTACTTCTATTTGTTCTAATCTTGCTGTGTAAAAAATAAGGCGGGAGAAGACAGTGTACGTATGTCGTTTCGCACACGGAGGTGACACGTTCGCTCTCGGAACCACGAGCCTTCTTGAGGGAAGCTCCGGTTTGCAAGAAGCTTACACCAAAGCTTGTCCCAATTCGGCCAAAAAATTACCGCAGCATGTTGGTGCCATGTCATGACACCATGCTAAGTTTCATGATTTTCAGGCATGTTTTGGAATTATAGGAATTAAAACATAAAGTTTCTCAATCTTTTCGGTCGAGCCATGACGCCCAGATGTTTGAATTTCACTCCAATCTCTTGCATGGGACCTAGAAATTCACCCATGGACACACATGTGATTTTTCAAACAACTTTGGTGCACTGGAGCCTGTGCTTGTAGTTCAAATTTGAATTATACACATTAAATGCACAAAAACTCAATTAATGCATAAAAAGGCGAAACGAGCCCAGAATAATTCCAAAATTTAGCATGGTACTTCTATTTGGTCTAATCTGGATGTGCAAAAAAATTAAGGCGGGAGAAGGCAGTGTACGTATGTTGTTTCGCAGACGGAGGTGACACGTTCCCTCTCAGAACCACGTGCCTCCTTGAGGGAAGCTCCCGTTTGCAAGAAGCTTACACCAAAGCTTGTCCCAATTCAGCGAAAAAAATTACCGCAGCATGTTCGTGCCATGTCATGAGACCATGCCAAGTTTCATGATTTTCAGGCGTGTTTTGGAATTACAGGAGTTAAAAAACCAAGTTTCTCAATCTTTCCGGCCGAGCCACGACGCCTAGATGTTTGAATTTCAATCCCATCTCTTGCATTGGACCTAGAAATTCACCCAAGAACACACATGTGATTTTTCAAACAACTATGGTGCACTGGAGTACGTGCTTGTAGTTCAAATTTTAATTATGCACATTAAATGCCCAGAAACTCAATTAATCTATAAAAAAGGCCAAACGAACACAGAATAATTTAAAAAATTTAGCATGATACTTGGTCTAATCTGCCTGTGTAAAAACATTAAGGTGGGAGAAGGCAGTGTACGTATGTCGTTTCACACATGGAGGTGACACGTTCCCTCTTGGAACCAGGAGCCTTCTTGAGGGAAGCTCCGGTTTGCAAGAAGCTTACACCAAAGCTTGTCCCAATTCGGCCAAAAATTTACTACAGCATGTTGGTGCCATGTCATGACACCATGCCAAGTTTCATGTTTTTCAGCCGTGTTTTGGATTTACAGGAATTAAAAAACCAAGTTTCTCAATCATTCCGGTTGAGCCACGACACCCAGATGTTTGAATTTTATTCCCATTTCTTGCATGGGACCTATAAATTCACCCAAAGACACACATGTGATTTTTCAGCAAACTTTGGTGCATTGGAGCATGTGCTTGTAGTTCAAATTTGAATTATGCACATTAAATGCCCAGAAACTCAATTAATGCATAAAAATGCCAAACGAACCCGGAATAATTCCAATATAAATACAACACTCATGTACTAGTTGCATGTTCATTGTACGTAAATGTTCTAGCAATTCAAACACCATCCTTTCCCTCCGTAACACCATTTTGTCTTTCAAAACACAATGAAAAAAATCAGGTATACCACAAATAGTTTACTAGAAAGAATCGTGTGGGATGCGATATAAAATATCTTGGCGCACCATCTTGTCTAGCTTACACAGGAAGCTTCATCATCTACAGTCCACCGCCCCCGCTTGAACCACACTTGCGCGCCAGTTTCTCGCGGCACCGACCAAAACTTTTTTGCCACCGCGGAAATATCTATCTCCCTGCCCCCTCCCTCCTACCAAAAGCCACATTTCCATTGTTCCTCCTTGCTTTCCAAGTTCAAACCTTCACTACTGCTTACTGGCAGCTCAGCCTCCTCGCCGACGACCCTTCTTCTTGCAGTGCCGCCTCCTCACTGGCTACCCTTCTTCTTGCAGCGCCGCCTCCTCGCCGGCGACCCTTCTTCTTGCGGCGCCGCCTCCTCGCCGGTGACCCTTCTTCTTGCTGCGCGGCCTCCTCGCCGCCGACCCTTCTTCTTGCTGCGCATCCTCGTCGATATGGTCAGGTAATCCACATCACACCCACACTATCCTCCTCCTTTCCCGTCCCACATGCCCCGACCGACGGAGTGACACCTTCCACCGAAATCACTGCCCCCTCCTCCAGTTAAGCGCCGCTCACAGCCATTTTACACGCAGTATAATGTGGACTGGGTAGCATGCAGTCGCACACGCAAACGAGGTCGCTATGGCTGGCATGCGTGTCGACTGCCAGATCATGGAGGAGCACCACGTCTTCAAGGCCACCGTCGACACCGCCGCGCGGTTATTGATACGCCTCCAACATATCTATAATTTTTGATTACTCCATGCTATATTATCTACTGTTTTGGACTATAATGGGCTTTATTTTCCACTTTTATATTATTTTTGGGACTAACCTATTAACCGGAGGCCCAGCCCAGATTTGCTGTTTTTTTGCCTATTTCAGTGTTTCAAAGATTATCAAACGGAGTCCAAACGGAATAAAACCTTCACGAACGTGATTTTCTCAGCGAACATGATCCAGGAGACTTGGACCCTGCTCCAAGGAACAAAAGAGGCGGTCACGAGGGTGAGGGCGCACCACCCTAGGGCGCGCCCCCTGCCTCGTGGGCCACTCGGAGCTCCACCGACGTACTCCTTCCTCCTATATATACCCACGTATACCCAAACAATCAGAACAGGAGCCAAAAACCTAATTCCACTGCCGCAACTTTCTATATCCACGAGATCCTATCTTGGGGCCTGTTCCGGAGCTTCGCCGGAAGAGGGCCGTCATCACGGAGGGCTTCTACATCATCAGAGCCCCTCCAACAAAGTGTGAGTAGTTTACCTCAGACCTTCGGGTCCATAGTTAGTAGCTAGATGGCTTCTTCTCTCTCTTTGAATCTCAATACAAAGTTCTCCCCCTCTCTTCTTGAGATCTATTTGATGTAATCTTCTTTTTGTGGCGTATTTGTTGAGACCGGTGAATTGTGGGTTTATGATCAAGTCTATCTATGAATAATATTTGAATCTTCTCTGAATTCTTTTATGCATGATTGGTTATCTTTGCAAGTCTCTTCGAATTATCCGTCTGGTTTGGCCAACTAGATTGGTAGTTCTTGCCATGGGAGAAGTGCGTAGCTTTGGGTTTGATCTTGCGGTGTCCTTTCCCAGTGATAGAAGGGGCAGCAAGGCACGTATTGCATCGTTGCCATCGAGGATAACAAGATGGGGTTTATTTCATATTGCATGAATTTATCTCTCTACATCATGTCGTCTTGCTTAAAGCGTTACTCTATTTTTAACTTAATACTCTAGATGCATTCTAGATAGCAGTCGATGAGTGGAGTAATAGTAGTAGATGCAGAATCGTTTTGGTCTACTTGTCACGGACGTGATGCCTATATACATGATCATGCCTAGATATTCTCATAATTATGCTCAATTCTGTCAATTGCTCAATAGTAATTTGTTCACCCATCGTAGAATACTTATGCTCTTGAGAGAAGCCACTAGTGAAACCTATAGCCCCCGAGTCTATTCTCATCATATCAATATCCATCACTTTAATCTTGCTTTGCTTTTTACTTTTCCTTTACTTTTTACTTTGCATCTTTATACCAAAAATACCAAAAATATTATATCTATCAGATCTCACTCTCGTAAGTGACTGTCAAGGGATTGACAACCCCTAATCGCGTTGGTTGCGAGTAGCTATCGTTTTTGCAGGTACGAGGGACTTGAGCGTGGCCTCCTACTAGATTAATACCTTGGTTCTCAAAAACTGGGGGAAATACTTACGCTACTCTGCTGCATCATCCCTTCCTCTTCGGGGAAAACCAATGCAAGCTCAAGACGTAGCAAGAAGGATTTATGGCGCCGTTGCCGGGGAGTCTACGCAAAAAGTCAACATACCAAGTGTAACGCCCTCGATCCAGCTATATCTCCTACGTGTCGAAGCACGACTTAGAGGCATAACCACATTGAAAGCAATGTCGCAAGTAAGGTAATCTTCACAACAACCCATGTAAATAGATAAAAGGGGTAAAGGTGCATAGTTGGCTTACACTCGCCACGTCACACAAATACATGAATAGCATTACAACCATCCAATACACTCATGGTCCGACTATGGTACCAAAATAAAAGATCAACCCCCACATGCGACACGGTCCCCGATCGCCCCAACTGGGCACCACTACTGATCATCTGGGAAAGACACATAGTAACGACGAGAGTCTTCATCGAACTCCCACTTGAGCTCACGCGCATCGTCTGGAATGGTATCATCGGTCCCTGCATCTGGTTTTGGAAGTAAACTGTGAGTCACAGGGACTCAGCAATCTCGCACCCTCGCGATCAAGACTATTTAAGCTTATAGGTAAAGGCAAGGTAATATGTGGAGTTGCAGCAAGCGACTAGCGTATATGGTGGCTAACCTGTTCACAAAAGAGAGCGAGAAGAGAAGGCAAAGCACGAACGAAGAACTATGATCAAGAAGTGATCCTATAACAACCTACGTCAAGCATTACTCCAACACCGTGTTCACTTCCCGGACTCCGCCGAGAAGAGACCATCACGGTAACACACACGGTTGATTCATTTTAATTAAGTTAAGTTTCATGTTATCTACAACCGGACATTAACAAATTCCCATCTGCCCATAACCGCGGGCTCGGCTTTCAAAAATTCAAATCCCTGCAGGGGAGTCCGAACTTAGCCCATCACAAGCTCTCACGGTCAATGAAGGATATTCCTTCTAGCGGGAAGACCCGATCAGACTCGGCATCCCGGTTACAAGACATCCTCGACAATGGTAAAACTAAACCAGCAACACCACCCAGATGTGCCGACAAATCCTGATAGGAGCTGCACATATCTCGTTCTCAGGGCACACCGGATGAGCAAGACGTTGGGTAGGCCAGCCCAGAGTTGCCCCTGGTAGCCCCGGACATCGCTCAGTTGGACCAACACTTAGAGAAGCACTGGCCCGGGGGGTTAAAATAAAGATGACCCTTGAGTCCGCGAAACCCAAGGGAAAAAGGCTAGGTGGAGAATGGTAAAACCAATGTTGGGCATTGCTGGAAGAGTTTTATTCAAGGTGAACTGTCAAGGGGTTCCCATTATAACCCAACCGCGTAAGGAACGCAAAATCCGCGAACATAACACCGATATGACGGAAACTAGGGCGGCAAGAGTGGAACAAAACACTAGGCAAAAGGCCGAGCCTTCCACCCTTTACCAAGTATATAGATGCATTAATATAACAAGATAATATTGTGATATCCCAACAATAAACAATGTTCCAACAAGGAACGATCTCCAATCTTCACCTGCAACTAGCAACGCTATAAGAGGGGCTGAGCAAAGAGGTAACATAGCCAATCAACGGTTTGCTAGGACATGGTGGGTTAGAGGTTTGACGTGGCAATTTGGTAGGCATGATAAGCAAGTGGTAGGTATCGTAGCATAGGCATAGCAAAAGAGCGAGCATCTAGCAAGCAAAGATAGAAGTGATTTCGAGGGTATGATCATCTTGCCTACAAAGTTGTCAGAGTTGACTTGATCCTCGTAAGCAAACTCAACGGGCTCCTCGTTCATGAACTCGTCTCCCGACTCTACCCAAGCAAGACGAACAAGCAAAAGGAACACAATCAACCACGTGCAATGCTCAAGCAATATGATGCAAACATGGTATGATATGCGGGATGCGATATGCGATGCATATGCAAGATTTGACAAGGAATGATTGAACCTGGCCTCAACTTGGAAATCCAAGAGTTCCACTGGAAAGGTGAGGTGATTTCGGTTGAAATCTATATAAAGATCACCAGAATTGGATGCACGATTTGGAAATGGCAAGCAAAACAAATATGACACCGGTCTGCGATAATCAGCAAGTAGCCATCTAAAAGCAATAGGATAAATATGCTACAACACTCAAACATGACAACAAAATACATGGCAGGGATCCACTCATGATTCTTGACAAAAGATGAACACTGAGCTACGGCTAATTCATCCATTAACAGGTACAAACAAGCATGGAAAAAGAGCAAACAATAACATGTTTCAGACTTAGTGAAATTAACACAAGTCTGGAATTTAGGATCAGGAAGCACACTTTAGAGCATGAAAAGTACATGCTACAGGAACTTAACATGGAAAAGCAAGGCATGACATGAAGCTACTCAAAGCAGTTAACAAAAGTCCCTTAGTTACCTTGAGCCAAAAGGGATCGGAAAATACAATTGCAAGCATGTGAACATAGCAAAAACATAAATAGATCTCAGACTTAGTGAAAAACTGGAGCATGCAAATCAGTTAACGAGTAGGCATGTTTACGAGCTCGATGCACTCACTACAGAGCATGGCATGACAAACTAAGCATACACCCAACAAGAATACATGACATAGAAGCTAGACATGGCAAGAACAACAACATAGCATGCACGGATCAATAGCAACATCCTCGGAAAAATCGCTAACAAGTTAACAATCTGCCAGGATTCATGATATAGCAAAAGTAGAGCTCGATTGACTCAAGCTAGGGTGCTCCATAAATGCAAACAAAGACATGGATGGATAGAGAACCACAATGTTAACAAATCATCCTTACTGATCATCCTCAAAAGAGGCACGGATCACTAGGAAACAACATGAACATATGGCATACTGACAAAACCAGGACAAGGACTTGGTGAAATTCTGAGTCCCTGAAATCAGCATTACCGATTACGCTACTTTGCAAGCTTGTGCTAGTCACCTCAAGTGTCACAAAAATACATGGTAAGCACCTCTGTAAAGATGGCATGGCGTATAACAAAACACATGTAGAGCTCAGGAGCATATCATGCACACATTAATCATGGCAAAAATGACAAATATCTGTTTGATGAAACAGTTCTGCCAAGTTTATCACCTAGCCCTCTTCCAACAGCATTTCGGGCATCAAGATGAGCTCAAATGAAAATGATGCAAGGAGATAAAATGATGTACTCATCGAGACGAACATTTTTATATGCTACTAGCGCAAATCGGAGCTACGGATGCGGAGTTACAGCATGATGAAGATTGCTAAAAAAATTAGGGTTACGGGATAAAACTCAACCGTCTCCGCTAGATCTTAGATCCAGCACTGTCCACGCGCGCCGGAGCACTGTAGCAGCAACTCGCCGGAGACGACGGGACTTGCCGCCGGAGATGAGGAAGAGGCCAGGGTCGCCGAGGAGGAGGTCGGCCGGCCGGCGTGGGGTCGAGGGCGGCGCGGCGACAGCGGACGTCGGTGACCGGGGCGGCGAGCTCCGGTGGCCGGGCGGTGAGCGCCGGTGGCCGGAGTGGCGGGGGCTCGCGGCGGCGCGGCGAACGGCGGCAGGACGCCGGGCGGCGAGGCGGCGGGGTCGACGAGCGGGTCGGGCGGCGGAGACGAGGTGGCGGGCGGCGGCGCACGCGGGCCTCGGGGGCTCTCCCCGGGCCGAGCGGGCCGGAGCGGGAGTGGGTGGCGGCACGCCATGTGGCGAGCAGTGGTTGGAGGCGGCGAATTGTCCAGCGGCCGGCGGACGTGTCCGGCCGCGCGGAGGAGCGGGACTAGGGTTTAGGGGTAGATGGGATCCGTAATTTTTGGAAGGGGATCTATATATAGGCATAGAGGGAGCTAGGAAGCTCCAAATGGAGTGCGGTTTTCGGCCATGCGATCGTGATCGAACGCTCTAGATTATGGAGAGGGTTTAGGTGGTTTTTGGGCCAAATTGGGAGGGTGTTGGGCTGCAACACAAACGAGGCCTGCTCGGTCCCCCGGTTAACCGTTGGAGTATCAAACGAAGTCCAAATGGCACGAAACTTGACAGGCGGTCTACCAGTAGTAAACCGAGGCCGCATGGCAAGTCTCGGTCCAATCCGGAAATGTTTAACCCCCACACACGAAAAGAGGTAGAAAGGGGCACTGGAGGAGATAGGAGTGCCGGAATGCAAAACGGACAACGGGGAAAATGCTCAGATGCATGAGACGAACGCGTATGCAATGCAATGCACATGATGAAATTATGTGAGATGCATGACAAAGGAAAAAACACACGGAGACAAAAACCCGAACCCGAGGAAAATAATATAACTTAGGCCGGAAATGACAAGAGTTGGGATACATATAAGGTAAATTACATCCGGGGTGTTACACCAAGTACCCATCACATTCCCTATCTCTCGCATTACATTATTTGCCATTTTCCTATCATTTTCCTCTCCCCCACTTCACCCTTGCCGTTTTATTCGCCCTCTCTCTCCCTATCCTCCCTCTCTATTTGCCTCTTTTGCCCGTTTGCTCTTGTTTGCTCGTGTGTTAGTTTGCTTGTTTGTAGCGATGGCTCAAGATACTACCAAATTGTGTGACTTCACCAATACCAATAATAATGATTTCCTTAGCACTCTGATTGCTCCTATTGCTAATACTGAATCTTGTGAAATCAATACCGCTTTGTTGAATCTTGTTATGAAAGATCAATTCGCCGGCCTTCCTAGTGAAGATGCCGCTACTCATCTGAATAGCTTCGTTGATTTATGTGATATGCAAAAGAAAAAAGATGTCGATAATGATGTCGTTAAATTGAAGTTATTTCCTTTTTCACTTAGAGATCGTGCTAAAGCTTGGTTTTCGTCTTTGCCTAAAAATAGTATTGATTCATGGAGCAAGTGCAAAGATGCTTTTATCTCTAAGTATTTCCCTCCCGCTAAGATCATCTCTCTTAGAAACGATATTATGAACTTTAAACAACTTGATCATGAACATGTTGCACAAGCTTGGGAGAGAATGAAATTAATGATACGTAATTGCCCTACTCATGGTTTGAATTTGTGGATGATTATACAAAAATTTTATGCCGGATTGAATTTTGCTTCTAGAAATCTTTTAGATTCGGCCACGGGATGCACTTTTATGGAAATCACTTTAGGAGATGCTACTAAACTCCTAGATAATATTATGGTTAATTATTCTCAATGGCATACTGAAAGAACTTCTAATAAAAAAGTGCATGCGATAGAAGAAATTAATGTGTTGAGTGGAAAGATGGATGAACTTATGAAATTATTTGCTACTAAGAGTGTTTCTTCTGATCCTAATGATATGCCTTTGTCTACTTTGATTGAGAATAACAATGAATCTATGGATGTGAATTTTGTTGGTAGGAATAATTTTGGTAACAACGCTTATAGAGGGAATTTTAATCCTAGGCCATATCCTGGTAATCCTTCTAATAATTATGGGAATTCCTACAATAACTCTTATGGAAATTATAATAAGATTCCCTCTGATTTTGAATCTAATATTAAAGAATTTATTTCTTTGCAAAAGAATTTTAATGGTATGATTGAAGAAAAATTGCTTAAGATTGATGATTTGGCTAGGAACGTTGATAGAATTGCTCTTGATGTTGATTCTTTGAAACTTAGATCTATTCCACCTAAGCATGATATCAATGAGTCTCTTAAAGCCATGAGAATTTCAATTGATGAGTGTAAGGAAAGAACCGCTAGGATGCGTGCTTCCAAAGATGCCTTTATTAAAGCGTGTTCTTCCAATTCCTATGAAAATCAAGATGAAGATATAAAAGTTATTGATGTGTCTCCTATTAAATCTTTGTTTTGCAATATGAATCTTGATGAAACTGAATATGATCTTCCTTTACCTAGAAGGCGTTCTAAAAATTCAGAGTATTTAGATCTTAATGATGAAATTGATGAAAGTGGGATTGAAAGAAATAAAAATCTAGATGCTAAACCCACTATATTGGATTTCAAGGAATTTAATTATGAAAGTTGCTCTTTAATTGAGTGTATTTCCTTGTTGCAATCCGTGCTAAATTCTCCACATGCTTATAGTCAAAATAAAGCCTTCACCGAACATATTGTTGATGCCTTGATGCAATCTTATGAAGAAAAACTTGAGTTGAAAGTTTCTATCCCTAGAAAACTCTATGATGAGAGGGAACCAACTATTAAAATTAAAATTAAAGATCATGAGTTTTATGCTTTGTGTGATTTGGGTGCTAGTGTCTCCACTATTCCCAAAACTTTGTGTGATTTGCTAGATTTCCGTGATTTTGATGATTGCTCTCTAAACTTGCATCTTGCAGATTCTACCATTAAGAAACCTATGGGAAGAATTAATGATGTTCTTATTGTTGCAAATAGGAACTATGTGCCCATAGGTTTCATTCTTCTTGATATAGATTGCAATCCTTCTTGCCCTATTATTCTTGATAGACCTTTCCTTAGAACGGTTGGTGCGATTATTGATATGAAGGAAGGGAATATTAGATTTCAATTTCCATTAAAAAATGGTATGGAACACTTTCCAAGAAAGAAAATAAAATTTCCATATGAAACTATCATGAGAGCCACTTATGTATTGCCTACCAAGGATGGCAATACCTAGATCTATCCTTGCTTGTTATGCCTAGGTAGGGGCGTTAAACAATAGCGCTTGTTGGGAGGCAACCCAATTTTATTTTTATTCCTTGCTTTTTGCTCCTGTTTAGTAATAAATAAATTATTTAGCCTCTGTTTTGGTTGTGTTTTTTGTGTTTAATTAGTATTTGTGCCAAGTAGAACCGTTGGGAAGACTTGGGGAAAGTCTTGTTGAACTTGCTGTAAAAAACAGAAACTTTAGCGCTCACGAGAACTGCTGTCATTTTTATTTGAAGAGTGATATTTAGTTAATTCTTTTTGCAGATGATTAATAGATAAATTCCTCATGTCCAGAAATTTATTTTAGAATTTTTGGGGTTCCAGATCTTGCGCTAGCTACAGATTACTACAGACTGTTCTGTTTTTGACAGATTCCGTTTTTCGTGTGTTGTTTGCTTATTTTGATGAATCTATGGCTAGTAAAATAGTTTATAATACACTAGCACACATGCCCGTGCGTTTCAGCGGGGAATGAAAAAAAGAAGAAGGCAACTACACATATGGTACAATTTGTATGAAACATGTACGCCATTACCAATCTTATTGAAAGCAGATTACCATGGATGATTGATTAATTGTGGTGTCCTAATTGTGGAAGGGGACAATGCTGAATTGTTGCCCAACTTGGGAACCGAGGATTAGTTAGGCTGTATTGCGGGAGTGGGAAAGAATATCTATAGTTGGTTCATATCTGCACAGATTATCATTGTTGAAATATTGCGTGATTGCAACACCTTGGATTAATCACAGCAGAGAATAATGACTTGGAAGCAGCAGATGAGGAGCACAGGCGGAAGAGAATGGCCAAGGGTGCGAGAGATAGCTTGGAGAATAACCCAACTCAGCTCAATGGCGGGGTGCACGGCCAGTTAAGGTGGTAGACCTCCGGCACGTAGTCCTGGCAGAGGCGGCCGTGCCCCGACAGCACAGAGGCCTCGAAGTTGGCCCCGCTCCCTCTTTATCGGCATGAGTCCAGATGCACAAACAGCGACTGATCTGATTTGCTACGAATTGTCGCATCAGTCGAACGAACCTGATTTACGACAACCGCGCCGACGTCAAAGCTGACGATGTACATGAAGTTGAGGTTCTGTCGCCGACCTCCCTCTGATGGTGAGCATGTTGACGCGGCCGCCGAGGGTGGCAGCGAGCACCGTGATGGGCCGGATGTAGGCCACCAATAACACTTCTATCTTGCGCGACACTTGAACTTGGGGATATTAAAGTCCTTCACCTAGACCGCCTGCCATGTCAAAGCTGAGCTCCCTCATGTACCACTGCTTGCAAACCATCGTTGTCATCAGGAAGATATGTACATGATGAACCTCTCTCCGGCGCCGCCACTGCCTTCATAGGAAAACTCTGCAGGATTTTGAAGTTGATGATCTAACTGTCGCTGCCCACGGTGTCCTTGCAATCGAACGGATGGATGCGTGCAGCCATGTGCCTCTCAGCTAAAGCGTGTTGCCGAGGACCAGGATTTTGGTTGACGCATCTCTGGGTCCCTGATCTCGCGATGTTGATTTCCCCATCGCCGCGAAGCCAAGATTCGATATGCTGCCATGAGGCAAGATAGGGCAAATACAGGAAGAACCGGTGGGCTGGATTTGGTTTTTTGTACGTATATAAGGAAGCTAGAGGAAGTTGTACAAAAACACGGTAGCTTATTTTTCCGAGGGGTACAACATAGCAGCCTCCATATTACAAGCCGTAGGATAGGATGGGCTCAAGTGGAAGTTCAGGCCTAGCCGAGACGGACCTTTTCATTACGAAACTTGGTTCTATGAATTAGTACCACCTCATATATTTCACAAAATATAGAATTAGAAGCAGGACGAAACTATTAAAAAAAGAGGATGACGGTGAACCCGGAGACACAATCCATGCTTTATTATTAGGTAAAGATAGAGAAGTTGGAATACAGGTGGTTTAACACCAATATAAATAAAGAATGAGTTCATTACAGTACCTTGAAGTGGTCTTTTGTTTTCTTTCGCTAACGGAGCTCACGATTTTTCTTCTTTAAGTTTTGTGTTGTGAAGTTTTCAAGTTTTGGGTGAATTCTTGTGATGGATTATGGAACAAGGAGTGACAAGAGCCTAAGCTTGGGGATGCCCATGGCACCCCCAGGATAATCCAAGGACACCAAAAAGTCAAAGCTTGGGGATGCCCCGAAAGGCATCCCCTCTTTCGTCCACTTCCATCGGTAATTTACTTGGAGCTATATTTTTATTCACCAACATGATATGTGTTTTGCTTGGAGCGTCTTGTATTATTTGTGTCTTTGTTTGTTAGTATGCCACAATCATACTTGCTGTACACACCTTTTGAGAGAGCCATACATGAATTAAATTTTTATAGAATACTCTATGTGCTTCACTTATATCTTTTGAGCTAAGTAGTTTTGCTCTATATGCTTCACTTATATCTTTTGAGCTAAGTAGTTTTGCTCTATATGCTTCACTTATATCTTTTGAGTGTTATAATTTTGCTCTATGTGCTTCACTTATATCTTTTAGAGCACGGTGGTGGATTTGTTTTAAAGAAACTATTGATCTCTCATGCTTCACTTAAATTATTTTGAGAGTCTCTTAATAGCATGGTAATTTGCTTAATAATAATATGCTTGGTATTCAAGATTTGTGAAACTTTCTTTTGACTGTGTTGAATACTAAGAAAAGATTGAAGCATGATAATTGTTTTGAGATATGGAGGTGATAATATTAAAGTCATGCTAGTTGAGTAGTTGTGAATTTAAAGAATACTTGTGTTGAAGCTTGTGATTCCCGTAGCATGCACGTATGGTGAACCGTTATGTGATGAAGTCGGAGCATGATTTATTTATTGATTGTCTTCCTTATGAGTGGCGGTCGGGGATGAGCGATGGTCTTTTCCTACCAATCTATCCCCCTAGGAGCATGCGCGTAATACTTTGCTTTGATAACTTCTAGATTTTTGCAATAAGTATATGAGTTCTTTATGACTAATGTTGAGTCCATGGATCATACGCACTCCCACCCTTCCACCTTTGCTAGCCTCTCTAATACCACGCACCTTTCGCCGATATCATACACCTACCATATACCTTCCTCAAAACAGCCACCATACCTACCTATTATGGCATTTCCATAGCCATTCTGAGATATATTGCCATGCAACTTTCCACCATCTAGTTCATCATGACACATTCATCATTGTCATATTGCTTAGCAAGATCATGTAGTTGACATAGTATTTGTGGCAAAGCCATCGTTCATAATTTCTTCATACTTGTCACTCTTGATTCATTGCATATCCCGGTACACCGCCGGAGGCATCCATATAGAGTCATACTTTGTTTTAGTATCGAGTTGTAATCATTGAGTTGTAAATAAATAGAAGTGTGATGATCATCATTCAATAGAGCATTGTCCCAAAAAAGGGAAAGGCCAAATAAAAAAAAAGGCCCAAAAAAAGAGAAAATAAATAAAAAGGGGCAATGCTACTATCCTTTTACCACACTTGTGCTTCAAAGTAGCACCATGATCTTCATAGTAGAGAGTCTCTCATGTTATCACTTTCATATACAAGTGGGAATTTTACATTATAGAACTTGGCTTGTATATTCCAATGATGGGCTTCCTCAAATTGCCCTAAGTCTTCATGAGCAAGCAAGTTGGATGCACACCCACTTAGTTTCTTTTTGAGCTTTCATATATTTATGGCTCTAGTGCATCCATTGCATGGCAATCCCTACTCACTCACATTGATATCTATTGATGGGCATCTCCATAGCCCGTTGATATGCCTAGTTGATGTGAGACTATCTTCTCCTTTTTGTCTTCTCCACAACCACCATTCTATTCCACCTATAGTGCTATATCCATGGCTCGTGCTCATGTATTGCGTGAAGATTGAAGAAGTTTTGAAAAAGTTAGAGCATGAAACAATTGCTTGGCTTGTCATCGGGGTTGTGCATGATTTAAATACTTTGTGTGGTGAAGATAGACCATAGCCAGACTATATGATTTTGTAGGGATAACTTTCTTTGGCCATGTTATTTTGTGAAGACATAATTGCTTTGTTAGTATGCTTGAAGTATTATTATTTTTATGTCAATATAAACTTTTGTCTTGAATATTTTGAATCCGAATATTCATATCACAATTAAGAAGATTTTCATTGAAATTATGCCAAGTAGCACTCCACATCAAAAATTCTCTTTTTATCATTTACCTACTCGAGGACGAGCAGGAATTATACCTGACACGTCTCCAACGTATCTATAATTTTTGATTAGTCCATGCTATATTATCTACTGTTTTGGACTATATTGGGCTTTATTTTCCACTTTTATATTATTTTTGGGACTAACCTATTAACCGGAGGCCCAGCCCAGATTTGCTGTTTTTTTCCTATTTCAGTGTTTTGAAGAAACGGAATATCAAATGGAGTCCAAACGGAATAAAACCTTCGGGAACGTGATTTTCTCACCGAACGTGATCCAGGAGACTTGGACCCTGCTCCAAGGAACAAAAGAGGCAGTCACGAGGGTGGGGGAGCCCCCCTAGGGCGCGCCCCTGCCTCGTGGGCCCCTCGGAGCTCCACCGATGTACTCCTTCCTCCTATATATACCCACGTATCCCCAAACAATCAGAACAGGAGCCAAAAACCTAATTCCACCGCCGCAACTTTCTGTCTCCACGAGATCCCATCTTGGGGCCTGTTCTGAAGCTCCGTCGGAAGAGGGCCGTCATCACGGAGGGCTTCTACATCATCATAGCCCCTCCGATGAAGTGTGAGTAGTTTACCTTAGACATTCGGGTCCATAGTTAGTAGCTAGATGGCTTCTTCTCTCTCTTTGAATCTCAATACAAAGTTCTCCCCCTCTCTTGTGGAGATCTATTCGATGTAATCTTATTTTTGCGGTGTGTTTGTTGAGACCAATGAATTGTGGGTTTATGATCAAGTCTATACATGAATAATATTTGAGTCTTCTCTGAATTATTTTATGCATGATAGGTTATCTTTGCAAGTCTCTTCGGACTATCCGTTTGGTTTGGCCAACTAGATTGGTAGTTATTGACATGGGAGAAGTGCTTAGCTTTGGGTTCGATCTTGCCGTGTCCTTTCCTAGTGACAGAAGGGGCAGCAAGGCATGTATTGCATCGTTGCCATCGAGGATAACAAAGATGGGGTTTATTTCATATTGCATGAATTTATCTCTCTACATCATGTCATCTTGCTTAAAGCGTTACTCTGTTTTTAACTTAATACTCTAGATGCATGCTGGATAGCAGTCGATGAGTGGAGTAATAGTAGTAGATGCAGAATCATTTCGGTCTACTTGTCACGGACGTGATACCTATATACATGATCATGCCTAGATATTATCATAACTATGTTCAATTCTGTCAATTGCTCAACAGTAATTTGTTCACCCACCATAGAATACTTATGCTCTTGAGAAAAGCCACTAGTGAAACCTATAGCCCCCGGGTCTACTCTCATCATATCAATCTCCATCACTTTAATCTTGTGTTGCTTTTTTACTTTTCCTTTACTTTTTTACTTTGCATCTTTATACCAAAAATACCAAAAATATTATATCTATCAGATCTCACTCTCGTAAGTGACCGTGAAGGGATTGACAACCCCTAATCGCGTTGGTTGCGAGTAGCTATTGTTTTGTGCAGGTACGAGGGACTTGAGCGTGGCTTCCTACTGGATTGACACCTTGGTTCTCAAAAACTGAGGGAAATACTTACCCTACTCTACTACATCATCCCTTCCTCTTCGGGGAAAACCAACGCAAGCTCAAGATGTAGTAGTTGTCTACTTTAAAATACAGTTCGTGATGTTTTCTCGAGGCCACCGCCAGTGCCTTCTAGTGATTTATCCTCTGTAATGTTAATATGCAATCTGATGTTTCGTTAATAGTTTGGTCCTTGAAATGTAATGTTCAGTTAACACTTTTGTCCAACAATTGCTACATTTCGTAGTACTGTTCTCAAGCATTCTTTGTTTTGTTAACTGTCTTATCTTCTAGTACATGTTTTTATTCTGCAATGTCGTGCTCAGTTAACTATTTTGGTTCATTTGGTCTGTTGTCCATTTAACTATTTGGTTCAGTTCTGCAATTTGATTTTCATTTGCTGTGGGTACAATTTTGTATTATTATGCATGTGACACCAATCGAATTTGGCTGTACTCAATACATATTCTACTGATAGTATGGCAACTCTCAGTTAAATTGATCAAGATCTTTCTTATGTGTGTTGCAGGGAAACAAAGGGAGACAGTGCGGTTTACCATTGAGGTTTGTTCAAGCAGGGTCCTTTGGCTAATAGCACATTATTGTGCAGTTGCAGGAATCATTCTAATATTTAGGTTTCTTACAATTTGGTCTTGCACATGTAGGTCCTGCTGTCAGAGGCTTAGACCCACTATTCGACCCATTTTGCATATGGGGAAATGAGATGTCCATGAATACCAGTCAAGTCAAGAAACTCATAAAGATTGTTAGGATGAAGAAACTTGCGACGAATAATAGCAAGATCTTTGTTTGCACAATGGAGAAGACATTTGTCAACTATAGGATGGTACCATCTCTTTTACCTTGTTTTTACCCCTTACGCCATTTCAAAATTTACAACAGCGATTTATGCATAGCTTTGTTTTTAGTACTTTTCAAAGCAGTACATCAATGATTACCTCTCCAACCACCTGCATGGTCAAGAGGCGAGGAAGGTATTCATTCAACACCCACAGTACAATATTGAAGTCTTGCTGAAGAGGTCAAAGGTTGGGCGGGCAATTATCCATAGCCACTGGCCTAAAGTTGCAAGGACATTCAACATCACTGAAGGCTCAATATTTGCCTTCCGCTTCTGCAGTTTCTTAGACGAAATTCATCTGTCTATTTACCATGTATGATGCTACTTTCCAAAGGTATTTGATGCTGCATGTGAAACTTGGTGCTGTTGTGTAATGGCGTAACTGAGTGCCAAAGCTATCTGATGTAATTCAATTATGAAACCCTGGTTGCTTTTATATGGATATGCAATATTTGGCGTGTTTTATAAGAAATATTAGTTTGATTAGTACATGGATTATCAATAATAGGCTAATTACCCTGCTTATTGGGGTTTTCTATTGTAAACGGTTACTCAGACAACACCATGGGCGATGAACTCAAATAACCCGCACGATTTCTAGAAAGTAGGCGTGTTCGATCAACTAACAATCACACACGGCTTCCGGCAGCGAACTATTTGTGTTAGGCCACCTTGCACACATGTTCCCACACAAATAACTATGTGGGATGTACATACCTACGGAAATGATTTTCGGGGATTCACCGTGTGGGATGTACATACCTAAGGAAATGATTTATGGGATTCACCATGTGGGATGAACATGCCTACGGAAATGATTTCTGGGGTTCACCGTGTGGGATGTACATACATACGGAAATGATTTCTGGGATTCACCGTGTGGGGTGTACATACCTACGGAAATGCTTTTTTGGGATTCACCGTGTGGGATGTACATACCTACAGAAATGATTGGGTTTCCATGCCTCGCCCGATCACACACGGCCCCAGCCTGGGTCCCACGAGGGCCTATCCCCGACGATTTCTGGGTCGTGTGGGAAGGACCACCCCTATCGCCCAGACTCACTTGGCGACGGTTCCAAAGGCCATCGCGGAAAAGGGGTTTTAAACCGTTTGTTTAGGATGTCGCTGTACCAGTGTTGAGGGATCTTGCTCAATCCCTAGGTACGTATGGTGGACACTTGAAAATAAGATTTGGGATTTTGGGGTTTTTTGGATGCACAAGTAGTATCTCTACTTAGTGCAGAATTTTTGGCTAGCAAAGATAGGGGGAAAGCACCACATGTTAAAGGATCCATGACAGTATGACTTCTATGTGAATATAAACAAACATAAACCATTAAGTTGTCTTCCTTGAACAACGTCAACAATTTTGCCGTATAATATTTTGATGAGGGCTCACAATCACAAAAGATTTCTAGGATAGTATATTTATGTGTGAATCTTCTCTTCCTTTATTAATTCTTTCATGAGTTGCATCATTGACTAATGCTATGTTTATCAATCTCTAATAAAATTTTCTACTTAAACTTTTCCTTATGTGGTGTCATCACTTACCATAAGATTAGCGTATGATATTTTTCATTTATTTCCTTTCCTTTTTATTTATTTCCTTTCTCCTTTTCTTCCTTATTTCTTTTCTTTTAATTGCAACATGAAAGTAAAGAAAGCAAAAGTTAAACTAAACTTTATTATATATCTCGCACACGATTACAAGGATAGATCACTAAGCAAACTCTCGAAAATAAATGATCGAACTAAACTTTTATTCATCTAAAGAAAAAGATCAAACTAAAATAAGTAAATGCAAAAGATAATGGGATGATACGATACCGGGGCACCTCCCCCAAACTTGGTGGAAGCCAAGGGGAGTGCCCATACCCGATACTCAATTCTCTTTTGGTGATGAAGAACAATGTGGTGGTGATGGCAATTGTGCCTTCAACTTTTTCATATTGTAGTTGAGGAGAGAAATTTCCTCCTTTAAATCATCGACTTCCAGTTCCAGCTTCAAGATCTTGTCACATAAATCCCCTTTGCTTTTATGCCGAAAAAAGGAATAGATTGGTTTTTAGACTGGTTAGCTCTCTTAGGGAGACTTGACTTCTTGAACTCCACGTGCATATCCCCAGGTTGAGGTAGGGGAACATCCTCCTCCTCCGAGCTTGAATCATCGATCCTCATAAAGTGAGCATCCTCCTCGTCATTTGTAGTTTGGCCATAAGGAGATAGGTCCCCATAGGTCTTTGGGTCAGCAATGAGATGTGAGACATAGCTCTCTCCGTCAGAGTCTTGGGACGACATATTTTCAGAACTGCGCAAAAAACAACAAGAAAGAAGAACAGAGGATTTCTCCAGGATACGGTGATCAACAGGTTCGAGGAGTATATAAAGATTTTTTATCTTGAGGAACAAGCAAACTGTAGAAAAACAAAGTCCGGAAGGTACCCCGGGTGGGCACAACCCACTTGGGCACGCCAGGCTGCCTCGTGCGCCCTGGTGTCTTGTCCCACCAGTGTATGCTTCCTGGAAGTTTCTTATTTTCCTATTTTTCTAAATATTCCAAAACTGACAAAAGATATTTTTGTGGATTTTTCGGAGTCCGTTTAATTACCGTATCACATACCTCCTTATTTTCATGATTCTAGAGTGTTCTGGAAGGACTCTTCTATATGTTCTTCTGGTGTCAAAGTTTGGATAATATTTGTTTCAAAATTAATGGGCGTACCTGAGATATAATGTTTTATTCGTTGCCCGTTAACAACCTTTGGGTTAGTACCTTTGGCATTATTTATTTTGATGGCTCCAGACCGATAAACCTCCTCGATAACATAGGGTCCTTCCCATTTTGAGAGGAGTTTTCCTGCAAAGAATCTGAAACGAGAGTTGTACAAAAGAACATATTCTCCGACTTTAAACTCACATTTTTAGATTCTTTTATCATGCCATATTTTAACTTTTTCTTTAAACTACTTAGCATTTTCATAAGCTTGGGTTCTCCATTCATCTAAAGAGCTAATATCAAATAACCTCTTTTCTCCAGCAAGTTTGAAATCATAGTTGAGCTCTTTGATTGCCCAATATGCTTCATGTTCTAACTCTGGAGGCAATTGACAACCCCTAATCGCGTTGGTTGCGAGTAGCTATCATTTTGTGTAGGTACGAGGGACTTGAGTGTGGCCTCCTACTGGATTGATACCTTGGTTCTCAAAAACTGAGGGAAATACTTACGCTACTCTGCTGCATCATCCCTTCCTCTTCGGGGAAAACCAACGCAACTCAAGTCATAGGAGTTGTCTACTTTAAAATACAGTTCGTGATGTTTTCTCGAGGCCACCGCCAGTGCCTTCTAGTGATTTGTTCTCTGTAATGTTAATATGCAATCTGATGTTCCGTTAATAGTTTGGTCCTTGAAATGTAATGTTCAGTTAACACTTTGGTCCAACAATTGCTACATTTCGTAGTACTGTTCTCAAGCATTCTTTGTTTTGTTAACTGTCTTATCTTCTAGTACATGTTTTTATTCTACAATGGCGTGCTCAGTTAACTATTTTGGTTCATTTGGTCTGTTGTCCATTTAACTGTTTGGTTCAGTTCTGCAATTTGATTTTCATTTGTTGTGGGTACAATTTTGTATTATTATGCATGTGAAACCAATCAAATTTGGTTGTAGTCAATACATATTCTACTGATAGTATGGCAACTCTCAGTTAAACTGATCAAGATCTTTCTTATGTGTGTTGCAGGGAAACAATGGGAGACACTATGGTTTACCATCAACGTTTGTTCAAGCAGGGTCCTTTGGCTAATAGCACATTATTGTGCAGTTGCAGGAATCATTCTAATATTTAGGTTTCTTACAATTTGGTCTTGCACATGTAGGTCCTGCTGTCAGAGGCTTAGACCCACTGTTCGACCCATTTTGCATATGGGGAAATGAGATGTCCATGAATATCAGTCAAGTCAAGAAACTCAGAAAGATTGTTAGGATGAAGAAACTTGCGACGAATAACAGCAAGATCTTTGTTTGCACAATGGAGAAGACATTTGTCAACTATAGGATGGTACCAACTCTTTTACCTTGTTTTTACCCCTTACGCCATTTCAAAATTTACAACATCGATTTATGCATAGCTTTGTTTTTAGTACTTTTCAAAGCAGTTCACCGATGAGTACCTCTCAAACCTCATGCATGGTCAAGAGGTGAGGAAGGTGTTCATTCAACACCCACAGTACACTATTGATGTCTTGTTGAAGAGGACAAAGGTTGGGCGGGCAATTATCCATAGCCACTGGCCTAAAGTTGCAAGGATATTCAACATCACTGAAGGCTCAATATTTGCCTTCCGCTTCTACAGTTTCCCAGACAAGATTCATTTGTCTATTTACCATGTATGATGCTACTTTCCAAATGTATTTGATGTTGCATGTGAAACTTGGTGCTATTGTGTAATGGCGCAACTGAGTGCCAAAGCTATCTGATGTAATTCAATTATGAAACCCTGGCTGCTTTTATACGGATATGCAATATTTGGCGTGTTTTATAAGAAATATTAGTTTGATTAGTACATGGATTATCAATAATAGGCTAATTACCCTGCTTATTGGGGTTTTCTATTGTAAACGTTTACTCAGACAACACCATGGGCGATGAACTCAAATAACCCGCACGGTTTCTAGAAAGTAGGCGTGTTCGATCAACTAACAATCACACACGGCTTCCGGCAGCGAACTATTTGCGTTAGGCCACCTTGCACACATGTTTCCACACAAATAACTATGTGGGATGTACATACCTACGGAAATGATTTTCGGGGATTCACCGTGTGGAATGTACATACCTAAGGAAATGATTTATGGGATTCACCATGTGGGATGAACATGCCTACGGAAATGATTTCTGGGGTTCACCGTGTGGGATGTACATACATACGGAAATGATTTCTGGGATTCACCGTGTGGGGTGTACATACCTACGGAAATGCTTTTTTGGGATTCACCATGTGGGATGTACATACCTATGGAAATGATTGGGTTTCCATGCCTCGCCCGATCACACACGGCCCCAGCCTGGGTCCCACGAGGGCCTATCCCCGACGATTTCTGGGTCGTGTGGGAAGGACCCCCCCTATCGCCCAGACTCACTTGGCGACGGTTCCAAAGGCCATCGCGGAAAAGGGGTTTTAAACCGTTTGTTTAGGATGTCGCTGTACCAGTGTTGAGGGATCTTGCTCAATCCCTAGGTACGTATGGTGGACACTTGAAAATAAGATTTGGGATTTTGGGGTTTTTTGGATGCACAAGTAGTATCTCTACTTAGTGCAGAATTTTTGACAGTATGACTTCTATGTGAATATAAACAAACATAAACCATTAAGTTGTCTTCCTTGAACAACGTCAACAATTTTGCCGTATAATATTTTGATGAGGGCTCACAATCACAAAAGATTTCTAGGATAGTATATTTATGTGTGAATCTTCTCTTCCTTTATTAATTCTTTCATGATTTGCATCATTGACTAATGCTATGTTTGTCAATCTCTAATAAAATTTTCTACTTAAACTTTTCCTTATGTGGTGTCATCACCTACCATAAGATTAGCATATGATATTTTTCATTTATTTCCTTTCCTTTTTATTTATTTCCTTTCTCCTTTTCTTCCTTATTTCTTTTCTTTTAATTGCAACATGAAAGTAAAGAAAGCAAAAGTTAAACTAAACTTTATTATATATCTCGCACACGATTAAAAGTATAGATCACTAAGAAAACTCTCGAAAATAAATGATCGAACTAAACTTTTATTCATCTAAAGAAAAAGATCAAACTAAAATAAGTAAATGCAAAAGATAATGGGATGATACGATACCGGGGCACCTCCCCCAAACTTGGCGGAAGCCAAGGGGAGTGCCCATACCCGATACTCAATTCTCTTTTGGTGATGAAGAACAATGTGGTGGTGATGGCAATTGTGCCTTCAACTTTTTCATATTGTAGTTGAGGAGAGAAATTTCCTCCTTTAAATCATCGACTTCCAGTTCCTGCTTCAAGATCTTGTCACATAAATCCCCTTTGCTTTTATGCCGAAAAAGGAATAGATTGGTTTTTAGACCGGTTAGCTCTCTTAGGGAGACTTGACTTCTTGAACTCCACGTACATATCCCCAGGATGACGTAGGGGAACAACCTCCTCCTCCGAGCTTGAATCATCGATCCTCATAAAGTGAGCATCCTCCTCGTCATTTGTAGTTTAACCATAAGGAGATAGGTCCCCATAGGTCTTTGGGTCAGCAATGAGATGTGAGACATGGCTCTGTTCGTCGGAGTCTTGGGACGACATATTTTTAGAACTGCGCAAAAACAGCAAGAAAGAAGAACAAAGGATTTCTCTAGGATATGGTGATCAACAGGTTTGAGGAGTATATAAAGATTTTTTATCTTGAGGAACAAGCAAACCATAGAAAAACAAAGTCCGGAAGGTACCCCGGGTGGGCACAACCCACTTGGGCACGCCAGGCTGCCTCGTGCGCCCTGGTGTCTTGTGCCCACCATGCTACGCTTCCTGGAAGTTTCTTATTTTCCTATTTTTCTAAATATTCCAAAACTGACAAAAGATTTTTTTTGCGGATTTTTCGGAGTCCGTTTAATTACCGTATCACATACCTCCTTATTTTCATGATTCTGGAGTGTCCCGGAAGGACTCTTCTATATGTTCTTCTAGTGTCAAAGTTTGGATAATATTTGTTTCAAAATTAATGGGTGTACGTGAGATATAATGTTTTATTCGTTTCCCGTTAACAACCTTTGGGTTAGTACCTTTGGCATTATTTATTTTGATGGCTCCAGACCGATAAACCTCCTCGATAACATAGCGTTCTTCCCATTTTGAGAGGAGTTTTCCTGCAAAGAATCTGAAACAAGAGTTGTACAGAAGAACATATTCTCCGACTTTAAACTCACGTTTTTAGATTCTTTTATCATGCCATATTTTAACTGTTTCTTTAAACAATTTAGAATTTTCATAAGCTTGGGTTCTCCATTCATCTAAAGAGCTAATATCAAATAACCTCTTTTCTCCAGCAAGTTTGAAATCATAGTTGAGCTCTTTGATTACCCAATATGCTTCATGTTCTAACTCTGGAGGAAAATGACAAGCCTTTCCATAAACCATTTTATAAGGAGACATACCCATAGGATTTTTATATGCTGTTCTATAAGCCCAATGTGCAGTATCTAATTTCTTAGACCAATTATTCTTGGACCTATTGACAGTCTTTTGCAAAATTAATTTTATTTCTCTATTGCTAAGTTCAACTTGACCACTAGACTGAGGATGATAAGGTGATGCAATTCTATGGTTAACATCATACTTGGCAAGCATTTTACGGAAAGCACCATGAATAAAGTGTGACCACCATCAGTCATTAAATATCTAGGGACTCCAAACCTTGGGAAAATAACTTCCTTAAGCATTTTAATAGAGGTGTTATGATCAACACTACAGGTTGGAATCGCTTCTACCCATTTAGTGACATAATCAACAACAACCAAAATATGTGTATACCCATTAGAGGAAGGAAAAGGTCCCATGTAATCAAATCCCCAAACATCAAATGGTTCAACAACAAGTAAATAATTCATAGGAATTTCTTGACACTTACCGATATTACCTATTCTTTGACATTCATCACAAGATAAGACGAACTTACGAGCATCCTTGAAGAGAGTAGGCCAATAAAATCCAGGTTGCAATACCTTTTCAGCAGTTCTATCTCCAGCATGATGTTCCCCATAAGCTTTGAAGTGACATTTCCATAGGATTTTTCCCTGTTCATGCTCAGGTACTCAACGCCTAATAATACCATCTGCTCCTTCTTTATAAAGATGTGGGTCATCCCAAAAGTTATGTCTTAAATCATAGAAGAATTTTTTCTTTTGTTGGTATGTAAAGCTAGGTGGTAAATATTTAGCAACAATGTAATTAGCATAGTTAGCATACCAAGGAGTGTCATGAGCAACATTTATTGCAGCTAACTGCTCATCAGGAAAACTATCATCAATAGGTAGTGGGTGATCAGACACGTTTCCAAGCCAAGATAAATTATCAGCTACGGGGTTCTTGGCTCCTTTTCTATGAATGATATGTAAATCAAATTCTTGTAACAAGAGAACCCATCGAATAAGTCTAGGTTTAGGATGTTTCTTTTCCATAAGATATTTAATAGCAGAGCATGATCAGTGTGAACAATTACTTTGGAATCAACAATATAATGTCTAAATTTGTCACAAGCAAACACCACTGCTAAGAATTCTTTTTCAGTAGTAGCATAGTTTCGTTGAGCACTGTCTAGAGTTTTACTAGCATAGTGAATAAGATTCAATTTCTTATCAACTCTTTGTCCTAGAATAGTACCAACAGCATAATCACTAGCATCACACATAATTTCAAAAGGAAAGTTCCAATCAGATGGTTGAATAATAGGTGCAAAAATTAAGGCTTTCTTGAGTGTTTCAAAGGCTTCTAAACAATCATCATCAACAACAAAAGGAATGTCCTTTTGCATAAGATTCGTAAGAGGCCTAGAAATTTTAGAGAAGTCTTTGATAAATCTCCTATAGAACCCAACATGACCTAAGAAACTATGAATACCTTTTATATCCTTAGGACATGGAATTTTCTCAATTGAATCAACCTTAGCTTTGTCCACTTCAATACCTCTTCTAGAAATTTTATGACCCAAGACCATGCCTTCATTAACCATAAAGTGGCACTTCTCCCAATTCAAGACAAGATTTGTTTGTTCACATCTCTGCAAAACTCGATCAAGATTGCTTAAACAATCATCAAAAGACTTGCCTTAAACAGAGAAGTCATCCATGAAAACCTCAACAATCTTTTCACAAAGTTTAGAGAATATAGCAGTCATACATCCTTGAAAGGTAGCAGGTGCATTACATAAACAGAAAGGCATACATCTATAAGCATAGGTTCCAAAGGGACAAGTAAAAGTGGTCTTTTCTTGATCAGGTTGAGAAGCAGGTATTTGTGAAAAACCAGAACATCCATCAAGGAAGCGAAAATGTGTGTTCTTAGATAATCTTTCAATCATTTGATCAATAAAAGGCAGAGGGTAATGATCTTTTCTAGTTTCTTTGTTTAATTTTCTAAAATCAATTGCCATTCTATAGCATGTAACAATTCTTTTTGGAATAAGTTCATTCTTATCATTAGGAACAACAGTAATACCTCCCTTTTTAGGGACACAATGAACATGACTTACCCATCTACTATCAGCTATAGGATGGATTATACCTGCTTCCAGAAGTTTTAATATTTCCGTTCTTACCACTTCTTTCATCTTCGGATTTAACCAACGTTGGTGATCAACAACGGGTTTAGCATCAGGTTGCATATTAATTCCGTGCTAACATAGAGTTGGACTAATGCCCTTTAAATCATCAAGAGTATATCCAATAGCAGCTCGGTGCTTCCTTAGAACTTCGAATAATCTTTCTTCTTCATGTTCTAAAAGGTTAGCACTAATAATAACAGGATATATCTTCTTTTCATCAAGATAAGAATATTGCAAAGTATCTGGCAATTGTTTTAATTCAAACACAGGATCACCTTTAGGTGGAGGACCTCCTAGAGTTTCAATAGGCAAGTTGTGTTTAAGCAGAGGATGTTGTTCAAAGAAAATCTTATCTATTTCATTTCTTTCATGCATATGTAAATCATTTTCATGGTCTAGCAAATATTGTTCTGGTGGATTAGAGGAGGCACAACAATAGAAGCAAGACCAATTAATTCATCTTTACTAGGCAATTCTTTTTCATGAAGTTTTCTACTAAACTTGGAAAAATTGAACTCATGAGACTCATCACTAAAACAAACACCGACAGTTTGTTTCTCACAGTCGATTTCAGCATTAATGGTGTTCAAGAAAGCTCTTCCGAAGATTATGGGGCAAAAATCATCTTGTGGGGAACCAGGAACAAGAAAATCAGTAGGGTATTTTATTTTCCCACACAAGACTTCAACATCTCTAACAATCCCAATTGGTGAAATAGTGTCTCTATTAGCAAGTTTAATAGTAACATCTATGTCTTCTATCTCTGCGGGTGCTATGTCATTTATAATTTCTTGATATAAGGAATAAGGAATAGCACTCACACTAGCACCTATGTCACATAAACCATGATAACAATAATCTCCTATTTTAACTGAGACAACAGGCATGCCAACAACAGGTCTATGTTTATCCTTTTTATCAGGTTTGGCAATTCTAGCAGCTTCTTCACAGAAGTAAATAACATGCCCATCTACATTTTCTTCCAAGAGATCTTTAACCTTAGCAATACTAGGTTCTACTTTAATTTGTTCATCAGGTTTAGGTGTTCTAATATAGCTTTTGTTGACCACAGTTGAAACTTTAGCATGTTCCTTTATCCTAACAGGGAAAGGTGGCTTCTCAATATAAGCAGAAGGAACAACTGGATCAACATTGTAAAGTATAGTTTCTTCTTTAACTAGTACCAGTTCTTTGATTTCTTATTTAATAGGTGGGTGATATTTAAACCACTTCTCTTTAGGGAGATCAACAGAGTAGCAAATGATTCACAAAAGGAGGCCACTATCTCAGAGTCAAGTCCATATTTAGTGCTAAATTTTTGAAAAGCATCGGTATTCATAAAAGATTTAACACAATCATACTTAAGCTTAATACCTGACTCTTTACCTTCGTCGAGTTCCCAATCTTCAGAGTTGCGTTTAATTATTTCCAAAAGATCCCACCGGAATTCAATAGTCTTCTTCATAAAAGAACCATCACAAGAAGTATCAAGCATGGTTTGATCATTACGAGAAAGATGAGCATAAAAATTCTGGATAATAATTTCTCTTGAGAGCTCATGATTGGGGCATGCGTATAACATTGACTTAAGCCTCCCCCAAGCTAGAGCAATACTTTCTCCTTCACGAGGCAAAAAATTATATATATAATTCCGATCACGATGAACTAAATGCATAGGATAATGTTTTTGGTGGAACTCCAATTTCAAACGATTCCAATTCAAAGATCCAATATCATCGCATAGCCTATAACATGCCAATGATTTTATCTTCAAAGATAAAGGGAATTTTTTTCATAACTTCATCCCCGGGTAAGCCCGCAAGCTACAAAAATCCACAATGTTTTCTACATATATCAAGTGCATATCAGGGTGTTCGGTTCCATCTCATGCATAAGGATTAGCTAGAAGTTGTTCTATCGTACCCGAAGGAATTTCATATTCAATATTTTCAGTAGGCGCAGTAGGTTGAGGGGTAGCTAATTGTGGTTCCGGTCGAGGTGAAGATACCCCGAACAAACCCCTCAAAGGATTGTTTTCCATAGTAACAAGTGACAATAAATTTCAGCACACTATATAAATGTTTCCTTACCAAATTCCACTTAGCAAAGGCGCTTCACTCCCTGGCAACGGTGCCAGAAAATAGCCTTGATGACCCACAAGTATAGGGGATCAATTGTAGCTCTTTTCGATAAGTAAGAGTGTCGAACCCAACGAGGAGCAGAAGGAAATGACAAGTAGTTTTCAGTAAGGTAATTTCTTGAAGTGCTGAAATTGTAAGTAACTGAGTTGTTTGACAAAAAGATAATTTCTAATGGGCAAGTAACAATAGTAGTAACAAAAGTGCAGCAAGATAGCCCAATCCTTTTGAGACAAAGGACATGCCAAAATGGTCTCTTATGATAAGCAAAGCGTTCTTGAGGGTACATGGGATTTTCATCTAGTCACTTTCATCATGTTGGTTTAATTCGTGTTCAGTACTTTGATAATTTGATATGTGGGTGGACCGGTGCTTAGGTGTTGTTCTTACTTGAACAAGCGTCCTTCTTATGATGAATCCTCCCACAAGCATCCACAACTACGAGAAAAGTATTAAGAATAAATTCTAACCATACCATTAAACTTTTGGATCCAATCGGTCCCTTATGGAATAGCGCATAAATTGGGGTTTAAGATTCTGTCACTCTCGCAACCCACCATATAATTACTACTCCACAATGCATTCCCTTAGGCCCAAATATGGTGAAGTGTCATGTAGTCGACGTTCACATGACACTACTAAGGGAATCACAACATACATACTATCAAAATATCGAACACATATCAAGTTCACATGATTACTTGCAACATGATTTCTCTCGTGACCTCAAGAACAAAAGTAACTACTCACAAATGATAATCATGCTCAAGATCAGAGGGGTATTAAATAGCATATTGGATCTAAACATATAATCTTCCACCAAATAAACCATATAGTAATCAACTACAAGATGTAATCAACACTACTAGTCACCCACAAGCACCAATCCATAGTTCCGGTAACAAGATTGAACACAAGAGATGAACTAGGGTTTGAGATGAGATGGTGTTGTTGAAGATGTTGATGGAGATTTTCCTCCCCAAGATGGGAGAGTTGTTGCTGATGATGATAACGATGATTTCCCCCACTGAGAGGGAAGTTCCCTCGGTGGAATCGCCCCGTCATAGGGAAAAAGTGCTCCTATCCAAGTTCCACCTCGAGATGGTGGCGCTCTGTCTCGAAAGTCCTCTCCTTATTTTTTCTAGGTCAAAATGACTTATATACTAGAAGATGGGCACCGGATGTGGGCCTGGGTGAGCACAACCCACCAAGGCGCGCTTGGGCTCCCTGGCGTGCCCAGGTGGGTTATGCCCACCTGGTGGGCCCCCTCCGGTAGTTATTTGCTCCAATATTCATCATATAATTGATAACAAACCTCCGTGTAGTTTCATCTTGTTTGGAGTTGCGCAAAATAGGTGGCCTGACGTAGCTTTTCCAGGTCCTGATTTCCAGCTGCCAGAATTCTCCCTCTTTGTGTATACCTTGCATATTATGAGAAAAAAGGCATTAGAATTACTCCAAAAAGCATTATTATGGATAAAACATCATAAATAATAGTAAGAAAACATGATGCAAAATGGACGTATCAGTAATCATGTGAATTTGGTATTCATTCGATATTGTGATGAGATGTATGTTGTCTTTCCTCTAGTGTGAACGTTGACTACATGACACTTCACCATTATTTGGGCCTAGGGGAAGGCATCGGGAAGTAATAAGTAGATGATGGGTTGCTAGAGTGACATAAGCTTAAACCCTAGTTTATGCATTGCTTCGTAAGGGGCTGATTTGGATCCACATGTTTCATGCTATGATTAGATTTATCTTAATTCTTCTTTAGTAGTTGCGGATGCTTGCGAGAGGGGTTAATCATAAGTGGGAGGCTTGTCCAAGTAAGGACAACACCCAAGCACTGGTCCACCCACATATCAAATTATCAAAGTAACGAACACGGATCATATGAGCATGATGAAAACTAACTTGACGATAATTCCCATGTGTCCTCGGGAGTGCTTTGCTGTATAAGAGTTCGTCCAGGCTCATCCTTTGCTACAAAAGGGATTGGGCCACCTTTCTACACCTTTTCTACACTTGTTACTTGTTACTCGTTATGAATTATGTTACTACCAAATTATCTGTTACCGATAATTTCAGTGCCTGCAGAAAATACCTTGCTGAAAACCGCTTGTCATTTCCTTCTGCTCCTCGTTGGGTTTGACACTCTTACTTATCGAAAGGATTACGATTGATCCCCTATACTTGTGTGCCATCAAGACTCTTTTCTGGTGCCGTTGCCGGGGAGTGAAGCGCCTTTGGTTAGTGGAATTTGGTAATAAAAAAATTTATATTACGTGCTTAAATTTACTGTTACTTGTCACTATGGAGAATCATCCTTTGAAGGGATTGTTCGGGGTATCTTCACCTCGACTAGAAGAAGAAAGAGTTGTCCCTCAACCTACTGCATGTACTGCAAATATTTATTATGAAATTCCTTCGGGTATGATAGAGAAACCGCTAGCTAATCCTTATGTAGGAGATGGAACACCACATCCTAATATGCACCTAATCTATGTGGATGAAGTTTGTGGATTATTTAAGGTTGCAGGTTTACCCGGAGATGAAGTCAAGAAGATGGTCTTCCCTTTATATTCGAAGGGAAAGGCATTGACATGGTATAGGCTTGTGATGATATTGGAGCTTGGAATTACAATCGATTAAAATCGGAATTTCATCAGAATTTTATCCTATGCATCTGGTTCATCATGATCGGAATTATATATATAATTTTTGGCCTTTTGCTACCTCTTGGGCATGCGTTGGGTTTCCCTTGAAGAGGTAAGGGTGATGCAGCAAAGTAGCGTAAGTATTTCCCTCAGTTTTTGAGAACCAAGGTATCAATCCAGTAGGAGACTACACGCAAGTCGCCTAGTACCTGCACAAACAAACAAGAACCTCACAACCAACACGATAAAGGGGTTGTCAATCCCTTCATGCTCACTTACAAAAGTAAGATATGATAAAGATAATAAGATAAATATTTCTGGTATTTTTGTTGTGTAGATTGGAAAATAAAGATTGCAAAATAAATAGTAAACTAGAATTGTAGATCAGAAACTTATATGATGTGAATTAGACACGGGGACCATAGGTTTCACTAGTGGCTTCTCTCAAGATAGCATATATTACGGTGGGTGAACAAATTACTGCCGAGCAATTGATAGAAAAGCGCATAGTTATGAGAATATCTAGGCATGATCATAAACATAGGCATCACGTCCGTGTCAAGTAGACCGAAACGATTCTGCATCTACTACTATTACTCCACACATCGACCGCTATCTAGCATGCATCTAGAGTATTAAGTTCATAAGAACAGAGTAATGCATTAGGCAAGATGACATGATATAGAGGGATAAACTCAAGAAATATGATATAAACCCCATCTTTTTATCCTCGATGGCAATAATACAATACATGTCGGTTCCATTTCTGTCACTGGGATCGAGCACCACAAGATTGAACCCAAAGCTAAGCACTTCTCCCATTGCAATAAAGGTTAATCTAGTAGGCCAAACCAAACTAATAATTCGAAGAGACTTGCAAAGATATCAAATCATGCATATAAGAATTCAGAGAAGAACCAAATATTGTTCATAGATAAACTTGATCATAAACCCACAATTCATCGGATCTCGACAAACACACCGCAAAAAGAATTATATCGAATAGATCTCCAAGAACATCGAGGAGAACTTTGTATTGAGATCCAAAGAGAGAGAAGAAGCCATCTAGCTAATAACTATGGACCTGAAGGTCTGTGGTAAACTACTAACACATCATCGGAGAGGCTATGGTGTTGATGTAGAAGCCCTCCGTGATCGAATCCCCCTCCGGCAGATCACCGGAAAAGGTCCCCAGATGGGATCTCACGGGTACAGAAGGTTGCGGTGGTGGAAAAGTGGTTTCGTGGCTCCCCCTAGATGTTTTTAGGGTATAAGAGTATATATAGGCGAAAGAAGTAGGTCGGTGGAGCTACGAGGGGCCCACGAGGGTGGGGGGCGTGCCTGCCCCCTAGGCGCGCCGCCTACCTTGTGGCCGCCTCGTTGCTTCCTTGACCTCCACTCCAAGTCTCCTGGATTTCATTTGTTCCAAAAAAGATTCTCGTGAAGGTTTCATTCCGTTTGGATTCTGTTTGATATTCCTTTTCTACGAAACACTAAAATAGGCAAAAAAACAACAATTTGCACTAGGCCTTCGGTTAATAGGTTAGTCCCAAAAATAATATAAAAGTGCATAATAAATCCCATTAAACATCCAAAACAGATAATATAATAGCATGGAACATTAAAAAATTATAGATACGTTGGAGACATATCAAGCATCCCCAAGCTTAATTCCTGCTCGTCCTCGAGTAGGTAAATGATAAAAACAGAATTTTTTGATGTGGAATGTGATGTAGGGTGGAACCCTATACGGCCGATCTTTCACGAAAGGAGCAGATCCTATGATGAACACGAAGAACACAAGGGGAAACACGAGGGGAATCACTAAAACCAACAAGAAATTGTCACACATATGCTAGATCCTCGAGTACATAGGATATCACACAATCCACAATCAACAACGGGCGATACAAATGGTAACCGGTATTCTCTGTGAGGAGGTATTGATGGTCTTCTCCGCGAGGAGGTCTTGAATCCAAAGGGATCTTCTCCAAAGAGGGGCTGCGGTCTCTCTCGTGGAGTAGATCCGGATGGATGAGCGAAGCTCTATCTCACAAATGAGCTAACACAATGCTAACCCTAACTAGGAGGAGGTGGAGGAGTATATATAGTCTAGGGACACGAAGGGGTAAGTGGGGGATACATGGGCCTCGGGCCCGATCTCTGTGCACATATAGGCACCGGTCGTCCGACTGGTACCGGACGTCCGGTGGCTCGCAAGGGTCCGGTCGTCCGGTACTTGTCGGACGTCCGGCGTTTTGGCTCGGTTGAGGTGGCGCCGGATTTTTAGAGACGGTCAGACATCCGGTCGCTGGAGTGTGTCGGACATCCGGTACTTGTCGGTCGTCTGGCCGCTGTAGCTTCCGTTGGCTGGCCCTTCTTGCTGGATGAGTGCCCAGGCGTCGGACGTCCGGTGTTGCCCGGTCGTCCGGTGGCTGAAGACTTCGGGCGGTTCCTTCTCTTGGTCCTTGTACTTGGCGTCCTCGCTAGCTCGTCCATTGGATGTGGTGGCTCCGTGGCTTTCCTCTGAGTACCTGATCATGCATAGCACACACATTGGAGGTAGTAGCCATGTCTCACATGTAGAAAGTGGAAGTTCGAAGAGGAGCGAGTTCACCTTGTGTCCAATGGCGTATGTTCGAGGTCTCATCATATGTCCTCTTGGGGCTTGGAGAGTATTCGAAGTGTACATGGGGATGAACATGGGATGCTCCGCATCATCTCCCCCCTTGGGAAAGATCCGATCTCGGATCGTGATCCTGATCACCATGGAAACGGTTGTCGTGGACGGACTTGTAGTTGGACGGAGTTGAAAGCATTGCGCAATCCAAGTACTCCAAGGTTTCTCTGGTAGGTGGTAGATGCAAAATGAGCAAACACAAAGTACACTTGGAAATACAATGGTTAGTGCACACAAAGTGTCCATCATAGAAGAATGAGACCGTTCGGCAAGATTGTTCGTGACAAAGCGCATGAAGCTTATGAAGGTGATATAGAATGATATGCAAAGCATTCATGGGAGCAAAAGCATTCATTGTGCACACAAATGTATCGTGAATATGATCAATGCAACCACGGTGCAAAATGATGTCATAATGGGATGGTTTATCAAAAGAATCAATATGGTAATGGGTGCTCAAAATGAGTATGTGATCATGCAATTGATGATGGGAAATATGATCATGATGTATGAATATGCCATCAAGGTAGATCACAACAAATTTGCTAAGAAAATGCACAAGCTCATATATCATGGATGACATGGGGATACAAGATGCAACAAGGCAATAATAATGTGAGTCAATCCATGCATAAGATGCAAATTTGTCATGTGTATGATATGTCCATCGAGCATGACATGTGTGAGCACAATCAACAAATATGGGGGTGTTGGTGTACCAATGCTCAATGTCGTGGCATGAGTGGAGGTTCGAAGGTGCATCCAATAAGTCCGAGTGCTCCTCAACTTGAAGGTCCATAGAGCCAATCTCCCATGCCGCTCCTCCGTTCGCGAGATGTATCATGTAGACAACAAGAAGGAGACAACAATGAAAGAGTGACCCATCCAATATGCGTAATTGAGGATAGCTCAAAGGGAAGGAGTTCACCTTTAGGAGATTCTCGCCAATGTTGGTGTTGCACATCGTGTGTGCCTTAACATTACCAAATTGTCTCATGACGGTATCGCCTTGTGAATCCTTCAAAATGAAAGAACATGACAAACACACGGAAAAACAAATGAGGTTAGAGGAGATGCAAAACCTATCATTCGTGTGGTAAAATACCCAACAAGTGTATGCATCATTCTCATCATAAGAAAGTACAAGGGAGCATTTCATAGTATGGAGGCATATGATGATGTGAGAACAATCAAATACAATAGGCTCAATCAAGCAAGCATGCATCATAAGTAAAGTGTTCAAGTCTCCACGATCAATAAGCATAGATTCAACAATTGGAGGCAAGCAACAATGAACACAATATATCATGTGAGAGGCATGAACATATATGTCATGAACCCAATAAAGAGAGTAAGAAAGGAACATGGGTGATGCAACAAAGCAAGCAATCATAGCAATCAAGTGGTGTTAGCTAGTAGTGCGAAGATGCAACATACTAGAGGGAATCATGTCAAGCATGTCATGTGTGCAAATGGTGGTCATGAATAATGCACAAGACATATCACAAGCATGAAGGCAAGATATGAGCAAAATATCATCAATGTATTGGCGAGAGGCCATATGTAAATAGCAATGGGACATCATGACTCTCCCAACACAACAAGCATCAATAGCATGAGGCACATGATAAACATGGCAATAGCAACAAGGATCTCCACCAAGCATGCAAATACACATAGGAGTAGCATAATAGTGAATCATGGGTAAATGCAAGTAAGGGTCATAATTGCATGGCAAAATCATGTAAAGAGGCATAGCATGCAAAGTGAACACGAGAAAATGGGCATAACGTGACAAATGGTAAATAGCCCATAGCCGTGTGAGAGCTAAGTGAAAGAGACGTGCGTCGTTCTTGCGTGAATGGAACGGTGGTAATGGTAGTCCACAGGATCCCAAATCGTCGTTGCTCTCAAGAGCTCATTTCGTCAACTCTTGTGATTGAGAGGTTGATGAGTATACATGAGTACCTACACAAAACAAAGACAAAGGGAAAATTGTGTGTGTGTGGTATATGCACACAACATCCATCATGATGAACACGTGCTTGTGTTGGTTTGCACAAAATATCCAATGCTCAAATAAATGAGATGCGTGATATAGAAACATGTCATTCATCATGATAGGTTTGTTGTTATGTAAAGAATAATGGAGACTCAAATTGTGTAATGCATCATGAGAAATATGTAGAGCATTGTTATTCATGGAATGCATATGGTGCAAGCAATTATGAGAATCATGCAAAGTATGGAATGCATCAAAATCCCCTAATATGTATGAGGAAACTATGGGGGTCTCCTGATGATCATTAGTAGAAACATCACATGGAGAATATTGACAACATCCAAAACAGTGCATATTTGGAACATTGTGATCATGACATGGCATAGTAGATGAATTGCGCAAATCATGTAAGGAAGCATGTCAATATCATCACATAAAAAAACAAAAGCCAATGACCATCATCTCGTCATCTATGCCATAAGTGCAAATGGGATTGATTTTAATGGGGCATGCATAGTTACTATGTTGAGATTGAAATGATGCAATATGGGAGATCTCACTCATAGCATATGACAAGTTTAATGGATTGTCAAACAATATGAGACCAAAAGAATTTTCACATGATATCCTATGGAGCATAACATCACAACTAGGAAACTCGACATGTTCGTCATCATATTCATCATAAATAGGTAAGTCATGACATGAAGAAGTCACACTAGCATGAAGCATGGGAATAGGTGGATCAACATCATGCAAGCAATCATTGGTGAGATAGTCCACTAGTGGGACAAGAGAAGCACAATCACCTATGTTATCTTTGGAGCATCGCTCATGTGTTGTAGGTGAGGTGTCGAAGACCGAGTCGTGGCCATATTCATCTTGATGGAACCATGTGGGGGGTGCATCATCATCCACCTTGGCCATCGTCGTCCCTGGAGGTATGGAGTCGTCGAGGATAGGCATGTCGTCATGTAGGAGACCTAGCACCAAAGAAGAAAACACACTAGGAGTAGAGGTTAAGTCATTAGAAATCAAAGTGGCCTCACATGCCGTCTCAACTACCTCACTCACTAAGTGTTGTGGCTAACTCACTCCCTCGTGGATGCTCTCACTCATATGGTTGGTGGAGTCACCCAAATGGATCTCAACCTCACATAGGATGTGTGGCATGCTCTCAAGTGTGGGGCTAGTGGTGGTCACACTCATCCTCTCATAGGAAATGCTCTCAATGTCACATATGGTGGAGTCACTCATTTCACTCATGTGGTGGTGGCTCTCCTCACATGGCAATTGGGGCATCTCGTCATATGTGGGTGTAGGAGAGATGTTGGTGCAAATATCTCCATGCTCAATCATGTCGTAGTCATAGCCGTGGATGAAGGCCGAAGATGGCACATCACCACTCTCCTCCAAGACCAAAGATAAGGTCTCATGTGCGGTCTCATAGCTTGACTCGGAGTATGAGTCCAATTTGGGCGCCGTCTTCATGTTGTTGAAGAGGTTCATGCTCGTCGCCGTGGTCAAAGGGGATGGCCCTTGCTCGACCTTCTTGTCACCATCTTGTTGTAGGAGGCCCATATGATGTGGCACCTCGTATCTCGTCTCCATGACCGAAGGGAATGTCCCATGCTCGAGCATCTTCCTTTGGGGGCTTCCGAAGATGGAAGTGTCGCCCTCGCTCGTAGGTGGTCGCCTTGTACTTGATGATGTCGATGTAGGCAAACTCACGAGAAGTAGGCGAAGATGCCATATGTCCAAAGGCGAAGATGCCTTGATAGCACTTGGCGAAGATGCCGAAGTGGTTGCTGTAGCCATAGCTCCGTCTTGGTGGTGCTCGTCTCACGGTCTTCTCTTATGCTCATGAAGTTTGGACTTGGCGTGAAGTAGGGCTTGTTGGGACTTGTGCATTTGCGCTCGTGGAGCATCATCATGATGATGTTGGCATTGTCGCACTTGAGCTCGTAGAAGATGTTATTCGTCGTCGTCATGCACATGTTGCTTGGAGGTGACTTGCCCTTCATGACGATGTGGATCACGAACGTGATGGTGGTCGCCATGGGGATGTGGACGTGGACGACTTGCACTTGCATCATTGTTGCGCTCCGAATACTTGTGACTTGAACATCGCCGCCTTGAGGATGATGAAGGGGAAGAACAGTTGATCAACAAGGTCCGAATCTCCTCCATCCTTGCATCTTGATCCTCCTTTTGTGCAGAAAGCTTGTTGTCGATGTAGTCCCTTTTCCTTGCTTCAGAGTGACGAATGTCGATGGAGAGGTTCTCGATGCACTCTTGCAATCTTGATTGTGCGCCTTGCATTTGTCATTGTAGATCAAAGATTGACGCTTTGGTGATGTAGTTATTCATGCCATCGTTGTTGTGGAAGACTGAAGATGAATGCCTTGCCTATCCATCACAATACTCGAGCAAACATGAGTGGAGAAAGGAGAAGTACTATACCAAATGTAGCTTGAACGATGTTGAAGATGGATCAATGATCACTCAATGACGTAATAAGAAAATAGCACAATTGGTACCAATTTTTGTCATTTTCTCACACCTACACAAAATAAGGCTTATGGTGGAGCTCGGTGAGGATAGTGGCACAAAAATTTGATGCAAAATGTTAGCAAGAGTCAATAATGTTGAAAGATATTCACAAATTTGCAAGTGAAACAAGTAGACCAATAGCAATGAATGGCACACGGGAACTCACACACGAATAGATAAATGGGGTCGTGCAACCAAGGATGAGCGCAAAATGTGGAATCCAGGGAAAATGCTCGTGTTGCACAGCTCAAGAGAGACACTAGCACGATTGCTCAATAGGCGGATACGACACTTCTGCACAACCTATAAGATGCAAAATGTAACAACTTCTATGCCAAGTATGCTATGTATGTATGGTTCCCGATGTTCCTCTCAAGGTGATCCAAGATGATCTTATATGCAATGTGGTATGATGCTATGACACTTGCTTACAAGCTTCTTTGCTCTTTCTCTTTTGCTTAAAAGCTTTATTCTTCTTTCTTTTTTTGTATGGTCACTTTTGCACAATGCACAAACCAAGATATCAATTGTATATATGCGGGAACAAACTTGTGGAACAAGGGATGATATGATACCAATATGATATGGTATGTATGCAATGGATGGTGTAGATTACTAATGTGCACACGTAACGTTGCCGGCAATACTCAAATGGCTAGTCTCGATAGGCAAGTGACGCAAAATGGGCTAGGTGTTAACAATGTAATGGCAAGGGGAATATACAATGGAGGGATACCACGATACCAAGATGATATGGAGGTTACCATCCTTGGTGATGATGAATGGTGGTGTTCTTGATGTACATACCAAGATGATGGAGACTCGTCCCTAAGTAGCCTAAACACCTTAGGAAACGGAAAAACCGCAAACTCAAAATCTCAAATGTCAAATGGTGGTAGCGGGAATGCGGTGGTGGTTGCGGAAGCTCAATGGGATTGCGGAAATGCAATGACGGGTTTTGCGAGTAGGCAATGCGGAAATGGAGGGTAAGGTGGTGTACTATAGACGATGTTGAAGTTGAGGTCACCGTCCCTAAGTAGCCGAAACACCTTAGGAGACAAAACGCACAACTCAAACAAGGTCAAACAAAATTTGGTTATGTTGGGGTGGCGGAAATGTATGGTGGGTAAGCCTATGAGGTACTGGTGGTGCTGGTTGATGAATAAGCAACCATCCCCAAGTATCCTAAACACCTTAGGATACTCAAACAACCACTAATGCGAAGGGAACAAAATTGGTTAGGTTGTGGAAGTCGATGGTGGTGTAGCGGATGATGTGGTGGAAGCCCTAGGCAAAGATGCCAAAATTCACAAAATTTGATGGAGTCAAAAGATGTTGGTGGTATTTTTGGGGAAGGGGGGGGGGTGTCAAGAGCTTCTCAACGAGCTAAAGAATGCAAAAATCGGACTCTGGATGAGTTAGTTATGGCCGAAACAGAATTTCAGTGAAGTCGGTTTTTTCAGGTTACGGACGTCCATAAAAGGACGGATATCCGGTCGCCGGACGTCTGGTCGGGTCGGAAATCCATAAATTTGGCTCGGGTTAGGGGTTACGGATGTCCGGAAAAGTTCGGACATCCATAAAAGGTCGGTCGTCCGGTGGGTCAGGGTCAACGCGGGATTTGAGATCCGGGACGCGATTTTGGGCGGAAAATGGAGATTTTGGGGTCAAAGTTGATGAGATTTCATGGGTGAAAGATGGGGAACTTGGGGAGATGCTAGATCCACTTGAAACCAAGCAAATCCATGGATCAAATCCAACAAAACTTCGTCAAACCAACAAATCACAAAAAAAATTGGGGCTATTTTTGGTGGGAATTTTTGAAATTGGGGAAGAACACAACAAAATTAGGCTAGAAAACAACGAGGGGAGGCTTCGAAATCGTGATCAACGTGGCTCATGATACCAAGATGATGTAGGGTGGAACCCTATACGGCTGATCTTTCACGAAAGGAGTGGATCCCGCGATGAACATGAAGAACACGAGGGGAAGCACGAGGGGAATCACGAGGGGAAACACGAGAGAATCACTAAAACCAACAAGAAATAGTCACGCATATGCTAGATCCTCGAGTACATAGGAGATCACACAATCCACAATCAACAACGGACGATACAAATGGTAACCGGTCTTCTCCGTGAGGAGGTCTTGATGGTCTTCTTCGCGAGGTGGTCTTGAATCCAAAGGGATATTCTCCTAAGAGGGGCCGCGGTCTCTCTCATGGAGTAGATCCGGATGGATGAGCGAAGCTCTATCTCACAAATGCACTAACACAACGCTAAATCTAACTAGGAGGAGGTGGAGGAGTATATATAGTCTAGGGACACGAAGGGGTAAGTGGGGGATAAATGGGCCTTGGGCCCAATCTCTGTGCACAGACAGGCACCGATCGTCCGACAGGTACCGGACGTCCGGTGGCTCGCGAGGGTCCGGTCATCCGGTACTTGTCGGACGTCCGGCGTTTTGGCTCGGTTGAGGTGGCGTCGGATTTCCGGAGATGATCGGACGTCCAGTAGCTGGAGTGTGTCGGACGTCCGGTACTTGTCGGACGTTCGGCCGCTGTAGCTTCCGTTGGCTGGCCCATCTTGCTGGATGAGTGCCCAAGCGTCAGACGTCGGGTGTTGCCCGGTCGTCCGGTGGCTGAAGACTTCGGGCAGCTTCTTCTCTTGGTCCTTGTACTTGGCGTCCTCGCTAGCTCGTCCGTTGGACGTGGTGGCTCCGTGGCTTTCCTCTAAGTACCTGATCATGCATAGCACACACGTTGGAGGTAGTAGCCATGTCTCACATGTAGAAAGTGAAAGTTCGGAGAGGAGCGAGTTCACCTTATGTCCAATGGCGTATGTTCGAGGTCTTGTCATATGTCCTCTTGGGGCTTGGAGAGTAGTCGGAGTGTACATGGGGATGAACGTGGGATGCTCCGCATTACAATGCTACCTAACATAATTTTCAATGTAATTCTCTTTATTGCGGCCTAAATGTTTAGATCCAAAAGATTCTAGACAAAAGTTTAATGTTGACATAATAATAATAATACTTCAAGCATGCTAACCAAGCAATTATGTCTTATCAAAATAACATAGCCAAAGAAAGCTCATCCCTACAAAATCATATGGTTTGTCCATGCTTCATTTTCATCAAACAAAATGCTCCCATCATGCACAACCCTGATGACAAGCCAAGCAATTGTTTCATACTTAGACTTTTCAAACTCTTTCAACTTCCACGCAATATATGAGCGCGAGCGATGGACATAACACTATGGGTGGAATAGAATATGATGTTGGAGGTTGTGTGAGAAGACAAAAAGGAGGAAGTCTCACATTGATGCGGCTAATCAACGGGCTATGGAGATGCCCATCAATTGATGTCAATGCAAGGAGTAGGGATTGCCATGCAACAAATGCACTAGAGCTATAAATATATGAAAGCTCAACAAAAGAAACTATCTGGGGTGCATCCAACTTGCTTGCTCACGAAGACCTAGGGCATGTTGAGGAAGCCCATCATTGGAATATACAAGCCAAGTTCTATAATGAAAAATTCCCACTAGTATATGAAAGTGACAAAATAGGAGACTCTCTGTCATGAAGATCATGGTGCTACTTTGAAGCACAAATGCAGAAAAAGGATAGTAACATTGCCCCTCCTCTCCTTTTCACTCATTTTTTATTTGGGCCTTTTTTCTCTTTTTTCTTGTTTTGGCCTTTTTTTAATTTTTCGTCCGGAATCTCATCCCGACTTGTGGGGGAATCATAGTCTCCATCATCCTTTCCTCACATGTGACAATGCTTCAATAATGAAAATCATCACACTTTTATTTACTTACAACTCAAGAATTACAACTCGATACTTAGAACAAAATATGACTCTATGTGAATGCCTCCGGCGGTATACCGGGATATGCAATGAATGAAGAGTGACATGTATGAAAGAATTATGAAGGTGGCTTTGCCACAAATACGATGTCAACTACATGATCATGCAAAGCAATATGACAATGATGGAGCGTGTCATAATAAACAGAACGGTGGAAAGTTGCATGGCAATATATCTCGGAATGGCTATGGAAATGCCATAATAGGTAGGCATGGTGGCTGTTTTGAGGAAGATATAAGGAGGATTATGTGTGATAGAGTGTATCATATCCCAGGGTTTGGATGCACCGGCGAAGTTTGCACCAACTATCGAGGTGAGAAAGGGCAATGCACGGTACCGAAGAGGCTAGCTATGATGGAAGGGTGAGAGTGCGTATAATCCACGGACTCAACATTAGTCATAAAGAACTCACATAATTATATCAAAAATCTACAAGTCATCAAAACCAAGCACTACGCGCATGCTCCTAGGGGGATAGATTGGTAGGAAAAGACCATTGCTCGTCCCTGACCGCCACTCATAAGGAAACCAATCAAAGAACACCTCATGCTTCAAATTTGTCACACAATGTTTACCATACATGCATGCTACGGGACTTGCCAACTTAAATACAAGTATTTTTCAATTCCACAATTAATCAACTAGCACGACTCTAATATTACCATCTTTATATCTCAAAACAACTATCAAGTATCAAACTTCTCATAATATTTAATGCACTCTATATGAAAGTTTTTATTATACGCATCCTAGATGCTTATCATATTAGGACTAATTTTATAGCCAAAGCAAATTACCATGATGTTCTAAAAGACTCTCAAAATAATTTAAGTGAAGCATGAGAGATAAATAATTTCTATCAAATAAAACCACCACCGTGCTCTAAAAAGGTATAAGTGAAGCACTAGAGCAAAATTATCTAGCTCAAAAGATATAAGTGAAGCACATAGACTATTCTAATAAATTCCGATTCATGTGTGTCTCTCCAAAAGGTGTGTACAACAAGGATTATTGTGGTAAAAAAATCAAAGACTCAAATCATACAAGACGCTCCAAGCAAAACACATATCATGTGGTGAATAAAAATATAGTCTCAAGTAAAGTTACCGATAGATGAAGACGAAAGAGGGGATGCCTTCCGGGGCATCCCCAAGCTTAGGCTTTTGGTTGTACATGAATTTTAACTTGGGGTGCCTTGGGCATCCCCAAGCTTAGGCTCTTGCCACTCCTTGTTCCAAAGTCCATCAAATCTTTACCCAAAAACTTGAAAACTTCACAACACAAAACTGAACAGAAAATCTCATGAGCTCTGTTAGTATAAGAAAACAAACTACCACTTTAAGGTAATGTAATGAACTCATTCTTTATTTATATTGGTGTTAAACCTACTGTATTCCAACTTCTCTATGGTTCATACCCCCCGATACTAGCCATAGATTCATCAAAATAAGCAAACAACACACGAAAACAGAATCTGTGAAAAACAGAACAGTCTGTAGTAATCTGTAGGTTTCGAATACTTCTGTAACTCAAAAAATCCTAAGAAATTAGGAAGTCCTAAATAATTTGTATATTGATCTACTTCAGTTGGAATTGGTATTTTATCGCTCTCTGGTAATACATGAAGATTATTCTCGTGAGCACATACTTTCTGTTTTTTCCAGCAAGATCAAACAACAATCATCCAAGAAGATCCTAAAGGCTTTACCTGGAACAAACACTAATTAAAACATAAAAAACACAATCATAATAGAGGATAAATGATTTATTTATTACTAAACAGGAACAAAAAGCAAGGAACAATAATAAAATTGGGTTGCCTCCCAACAAGCGCTATTGTTTAACGCCCCTAGCTAGGCATTGATAATTTCAATGATGCTCACATGAAAGACAAGAATTGAAGCACAAAGAGAGAATCATGAAACACGTGACAAACACATCTAAGTCTAACATACTTCCTATGCATAGGCATCTTATATGCAAACACATTATCATAGCAAGCAAAAACTAGCATATGCAAGGAAGCGGAAAGAAACAATAGCAATCTCAATATAACGAGAGGTAATTTAGTAACATGAAAATTTCTACAATCATATTTTCCTCTCTCATAATAATTATATCTGGGATCATAAGCAAATTCAACAAAATAGCTAGCACATAAAATATTTTCAACATGATCCACATGCATGCAAAGTTGACACTCTTCCAAAATAGTGGGATTAATAGTAACTAAAGTCATGACCTCTCCAAACCCACTTTTATCAAAAATTGCATAAGATTGAACATTCTCCAAATATGTTGGATATAAAGTTGACACTCTTCGAAACCCACTTTCAATATTGCAAACATTATTATCAATCTTATATTCATCATGGGGCTTAAATAAATTTTCAAGATCATAAGAAGAATCACCCCAATCATGATCATTGCAACAAGTAGAGGACATAGCAAAACTAGCATCCCCAAGCTTAGGGTTGTGCATATTATTAGCACAATTGACATTCATAGAACTTACAATAACATCATTGCAATCATGCTTTTTATTCAAAGATCTATCGCGAATCACTTTATAAAGCACTTCATCACAATTTTCAGATTCACGGATTTCAGGCAAAACTCCATAAAGATAATCTAGTGCACTCAACTCACCAGCAATTGGTTCATCATAATTGGATCTTTTAAAAAGATTAGCAAGAGGATGAGCAACCATAACAGTAGATATTTAGCAAGCGAAGATGCAAGCTAATAGAAGGCACATGGTAACACGAGCAAACACAAGGATGAACGGAAGAGGGCGAATAAAACGGTAAAGGTGAAGTGGGGGAGAGGAAATCGAGAGGCAAATGGAAAATAATGTAATGCGAGGGATAAGAGTTTGTGATGGGTACTTGGTATGTCTTGACTTTACCGTGGATTTCCCCAGCAACGGCGCTAGAAATCCTTCTTGCTACCTCTTGGGCATTTGTTGGTTTTCCCTTGAAGAGGAAAGGGTGATGCAACAAAGTAGCGTAAGTATTTCCCTTAGTTTTTGAGAACCAAGGTATCAATCCAGTAGGAGACTACACGCAAGTCGCCCAGTACCTGCACAAACAAACAAGAACCTCGCAACCAACGAGATAAAGGGGTTGTCAATCCCTTCACTGTCACTTAAAAGTGAGATCTGATAAAGATAATAAAATAAATATTTTTGGTATTTTTGTTGTATAGATTGGAAAATAAAGATTGCAAAATAAATAGTACTAGAATTGTAGATCGGAAACTTATATGATGTAAAGTAGACCCGGGGACCATAGGTTTCACTAGTGGCTTCTCTCAAGATAGCATATATTACGGTGGGTGAAAAAATTATTGCCGAGCAATTGATAGAAAAGCGCATAGTTATGAGAATATCTAGGCATGATCATAAACATAGGCATCACGTTCGTGTCAAGTAGACTGAAACGATTCTGCATTTACTACTATTACTCCACACATCGACCACTATCCAGCATGCATCTAGAGTATTAAGTTGATAAGAACACAGTAACACATTAGGCAAGATGACATGATGTAGAGGGATAAACTCAAGCAATATGATATAAATCCCATCTTTTTATCCTCGATGGCAACAATACAATACGTGTCGGATCCCTTTCTGTCACTGGGATCGAGCACCGCAAGATTGAACCCAAAGCTAAGCACTTCTCACATTGCAAGAAAGATCAATCTAGTAGGCCAAACCAAACTGATAATTCGAAGAGAATTGCAAAGATATCAAATCATGCATATAAGAATTCAGAGAAGAATCAAATATTGTTCATAGATAAACTTGATCATAAACCCACAATTCATCAGATCTTGACAAACACACCACAAAAAGAATTACACCGAATAGATCTCCAACAACATCAAGGAGAACTTTGTATTGAGATCCAAAGAGAGAGAAGAAGCCATCTAGCTAATAACTATGGACCCGAAGGTCTGTGGTAAACTACTCACACATCACCGGAGAGGCTATGGTGTTGATGTAGAAGCCCTCCGTGATCGAATCCCCCTCTGGAAGATCGCTGGAAAAGGTCCCCAAATGGGATCTCATGGGTACAGAAGGTTGTGGAAGTGGAAAAGTGGTTTCGTGGCTCCCCTGGATGTTTTCAGGGTATAAGAGTATATATAGGTGAAAGAAGTAGGTCGGTGGAGCTACTATGGGCCCACGAGGTGGGGGGGGGGGGCGCCTGGCCCCTGGGCGCAGCGCCCTACCTCGTGGCTGCCTCTTTGCTTCCTTGACCTCCACTCCAAGTCTCCTGTACTGCGTTTGTTCCAAAAAAAGATCCTCGCGAAGGTTTCATTCTGTTTGGATTCCGTTTGATATTCCTTTTCTGTGAAACACTGAAATAGGCAAAAACAACAATTTGCACTAGGCCTTCGGTTAATAGGTTAGTCCCAAAAATAATATAAAAGTGCATAATAAAGCCCATTAAACAGCCAAAACAGATAATATAATAGCATGGAACAATAAAAAATTATAGATACATTGGAGACGTATCACCTCGTGAAGGAGAAAGTATCACTCAAGCTTGGGGGAGGCTTAAGTCTATGTTATATTCATGCCCCAATCATAAGCTCTCAAGAGAAACTATTATTCAGAATTTTTATGCTTGGCTTTCTCGTAATGATCAATCCATCATCGATACTTCTTGTACTAGTTCTTTTATGAAGAAGACTATTGAATTCAGATGGGATATTTTGGAAAGAATTAAACGCAACTTTGAAGATTGGGAACTCGAAAAAGGTAAGGAGTGAGGTGTAAAGCTTGAATTTGATTATGTTAAAAAATTTATGGATACCGATGCTTTTCAGAATTTTAGCACTAAATATGGGCTTGACTCTAAGATATAGCTTCTTTTTGTTAATAATTTTCTACACATGTTGATCTCCCTAAGGAGAAGTGGTTTAAATATCATCCTCCCATTGAATTCAAAATAGTAGAACCACTACTGCAGGATGCTGCTAACACGACACTACGATCAGAGACCCTTCGATAAACTATGTGCGATGCAATAATCGCAAACGGTGCTATATGAAAACCATCAGAAATGTATAAAATGTTTGCGATGACGGATGTATCAAACAAGGTTTAGGTTTTTTTGCGTGTGCGATGAAGGGCATACGGTTCAGTTCAATGAACTGTTTGCGATGAGGAGGAACAAAAGAAATGGGCAGACAGATGAAGGCGTGTGCGATACACATCATATGGTTCACTCGGATGAACTGGTTGTGATTAGGCAACACAAAAGAAATGGTCAGCCAGATCAAAGGTGTGTGCGATATACGGCATGCGATTCACTCGGATGAACTGTTTGCATTGAGACATGAGAAAAGAAACAATTCAAATATTTATCTTATTATCTTTATCAGATCTCACTTCTGTAAGTGACCATGAAGGATTGACAACCCCTTTATCACGTTGGTTGTGAGCTTCTTGTTTGTTTGTGCAGGTACTAGGCGACTTGCATGTAGTCTCCTACTGGATTGATACCTTGGCTCTCAATAACTGAGGGATATACTTACGCTACTTTGCCGCATCACCCTTTCCTCTTCAAGGGAAAACCAAGGCATGCCCGAGAGGTAGCATGAGGCCAAAAATTATATATATAATTCCGATCATGATGAACCAGATGCATAGGATAAAACTTCTGATGAAATTCGAATTTCAATCGGTTGTAATTCCAAGTTCCAATATGCTTGTGGACGAGGAGGACGACCGCCATCTGCGCCCGGATGCCTTGTCTGACGAGGAGCCGGGTCGGGCTCTCCGCCGCCTTGTCGGGGATGATCAGGGGTATCCGCCGGACACCTATCTTCCCTTGTACCGCCGCCCGGATGGGGCGATGGTGGCTGCCGCCATGACTGTCTTCGATGGGCACGGGCTCGTGCCATCGGCGCCTTCTAAGGCCTCGGAGGTGGCGGCCCAGTAATGGTGTCTTCTGGCGACTGCGGCGAGGAGGAGAGACCTGACTCGGAGGCAACCCTGGAGGAGGAAGGGAAGACTTCTCCCCTTGCTGCGGACCTCCTCTGCGCCCTCCCCGATGATGGCGAGGCCGGCAACCATCCGGTGAGGGAGTCCCAGGCCCCCGCCGAAGTTACTACGAGGTCCAGGGGCACCCCCCGAAGAAGCCGTCGGCCGGGGTCCTGATGAAGAGCAGGTCGGCACTGGTCTCCCGAGGTGGCGCCCCTGTTCTGATGTCGTCCCATGCTGCCGCACGGCCGCCTGCCGCGACATCGTCCTCTCTTGGGACTCGTGGGCCGGTGGCCCAGGCTGCGAGGCCTCCGGGCTCCATGCTTCTGAAGAGGCCGAGGGACTACGCTGCCGTGGACCAGTAAGTACCTTGCCTTGATTTCGTTCCTGCTTCTGCCGCTGCTTCTTGACATTCTTCTTTTCCACCATCAGGCCGATGCTGGCAGCGAAGAATAAGAGAGAGGGAGCGACCGCACCTCCTCTGGTGTGGAAGGGCAATGACGGTGACCGCGCCTCTCCGGCTCGGTCATCCTCGCGAGGCGCGGAGGACCGTCCTTAGGAGAAAACGGCCTCACCAGCCTAGCTAGCTCCAGACACGTCCGCCCCCAACTCGTCGGCCGAGGTCCTAAAGGCTCAGGAGCCCCCGGCCCCTTCTTCTACTGCCGCTGACTCGCAGGCGGTGACTCTGCCTCCTCCTCCTCCCGTCATAACACTAGTCCGTGATCCAGCTGCTTCACCCGATGCTCTGTAGGAGGCTTTTGCCGTGATGACCCAGCTTCGGGTGACCTTCGAGGCACCGACCGTCCTTCGGCATCAGGGCACCTGGAGTTGATCTCGGGGTGGCTGCGGTCTGATGCGTCTGTGAGGGCGGCCTGGGGTTAGGCCATGGCAGCTTTCGAGGAGGGTAAGCGGGCCGTTGACTAGGCCACGGCCGCCCGCGAGGTGGCATTGGAGGATGGCGAAGCCGCCAAGGAGCATTGCTGGGTGATGGAGGCTGAGCTGGAGACCATGCGCAATGAGCGCGCGGCTGAGGCTTGCGATCACAAAGCTAAGGAGGAGAAGATGAAGGCCTGAGAGGACGCAGTCACCGGTCGTGACGCCGAGTTGGAGTGATTGGCGAGGGCGCATGCCGCAGAACGCAACCGCCTGGAGAAAATGTGGAGGCGGAGAAGGTCCAGCTGGAGGACAAGGCAAAGGTTCTTGCTGTGGATCGCGAGGCCTTCAAGTCTCTTGGGGAGAGGTCCCACAAGGCACTGTAGTGGCTCTACGAGAAGGGTTTGGAGAAGCCTTTCGTGACTGATGACGACGGCCCCACCCAACTGCTTCCTCAACTCGTCACGACGCTCGAGGATGTTACTGATGGAATCAACCCCATGGTGGAGGGGGAAGCACGCACGCTTTCCTCATCATCCCTGACGCGCGTCCTCAGCCACCTTCACCTTCGCGACCCCAACGCCGACCTTGGTGTCCTGCTCGAGCCTGTGGATGAGGGGCGCTGCAAAGCCGCTGCAGAAGCCATGAAGGGCCAGGTGGAGGCCTTGATGAAGAAGTTCCTTGCCATCGACTCCGCGCCTCCAGCTGATTGTGCTGCCGATCCCTCGACCAAGGCCGGCGGCACGGGTGACGGTGATGCTGCTGATGAGCGGGCGCTTCCGGACGATGGCGTCCAAGGCTGAAGAGGAGGCTCGCTGGTGGACGATGGTGCTCCTTCCTGCTTTTACTTTCCCGCGAGCTTTCCTGCGACATGCGACGTGCCTCATCGAGGCGTTAAAACTCTTGTTTGGTGTTTAAGGAAAAACATGTTTAGTACTATCTCGTTAAGATTCCGCGACCTCCTTCTCGTTTGCTTGATGTTCTATGTCGGCAGGGCCTGATTGCGCGCATACCTCAGCCACCGCTGGACCGACCGGATCACCCAAACGACACCAAGGGGTGAGGGGCTACGTGGCCAGTTAGGCTCCTGAGTCACGTTACTCAGGAGTCCCCGTTGATGCGCAAACAGTCTGCGAGGAGGAGATGCGAAAGTAGGCCTTATTGGTCTACGTTGGCAGAGCCCGACCCCGTGCATATTATCGGATTACGGGTTCCGGCAAAACCCTTAAGGTTCAAACTCTAGGGTGCGCATGAAGATCTCTCTCCCCCTAGCTCACACTCGCGCCACGATCTCAAAGCCTAGCTCGCTGAACCCGAGGAACAAGAGACACAAAAGTTTATACTGGTTTGGGCCACCGTTGTGGTGTAATACCCTACTCTAGTGTGGTGTGGTGGATTGCCTTGTAGGCTAGGGATGAACAAGTACAAGGGAACAACAACCTCCTAAGGATAGGTGTTCTTGAGCTCGATGAGCTTGTGTGCTGAGGATTGTCTGAATGATCCCTCTCCTCCTATGGTGGTGGCTAGTCCTATTTATAGAGGCCCAGGTACTCTTCCCAAATGTTTAGGCGGGAAGGGATCCCACAATGGCCAATTTGAAGGGGGACAGCTAGTACAAGCTATCCTGGGAAAAGGTGGTCTTCGCCTACCAAAGGATCTAGTGGTAACGCCGTCGTGGGCTCCGTGATGACCTCCGTCCTGCCGTCTTGCTGTTCTTGGTCTTGTTGCACCGATATGGAAACCTTTGTCTGATGCCTCGAGACTCCTTGCCTACGCCTGCCTCTTTAGCACCGAAGAGGCAACCAGTACTCTGCACGCGCTGGCGCTTGCCTGGCGCCCGCCTGGCCTTGGTCGTCATGGCTCACGTAACGGAAACCTCACGAGGTGCCCCTTGCCTTGATCTCTCCGCCCCTCGCGAGCCAGCCTAGTGAGGCTGCCCCTGAGGAGGTCTTGTGTCATCCGCCTTGCAAGGCTTGGCCCCTCGCGAGGGTCTTGAGTGTTTGTTGATGAAGATGGGCTGTACCAGGCCGCTGGTGGAGCCACGCCCTGGGCCGCAGGCAGGCAAGTCTAAGTATCCCCATTCCCAGGACGCCGACAGCAGCCCTCGGGCCCAAGGCGCGCTCGTGCTTGGCTTCAGCCAAGGGTCAAGTGCGGAGCGCCGCGGGCCCTAACAACCTGCGGCCTTGATTGACGTGTGGTGATTGACAGGACGTGGGCGTCTCCGCTTCCCCACGCTGCCTTGGCAACCGCCCGACTGACAAAAGGCTGGCGCGCGCCATGCTGCCTTCATTGATCCCCTTCTTGCTCCAGATCCCCTTTCCTGCTCCTCGCTCCCAGACCTCCAGATTTGCTCCAATCCTCCTCCAAGTCCGCCATCGATGGCACCCAGCAAGGCAAAGGCCACCCTTACGCCCTCCTGGTACGAGCCGGTCCTGAGTGCGCCCAGCGTCTCAGAGAAGAACCTCGCCACCACACTCCTGATGATGGTGGAGGGCAGCAACGAGAAGAGGATGACCGTGCTCCGGGTTGGCTCCGCCGAGCCGGAGGCTTCGGGCAGCACCTTCTATCCCTTCTTCATGAGCAGGGTTGTCAAGGGGTTGGTTTCCCCTTTCTTTGATTTCTTCTACTCTGTCCTCATCCATTACAAGATGCATGCCCTCCATTTTCATCCCAACTCTGTCCTCCTTCTGTCGATCTTCGCCTTCTACTGTGAGGCATAGGTCGGGGTGGTGCCGTCTGTGGCGCTGCTGCGCCACTTCTTCTATGTCCAAATCAAGGATGGCCATTTCTCGGGGTGCGCCAACTTCATTGCGGCCAACAGGACCAACGCGATCTCGAAGGCCGGGAAGAAGGCCAAGGGCTTCAGGAGCAAGTCGGTCCTGATGGATGCCAAGTGCTCCCATCCCCGGCTAGTGCAGTCGACGGGGATGCCTACACCTCATGACGGGTGGTTCCGCATGAAGCTCACCGACCCCCGGGTGGAGCGTGTGCTGGAGAAGATGACTGCCGATATGAAGCCTGATGACCCAAAGGCGGCGAAGCTGACGGGCGCCATTATCATCATGGAATTCCTGTTGCAGCGCGTGGCTCCGCTCCAGGCGCGCTCGCGCCCCTTGTGGAAGCTCGGGGACAAGGATGACGACCTCTGCCGGCGTCCGGAAGCCTTGTCTGATGAGGAACTGGGCACAGCTCTCCGCTCCCTGGCCGGGGACGACCAGGGTTACCCTCCGGACACCTTTGTTCCTCTGTACCGCCGCCCCGACGGAGCGAAGATTGCTGTCGCCGTGCCTGTCTTTGATGGGCGTGGGCTCATGTCGTCGGTGCCCTCTGAGGCTTCGGTGGTGACGACTCAGGTGGTGGTGTCCTCCGGCGACTCTGACAGGCAGGAGGAGCAGGACTCGGAGGTGACCCCGGAGGGGACCGGGGAGACCTCCCCTCCGCACAAGGCCGATCTCCTTCGTGCCTTGGCTGACGATGACGACGCCGGCGACTACCTGGTGAGGGAGGTCCTGCCCCCTGCTGGGGTCACCACAAGGTCCAAGGTCACCCCCTCAAAGAAGTCGCCGACTGCGGTTTCGGCGAAGAGAAGGTCAGCACCGGTCTCCTGGGGCGATGCTCCTACCTTGCTGCCGTTTGGTGCTGCCGCTGGGCCGGCGCTGCTTCTTCATCTGCTCCTAGAGCCCGCGCACCGGCGCCCCAGACCGCGAGGCCCTTGGGCTCCGCACTCCTGAAGAGGGCATGTGACAACGCCGCCGTGGACCAGTAAGCACCTCGCCCTGACTTTGTTCTTGCTCCCACTTCTCTTGCTGCTTCCAGATGTTCTCCTCTTGCGTTATCAGGCCAATGCTGTCAGCAAACAAGAAGAGACAGGGGCGGCCACATTCTCGCGAGCCCAGCAGCCTGGCCTGGCCACACCCCCTCCGGCGCGGAAAGGCGGTGAAGGAACCCACACTTCTCCCGCTCGATCGTCCTCGCGAGGCCCAGTGCACCATTCTCAGGAGAAGGCGATCTCCTCGGCCAAGCCGGCTCCTGAGGCGCCCATCCCCAGCTCGCCCGTCGAAGTGGCCAAGGTTCAGGAGCCCCCAGTTCCTTCTTCCGCTGCTGACAGCGCGCAAGCCGTGGTGGTGACGCTATCTCCTCCTCCTCCTGTTATGCCGTTGGCCCATGATTCCTCCGACGCACCTGATGCTCTGGGGAGGATCTTTCCGTGCTGACCCGGCTGCGGTATGATCTTCAAGGCACCGATGGTCGCTTGGTGGCGGGGCGCCTGGAGGTGATCTCGGGTTGGCTGCACTCCGATGCGTCTGTTAGGGCGGCGTTGGGCCAGGCCGCGGCAGCTTCCGAAGAGGACACGCGGGCCGTCTACCGAGCCACGGCCGCCCGCGAGGTGGCGCTGAAGGATGCCGAAGCCGCCAAGGGGCGCTGCCGGTCGATGGAGGCCGAGCTGGAGACCATGCGCAACAAGCGCGTGGCCAAGGCTCACAGTCGCAAGGCGGAGGAGGAGAAGATGAAGGCCCGAGAAGACGCCGTCACCGGTCGTGACGCCGAATTGGAGTAGCTCGCAAGGGCGCAGGCCGCAGAGCGCGGCCGCCTGGAGAAGCTGGTGCAGGAGGTGGAGGCAGAGAAGGCTTAGCTGGAAGCCAAAGCGAAGGTTCTGGCAGAGGATCGCGTGGACTTCAAGTCCCTTGAGGAGAGACCCCGCGAGGCGCCGCGGGCACTCTACGAGAGGGGCTTGGAGAAGCCACTGGCGACGGACGACGAAGACCTCGCCCAGCTGCTTCCTTATCTTGCCGTGGCGCTCGAGGGTGTCTTCGACGGGTTCGTTCCCCCGGTGGAGGGGGAAGCCCGCGCGCTTTCTTCTTCGGCTCTGCCGCGCGTCTTCAGCCACATGCATCTTCGCGACCCCGACGCTGACCTCACCGAGCTACTCGATCCCGTGGAGGAGGAGCGCTGCTCAGCAACTATTGCAGCCATGGAGGGCTAGGTGGAGGCCCTGTTGAAGAAGTTCCTCGCCATCGAGCCTACACCTCCAACCAATGGCCCCACCGATCCTGCGACCGAGGCCAATGGCACGACCAACGGTGACGCTGCCGGCGGGAAGGCGCTCCCTGACGATGGCGCCCAAGGCTAAAGAACGGGCTTGCTGGTGAAGAACGCCGCTCCTTCTCGTTTTACTTTCCTGTGAGCTTTCCTATGACATGAGACGTGCCTCGTGGAGGCGTTAAAACTCTGCTTGACGTTTGGGGGACAATATGATGTGTAATAATTTATTTAGGTTCGGTGATTTTCTTCCCGTTTACTTGATGTTCTACGTCGGCACGGCCCGACCCCGCGCATACCTCAGCCGCCGTTGGGCCGTCCAGATCACCAGGACGGGACCAAGGGGTGAGGGGCTACATGGCCAGTTAGGCTCCTGAGTCGCGATGCTCAGGAGTCCCCCTTTGAAGTGGAAACGGCCTACAGGAAGGAAATGCAAAAATAGGCCTTATGGTTCTACGTCGGCAGGGCCCGACACCGTGCATACCTCAGTCGCTGTTGAGCTGTCCGGATCACCAGGACGGGACCAAGGGGTGAGAGGCTACGTGGCCAGTTAGGCTCTTGATTGGCGATGCTTAGTAGTCCCCCTTGATGCTCAAACAGACCTTCATAGCTGCCCTCACCGAGGTCCCGCTCGGGAGGGGTGCAGGACAACCAGGTCCGAGGGACTTGGCAGGGCAGAGCACGCTAGGCGGGGCCTGAGTGCAGCCCCCGTGCCTAGCCCCCTCGCGCGACTCTCCCGAGGGGAAAGCATTGCGGTGAGGCTGGACACTGTGCCGGGTGGCTCCCTGAGGTTGGTACAGCCATGGGGCCGCCCTCGGTTGTTTATCACCAGCGCGGAGCGTAGCACTTCCCCACTTGCATGGGCATAGCTGCTCCTCGACCATGTCTACTGCCAACGCGGAGCATGGCGCTTCCACTGGTGCGTGGGTGGGGGCTCCCTCTGAGTGCAGCCCTCGGGGCATGTACAGCCCCGCCCTGACATGTGGCTTGCACAACAGGGCTAGACAAGGTGTGTCTGGGCACCCGTGAGCCAGAGCGGGACTCACGAGGCCCTACCTCAATGCGGGTTGCACCTATTCTTTGTTCTTGTTATCTTAAGTGGTCCTACAAGATGGTTAGGCAACCTGCACCGGACGAATTTCCTGAGGCAGTCACATGAGAAGGCCAGACACCAGTGACCCTAGGAGGTGACGTGAATGGCGCCGGCCCGCCACACAGAGCTCAGTCGTTGGATTTATCGACGCTGCAAGGATGGACCAGAGCATAGACGCCGTGCCTAGCCTACTCATGCGGGGGATCCTAAAGAAAGACAACCGGCGCGCGGCTCCTGTGGTAACGAGGCAGTCGCGGGTGGGGTATCGAAGTACCAGATAAGCAGGTGATAGTCATGAAATGACTCAAGCAAAGCGGCAGGTTAGCTTAGATAGATGCAAGGATGATACATGGCACTGGTACGGACCCGAGATGCCTGGGGATGATGTCGCTCGAGGAGCGCCCCCATCAAAGTAAGCTAGAGATGCAAAAGGATACATGTCACAGGGACAGGCCCATGCGACTTGGGGATGATGCCGCCCGAGGGGCGCCCCCAACTGAATGAATTGGAAAGAGTCACCTGATAGAGTAGTCGGAGTGGTGTTGGAGTAGATGAAGGTGCACGCTGAAGGTGTCGTTCCTCACGAGCCGCCAGGGCCCTGAGCCTCAGGAGGCTCCGGGGGCTCGGGTGGTTCCTTGAGGACCGTCGACATCTCTGCCAGGACAGCATGATGCCTAGCCTCCTGAGCTGCACGAATGCTCCACACATGATGCTGGAAGGCGACAGCCACGCTCGGCAAGCCAGAGGACATGCGAACGTAGCTGTGAGGTGGACCCTCACACTAACCAACGCGTGAAGGCCAGAAGCGCTCTTGAGATGCGGCCCTGTTGAGCCCTGGAATGTCGACGTAGACGTGCAGCCCGCCGTCCTCGCCGAGTTGGGGAGCTACGCCGGGTGGTGGGTGGCGGTTGCCACGTATGGCCCTTGCCTCTTGAAGCTCCTGGGTCGCCTTGATGATGAACTCCTGAGCACCGGGCGCTCCTCGCCCAGTGCCTTCCAGAGGGAAACGTGCGGCGAAGCACACCTCCACATGGTGCTCGAGTGCCTCCCTCATGATGTTGGCTAGGTCCGAGGCCCTCTAGAAGAGAGCTCCTGAGCCTTTCCTGAGGAGGGTGCCGGGTGCGCCTTCCTATGCGAGGGAGGGAGGCGCCCCAGCTACAGGCACGGTTCCTGCGGTGGTGCCATTGGAGACGCCGCTCTCCTAAGGCCCTGGGAGGAATAGCTTCTTCTTCTTCTTGGTGATGGCCTCAGGAGGGTACGGGGTGCCTTCGTTGTCGGGGTCTTTGATCGTAGCGGCTTGGAAGGCACGCTCAAGGGAGCACACCGCATCTCTTTCTTTGCAGGGGACCATGATGACTCCGCCACTCCCTGGCATCTTGAGGACATTGTAACCGTGGTGGGTCACTACCGTAAACTTGGCCAATGCCAGATACCCAAGGATGGCATTGTACAACAGACGGATGTGGGCGACGTCGAAGTCGATGAGCTTGGTGCGGTAGTTGTTACGCTGGCCGAAGGGGACAGGGAGGCAGACCTGCCCTATTGGGGTGGTGGAGCCGTCGGTCACTCCTGAGAAAGGCTTGGTAGGCTGTAGCTGATCGTATGGCACTTGAAGGCTGTCGAACGTCTCGACGGAAAACACATTGAGCCCTGCATCGCCGTCGATGAGGATCTTGGTGACTTGGACGTTGCTGATGATGGGTGAACAAAGCATCGAAAGGACAACGGCGGTTGCCGCGCACTTGAGCTGGCCCGCCGAGCTGAAGGTGATGGCGCACTTGGACCACCCGAGCGGGCACGTGGACTCGAGCCTGGGAAGGGCCGCGTTCACCTCACGAGCAAACTGCTTGAAGATGCACTGGGAACCTGGGGCTTGAGCTCCACCCAAGATGCAGGCGATAGCGCGTGGGTCCAGGAAGCCCCCAGCCCCCTCGTCCTGATGGTGGTCATCATTCCTCCTTGGTGGCCAGCATTGCCTTGAGGACGGTTCTCACGAGGCTGGTCCCTCCAGGCGCCCTCGCGAGGCTGTTCCTGCCAGTAGTCCTCGCGAGGCCGGTCGCGCCACTCCTGACGGGGGCCACGGTCATCCCAGCATCCCCCACTTGGTCCTCCTCCTCGAACATAGCCCCGGTCATTGCGCTCAGGGCGCTGACCGAAGCATCCATCTAGAACGGCCCTGAGCTCTTGGCAGTCGTTGGTGTTGTGGCCGTGTATGTTGTGCAAGGCGCAGAACGGACGGCTACCCTTAGACGACTCGGGGTGGTCCCGTCGGCGCTTCGTGTTGGGCTCTGCCGCGAGCACGGCTACTCCCTTGCACTTCACGTCCTTGGCCTTGGCTTTCTTCTCTTCTGGGTCGGCGACAGGGAGCTCGAGGAGGGAGAGGCGCCCCTCCTCAGCTCTTGCGCACTTGGTCACCATGTTGAACATCTCCAGGGCCGAGCATAGCTCCTCGTGGATGGCGAGCTCCTCCTTCATCTTGACGTCATGGACGCCATCGGAGAACGCATAGATGATGGCCTCGTTTGTCACCTTGGGGATCTTGAGGCGGACGCTGTTGAAGCGCTGGATGTACTTTTGCAGTATTTCCCCTAGTTGCTGCTTGATGCGCCGCAGGTCGCCTGCGGCTGGTGGGCGGTCGCGAGTGCCCTGAAAGTTGGCGACGAAACGCTCGCGCATCTCGCCCCTGGAGGAGATTGATCCCGCGGGCAGGTTCAGGAGCCATGAGCGTGCGCCATCCTTGAGGGCCATGGCAAACCAGTTCGCCATGAACTTCTCATCTCCGTTGGCTGCCTCGATGCTTAGCTTGTAGAGCTGCAAGAACTCCATAGGATCGGGGGTGCCATCGTAGCACGGAGGCAGGCCCGTCTTGAACTTGCCTTGCCAGACGATGATGCGCAGCTTGGGGGTAAAGGCTCGGCAGCCTGCTGTGGTTACCGAAGCCCGTCGTGGTGATGGAGCCTGGTCTTGGTACCCACGCACCGCCACCGCAGGCGGCACCCGGTCTTGACATGGTGGTGCGGGGAGTGCAGGAGCGTTTTCTTGGGGTCAAGGGACCTCATGGCAGCTTCCTTCTTCATGCGCGGGCACATGGCGTGGCGGATCACGTTGCGGGACCGTGCGTCTCGGGGCGAGGACATCGTCTTGATGCAGAGGAGGCTGTGGCGGTCCATGAGCTATGCATCTCGGCGCGAGGGCGCCGTCTTGATGCGGAGGCGGCGGAGGCGCTCCGTGAGCTACGTCGCCCGTGGCTGGAGGTGGGCGAGGCAGCGAGAGGGATGGTGCAGGAGAGCCCCCAGCGGCACTGACGAGCTTGGCGATGCGGTCCAGCCGAGTCCTTGTAGATGTCGTCGACCGGGCGGTAGCGCAGGAGCTCACATGCGATGAGCAGCGCAGACTACACGTCTGTGGGCGCGCGACGAGCGTGGGATGACGAGCCGGCCAGAGTTAGCGATGGGGTGGCGGTGCGGTCGTCCCGCCGCAAAGAGGGGTGCAGTGATGATGCTTGCTGCTCGTTCGCTGCCAGGCTAGTGGTGGCATTGGCAGCGGGTGATGGAGAACGGCGGGGAGGTCCAACAACGGGCACCGTCTGAGCGACGCGGGCGGTGAGGGCGGCGCGGCGCTCAAAACGGGCTCGGCGAGCGTCAGACAAGGATGCGATGGAGCAGTGGAACGCGGATCGATGGAAGAAAAGCTTCAGCGCACCCCTACCTGGCGCGTCAAATGTCGGATTACGGGTTCTGGCAAAAACCTCGTGGTTCGAACTCTGGGGTGCTAGGAAGATCTCTTTCCCCCTAGCTCACACTTTCGTCACGATCTCAAAGCCTAGCTCGCCGAACCCGAGGAATAAGAGACACAAGAGTTTATACAGGTTCAGGACACTGTTGCAGTGTAATACCCTACTCCAGTGTGGTGTGGTGGATTGCCTTGTAGGCTAGGGATGAACAAGTACAAGGGAAGAACACCCTCCTAAGGAGAGGTGTTCTTGAGCTCGATGAGATTGTGTGCTGAGGATGGTCTGAGCGATCCCTCTCCTCCTATGTTGGTGGCTAGTCCTATTTATAGAGGCCTCGGTTCTCTTCCCAAATGTTTAGGCGGGAAGGGATCCCACAACGGCCAATTTGATGGGGGACAGCTAGTACCAACTATCATGACAAAAGGTGGTCTTCGTCTGCCAAAGGCTCTGGTGGTGACGCCGTCGTGGGCTCCGTGATGACCTCCGTCCTGCCGTCCTACTGGTCTTGGTCTCGTTGCACCGATATGGAAACCTTTTCCTGATACCTTGGGACTCCTCGCCTGCGCCTGCCTCTTTAGCACCAAAGAGGCAACCAGTACTCCACACGCGCTCGCGCTCGCCTGGCGCCCGCCTGGCCTTGGTCGTCATGGCTCACGTCACGGAAACCTCACGAGGTGCCCCTCGCCTTGATCTCTCTGCCCCTTGCGAGCGAGCCTAGTGAAGCTGCCCCTAAGGAGGTCTTGTGTCATCCGCCTCGCGAGGCTTGGCCCCTCTTGAGGGTCTTGAGTGTTTGTTGGTGAAGATGGGCCATACCAGGCCGCTGGTGGAGCCACGCCCTGGGCTGCAGGCAGGCAAGTATGGGTACCCCCGTTCCCAGGATGCCGACACATACCTCAGCCGCCGTTGGGCCATCCGGATCACCAGGACGGGACCAAGGGGTGAGGGGCTACGTGGCCAGTTAGGCTCCTGAGTTGCGATGCTCAGGAGTCCCACTTGATGCGCAAACAAACCTTCATACCAGTCCTCGCTGAGGTCCCACTCGGGAGGGGCGCGCAACGACCAGGTCCGAGGGACCTGGTAGGGCGGTGTATGCTAGGCGTGACCTGAGCATAGCCCCCATGCCCAGCCCCCTCGCGAGACTCTCCCAAGGGGAAAGCGTTGCGGTGAGGCTAGGCATTGAGCTGGGTTGCTCCCTGAGGTTGATGCGGCCACGGGGAAGCCCTCAGTTGTTTATCACCAGCATGGACCATAGTGCTTCCGCACTTGCACGGGCATAGCCGCTCCTCGATCGTGTCCACTTCCAGCACAGAGCGTGGTGCTTCCACTGGTGTGGGTGAGGGCTCCCTCTGAGTGGAGCCCCCGGGGCGTGTACAGCCCCTCCCTGACACGTGGTTTGCACGACAGGGCTGGACGAGGTGTGTCTGGGCACTCGTGAGCCAGCGCGGGACTCACAAGGCCCTACCTCAAGGCGGGTTGCGCGTGGTCTTGATTCTTGATGGCTGCGGTGGCCCTGCAAGATGGTTAGGCAACCTGCGCCGGACGAATCCCCTGAGGAGATCACATGAGAAGGCCAAACACCAACGACCCCAGGAGGTGACATGAACAGGGCCGGCCCGCCAGACAGAGCTCACTCGTTGGGTTTATCAACGCTGCAGGGACGGACCCGAGCACAGATGCCATGCCTAGTCTTCTCATGTGAAGGATCCTGAAGAAGGACGACCGACACGTCGCTCCCGCGGTGGAGATGCACCGGGTCACGTGCCCTGGCTTGCTCGTCCTTGATTAGGTCATGCGAGAACAAGGCACCATGGGCCACGGAGGTGACGTACACGGGAGCAGGCCCGCAAGACAGAGCTCGGCCTCTTGGGTTTGGCGACACAGCAGGAAAGGACCTGAGCACAGGCGCCATGCCAGTCCTTAATCATGAGGTGGTCGTGGGCGGGCTTGCAAGGGCTTGCAACGTTCATGGTATCGAAGTACCGGGCAGGCAGGTGATAATCATAAGGCAATTCATGCAAGAGGGCAAGCTGGTTCAAATAGATGTAAGAATAATACATGCCACTGGGATGGAACCGAGCGGCCTGGGGATGATGCAGCCCATGAGGCGCTCCCAACAGAGTAAGCTAAAGATGCAAAAGGATATACGCCGCATGGACAGGCCCGTATGACTTGGGGGTAATGCTGCCCGAAGGGCGCCCCTAATTGAATGAATTGGAAAGAGTCACCTGATACCATGCTGGAGTGGTGTCGGGGTAGCTAAAGATGCGCGTCCGAGAAGTTTCTCCTCACGAGCCGCCAGGGTCCTGAGCCTCAGGAGGCTCCACAAGCCCAGGTGGCTCCTGAAGAACTGTTGCTATCTCTGCCAGGACAGCGTGATGACTGGCCTCCTGAGCCGCCAGAATGCTCCGTAGGTGGTGCTAGAAGGTGACAACCGCATTCGACAGGCCGAGAGGCATGCAAACATAGCTATGAGGGGGACTCTCGCACCGCCCAATGCGCGAAGACGAGAAACGTCCCTGAGATGCGGCCCTGTTGAGCCCTGGCAGGTCGACGCACATGCATAGTCCGCCATCCTCGCCAGGATGGGGAGCTGCGCTAGGTGATGGGCGGCGGTCGCCACATATGGTCCTTGCCTCTTGAAGTTCTTGGATCACCTTGGTGATGAACTCCTGAGCACTAGGCGCTCCGCGCCTCGTGCCCTCTTGAGGGAAACATTGGGCAAAGCATGCCTCCACATGGAGCCCGAGTGCCTCGCTCGTGATGTTGGCTAGGTTTGAGGCCCTCCAGAAGAGAGCCCTCGAGCCCAGCCTGAGGAGGGCGCCGAGCGTGCCTTCCTATGCGAGGGAAGGAGGCGCCCTAGCTGTGGGTGTAGATCCTGAGGTGGTGCTGCTGGAGACGCCGCACTCCTGAGGTCCTTGGCGGTGTAGCTGCTTCTTCTTCTTGGGGTTGGCCTCAGGAGGGTACGGGGTTCCTTCATTGTCGGGGTCTTTGGCCACTGCAGCTTGGTAAGCACACTCGAGGGAGCACACCACATCTCTTTCCTCGTAGGCGACCAAGATGACACCGCCACTCCCTGGCATCTTGAGGACATTGTAGATATGATGGGTCACCGCCATAAACTTGGCCAGGGCTGGATACCCAAGGATGGTGTTGTACGGCAGAAGGATGTGGGCGATGTCAAAGTCGATGAGCTCGGTGCAGTAGTTGTCATGCTGGCCGAAGGTGACAGGGAGGCTGACTTGCCCTATCGGGGTGGTGGAGCCATCGGTCACTCCTGAGAAGGGCTTGGTAGGCTGTAGTTGATCGTATGGCACCTAGAGGCTGTCGAATGTCTCGACAGACAAGACATTGAGCCCTGGCGCCGCTGTCGATGAGGGACTTGTTGACTTGAACATTGCTGATGACGGGCGAGCAGAGCATCGGGAGGGCGCCAGCGGTTGTCGCACACTTGAGCTGGTCTGCCGAGCTGAAGGTGATGGCGCACTTGGACCACCTGAGCGGGCGCGTGACCTCGAGCTTGGGAAGGGCCGCGTTCACCTCACGAGCGAACTGCTTGAAGACACGCTGAGAGGCTGGGGCTTGAGCACCACCCAAGATACAGGCGATGGCACATGGCTCCTGGAATCCCCCAGCCCCCTCATCCTGATGGTGGTCATCGTTTCTCCTTCGTGGTGGCGGCAGCGGAGGGAGGCCAGCGTTGCCCCTAGGACGGTCCTCATGAGGCTGCTCCCCATAGGGGCCCTTGCGAGGCTGCTCCTGCCAGCGGTCCTCGCGAGGTCGGTCGT